>NC_141607.1:5421508-5745258 GCF_047967505.1 Dipteris shenzhenensis | reverse complement strand
GCTCATACACGCGTAAATAGACGCGCAAATAAATGCTTTGATAGACGCACGTATAGACGCAAATCGAACAGACAGACGCGAATATAAACGCGTTTGTAAACGCACTGATAGACGCGCCTTTTTTTTTTTTAAAATTTTACAGAATACTGTGTATGTTGTGTATGCTATATAGTTACAAGAATCCCATATCCACATTCTGTAATTCAATTCTTACAGCCAACCTCATTTTAATTACAATTCCAAATAAAATATTACAACTCCAAAACGCAATAAAATTGAAAGCTCAAAAAGTGCTTGTATATACATATAGCACGAAGCTAAGCCACGTCATGTGGCTCCAAGTACAAAAAATAAGGAAGCTAAGCCATGTCATGTGGCTTCAAGTACAAAAAATAAGAGGAGTCTATATACAAGAGGCACGAAGCCAAGCCAATGGCTTTAAGTACAAAAAAGAATAGTAGCACTACTTCTACGACTAATCCTCGCTGCCTTCCACGCTCCCTTCTACGCTGCCTTCTGCGCTCCCTTCTGCACCTCCTTCCTCGTCTTCCTCGTCGTCTTGTGCAGGGGCGCCCTGTAAACAAGGGACAACATATATCAATGTATGAAAAATCAAATCTTTACTTATAATTTTGGCATGTTAGACGGGCCCGTATTTTCTCAGGTCTAACGCGCAAATAAACGCGGTGATTGACGCGCAAATAGACGAGCATTTAGCCGCGCTAATAGACGCACCCGTAATTTCTCTACTAGAGCAACGCCTATAGACGCGCTCGCTATTTTGCACGTCTACCAAGCGCGTCTATAGTTGCTTTGTGTTGTTGTGGTTATGAATCATGGTTACCTACAAAATCTGCAACAATTGCAATGATATTAAATAAAGCCATGGATGCACTAGGCGAACACTGTGATTTAGAAAAGAAAAAGCACCCACATTCCTCAATCACTAATCAAGCCCTCCCAAGAAGTCATAGTGTTTTGTAGTGGCATCATCAATTCTAGAGCTTAGACCTACTCTACCCTCAAACTCCATGAGCTCAAATATCTATTGCCAATTATTAGCGATGTACTCTTCTCCATCTGAGACATATGTATTATTTATTTGTCTCATGCTTTGGCTATTGATGTTGGCCAATGTACAAGGTGCTCGATCTTTTATGCGTGATATTCGTGTATCTAGGCAACTTAGTGAAGCCATTAGAACTTAGTAGCTCTATCTTTTTCTCTCTTAAGGAGAGGTTTGGGGGAGGACGATTGGAAAATTATCCATCGTTAGATTAGAACGTTAGATTAGAATAGACAATCATGGGCCATTGGATCACAACAAGACAAAGCACCTACAGACGCGCACATAGACACATTTACTCAACTTAAAAAAAACCTACGGGTGCATTTATTTACACATCTATTAGCGCATCTACAGACCCATGTCTAAAGGCGCATCTACATAGCAGATAGATGTGCATATAGATGCATAAATAGATGCTCTGTTAGAAATTTTTAAAAACAGACAGACACATCCATAAACACGTTTATAGATGCATTTATAGATGTGTTTATAGACACGTCTATAGACGTGTAAATAGACGCCCCTCGAATAGACAGATGCATATATAGACGCGTTTATAGATGCCCTGATAGACGCTCTACATAATATTTTTTAAATTTTGTATGCTTGAACAAAATGTTGTGTATGTTGTGTATGCTATGTAGTTACATGAATCCCATTTCTATATTGTGTAATTCAATTCTTACGGCCAACCGCATTTTAATTAGTACTCTTGCAAGCACGTCTATAGCCGACAATTATAATTCCAAATAAAACATTACAACTCCAAAACATTTAGTTCACAAGGCATTAATTGATAGAATGTTGCACAAGAAAATTGAAAGCCAAAAAAATAAAAAGAGTATATATTAACTCATAGCTCAAAAAGTGCTTGCATGTACATTTAGCACGAAGCTAAGCCACGTCCTGTGGCTTCAAGTACCAAAAATAAGATGAGTGTATATACAAGAGACACGAAGCCAAGCCAGTGGCTTTAAGTACAAAAAAGAGTAGTTAGCACTACTTCTACAACTAATCTAAGTTCTCCACGTCCTCGCTTCATTCTGCGCTCCCTTCTCCACCTCCTTCTTCTTCGTCTTCTTTCTCATCTTCTTGTGCAGGGTCCTGTAAACAAGGGACAACATATATCAATGTGTAAAAAATCAAATCTTTACTTATAATATTGACATTATTTAATTACTTTCAAATACCTCAGTAGCTCGGATATACTGCTCCTCAGTAATCAACCCATCATTATAGAAGTCCCTCAATGTATCTCCTCTACGATGGTGGTGGTGGTAGGCTGTCTCGTTGGGTACCGAGAGGGTACCTGCCCACGATATCAAGCTCCAAGATGACACAATTTACGGAGGGGTTAGTACAAAGAAACAAGCTCCTAATAAACTATATAAACAATATAATTTGAGATGGATACTTACAAATTGGGCCTCCCATGATTCAACACCCCCTGTTCTAAAATGCACGCTTCTATATTGCTCCATTTGGATCCTTCGTGCCTCCATGTATTGGGTTCCTCCTTCGCTGACTTCATTACTTTCTTCCACTCACGCTTGTGAGCGCACAACAAGACAAAGCACCCACAGACACGCACACAGACGTGTTTACTAAACTAAAAAAAAACTTACGGGTGCGTCTATTTGCGCATCTATTTCTATGTCTAGAGACCCGCATCTAACAGTGCATCTATATAGCAGACAGACGCACGTATAGACACGCATCTAGATGCATAAATAGACGCTCTGCTAAAAAATTTAAAAAATAGAGTACAGATGCATCGTTAAACGCGTGTATAGATGCGTTTATAAACAGTCTTATAGACACGTTTATAGACGCACAAATAAACGCTTCTCAAATAGACAGACGCGTATATAGATGCATTTATAGGCGCACTGATAGACGTGCTACATAGTATGTTTTTTTAAATTAATAGAATGCTGTATATATTGTGTATGCTATATAGTTACAAGAATCCCATTTCCACATTGTGTAATTCAATTCTTACAGCCAACCACATTTTAATTACAATTCCAAATAAAACATTACAACTCCAAAATGCAATAAAATTGAAAGCTCAAAAAGTGCTTGCATGTACATGTAGCACGAAGCTAAGCCACGTCATGTGGCTTCAAGTTCAAAAAATAAGAGGAGTGTATATACAAGAGGCATGAAGCCAAGCCAGTTGCTTTAAGTACAAAAAGGGGTAGCTAGCACTACTTCTATGACTAATCCTTGCTCCCCTCCATGCTCCCTTCTATGCTCCCTTCTGCACTCCCTTCTCTGCCTCCTTCCTCATCTTCTTCCTCGTCTTCTTGTGCAGGGACCTATAAACAAGGGACAACATATATCAATGTATGAAAAATCAAATCTTTACTTATAGTATTGACATTATTTAATTACTTTCAAATACCTCAGGGGCCGCTCCAGTAGCTTGGACATATTGCTCCTCAGTAATCAACCTGTCATGATAGAAGTGCTTCCATGTATCTCCTCTGCGATGGTAATGATGGTAGGCTATCTCGACAGGAGTAGGGTATCTGCCCACAATATCAAGTTGCAAGATGACACAATTTATGGAGGGGTTAGTACAAAGAAACAACCTCCTCATAAACTACATAAGCAATATAATTTGAGATCGATACTTACATATTGGGCCTCCCATGATTCAACACCCCCTGCTCTAAAATGCACGCTTCCATATTGCTCCATCTGGATCCTTCGTGCCTCCACATGCTGTAGACTGGGGTCCTCCCTGGCTGACTTCATTGCTTTCTTCCACTCACGCTTGTGAGCAGTGTGGGGTGGGCCCCTTGGTGGTTGACCTCCCTCGAGCCTGGCAAGCTCCGCTAGTGCCTACCTCTTAAGCAAAGATCTTTTATTGCTAAGTAACGTAACAATCTTTGACTTGGCCCATTTATCTATGAACTGATGATTGGGGGGGTTAGGATACCTAGAGCAAACAGCAACGAGGGTCTCATCAGCCAACATCTTTGGTTGGTCTTTGTAGTGGATAAAGCAATCTCTATAATTGTTAGCAATTACAGAGCGCATGAAGGCCATGATGTCCTTCCCCCGTGCATCCATCAAGATGCCTCCTGTCTGAGTGATGTCATAGAATATCGTACCATCACCCGGAGGCACATCTAAATCATCTAAATCATCATAGTCCCCACCACCACCCCTCCCAAAGCACTATGCCATGCATCCCCCACCGCTCTCCCTACTACTATGCCTGCTACCGTGTCGTGTCGAGCTAGTACGCTGGCCACTCGTAGCTGGAGACTGCACGGGACTACGTGGACCACTCGTAGCTAGAGAACCGAGTCTCGACTGCACAAGAGTAAGCCGATGGCTGTGCGAGATAGAAGGACCTCCTGACGGCATGGGAGAAGGGGCATAAGACGGCATGGTAGAAGGGGCATAAGATGGCATGGGGGAAGGGGCATAAGACGGCATGGGAGATGGGCCCACGCTGTGCCCACGCTGTGTAGCCGACTGGGCTGTGCTGACTCTGTTGGGGTAATCTTAGCTGGTGTGGGGTGGTTTGGAGTCTATAGTGCTGACTCCTGGGGGGTGTTTAGAGTACTCGTCATATACCCATATAACTCCGCAGGACTAGGAGGGTGCCTTAAAAGGTTATATAAGTCCCTAAAAATAGACTCGCGGAGATCAGGTGAGCCCGAAGAGCTTCCTGGCCACATGATGAACTGGAAGAAAGAAAAAAAGACGATTGCTGATGAGCTGAGAAGAAAGGGGAAGGGAAGAAAATATTATTGTCAGAGCGTGTCTATAGACGCGTCTAAGAAGCACGTCTATTTTCGCATATAATAGCGCATCTATAGACGCGACTATCTGTGTCTGCAAATAGGCTAGATGCGCATCTAGATGCACCTATAGACACGGTTTTAGACGTGCCTATAGATGCGCTCTGACAGACATACTTTTTTAAAAAGTAGAAAAGGACATGCACCCGACACAAAAACGTAACACTGATACCAAAATCATGCATTTCTTGGATACGAGAAAGTACAAATCCAAAGAGAGCAAACTTCCAAAAAATATCAACTGTAAAAAGACTTACCTTGGATAGAGGTATGGAAGGTTCTTCTCCTTTTTCAAAGTTGCTTCTCTTTCTTGTTCACCCTCTTCTCCTTTAAGCTTGGAAGTAAGTGTGGGTGCCTTCCTCTTAAGTGTCGAAACTGTGGATCTGCTAATAGCAAAGCAAGCAAGCCGCACGAAGTATAAGTAATGTGAAGAAAAGCAAAGCGAGTGCACTTAAAGCAGATTTAAAAGTCATGCCTATAGGCGCGTCTAATAGCACATCTATACACACATATAAATACACAGAGCAGATGAGGTTTTAGACGCGCTTGTAGACATGCACCATAGAGCAGACAGATGCGGTTTTAGATGCGCTTGTAGACGCTTACCACAAAACAGACAGATGTGGTTTTAGACATGCCTTTAGACATGCCACAGAGTTTAAAATTAAATATTTGAAGAAAAGCAAATTTTTTTGGGTTGTTTGTTTATAGGATGTCTTCATCTTCAACAAGTAGCTCCATTGAGGATGAATCCCTCCGTATCCACCATCGCAAAATGTGGTTGGAGCAAAAAATCAAATGTATGTGTGATCGATGTCGAGGAAACATGTATCGTGCACGCAGGATTACACTCAATCACATCTCAAAGTATGGAGAATGGGATGCGACTGTAAACATGGTAAGTGTTAAAGAGTTAAGGTTGATTGAGATACCTATGGGTGTTCATATGTTTGAGTTATGATTGAGTTTTAATTTGATACAGGATGCAGTGCCACACCCGCATATGTTGCCCTATGCTCGAAGTGAGGAGGTGAAGCGTTGGCGATATGAGGTGGGATCTTCAGGAGGGACCGTTACGGATGCATGGAGTGATGGTGATAGTAACCCTCCACCATTACCTCATGAAGCCATGGAGGAGGAGGTGTTTGATGATATGGTGTAGGATTTATATGTCCATCAAGGGAGGGATGATAGCATGGAGCAGGATGATCTTTTTACTGCACCATCGACTCCACTGTTTGAGGGGTGCACATTCTCTGTTCTACGTGCCTCCCTTGAGTTATGAAACTTGCAATGCAAGTTTGAATGCATTACTCAAGTAAGCTTTAAAGTCTATTTTTCAAACATGGTGAATTATGCTAGTGGGTCAATTACTCGAATGCTTTTCCTCATTTATGGTCTTCACGTGTAGGCTATTGTGTAAACTGCTTCCAAGGGACAATAAATTACCGATCTCAAGAGATATGGCAAGGAAACATGTGACCTCTCTTGGAGGATTAGATTACAAGCGCATCCATGCATGTGTCAATGATTGCATTTTGTTTCGTGGACTATATAAGGATGCAAGAGAGTGCCCTACTTGTAGAGAGGTAAGATATAGAGCAGATCTCAAAACTTTGGACGTGCCTCGTAAGGTTCTGCGACATTTTCCCATAATCCCTCACATCCAACATATGTTCAAGTGCAACTCCATTGTAGAGCTCATGTCATGGCATTCCTCCCATCGATCAACCGATGGCAAGTGGAGAACTCCCGCAAACTCTCCTGCATGGAAGCATATTGAAGACACATGGCCAAGATTCAAGGAAGAACCTAGGAGCTTGAGACCTGGATTGGGTATGGATGGTGTAAACCCATTTGGACTCAAAAGCACCTCTTACAGTGTATGGCCAGTGATATTGGTGAATTATAATCTTCCACCCTCTATGGCTATTAAAAAAGGACATGTTATGCTATCCCTTCTAATTCCACGGAAACATAAAGTCAAAAATCCTGATGTTTATTTGGAGCCTTTGATTGACGAGCTAGAGATACTTTGGAGAGGTATCGAGGTGCATGATGTGAGCAGGCCTCCCTCATCACGAGGCTTCAACTACAAAGCAGTCTTGATGTGGATGACCCGTGACTTCCTAGGCTATGGCGAGTGTTTAGGTAAGCATTGGACTTCTAATTATGAATAGGCAAAGGATGCGGCACCCTAAGCCCACCTTCAACTCTTAATTGTCAATTGTTTAGGTCTCACTACATCGGGTTACCATGCATGTCTTGTTTGTGGTCCTTCACTAGTTGCCTCATGGGCAGACGCATTGCATAAGGTCATCTATGAGAATCACCATTGATTTTTCCAACCTAGTCATCTTAGATATGTTGCCCCTTTGAATGAAGTCCTCTCAGAATCACTCACTGTAGGAGATTGGATGAGAATTTGGGATAGTTCCATGACTCCTCCACCACTTAGCATGAGCCAGTAAGGGTTTGTAACTATTGTGTGCTATATTGGCTGGAAATAAAGATTGCCCGCTAACACTTTATTTTGTTTAGATATTCCATCTTTTATCGTTTACCATATTGGTCCCACCTCAAGATCAATCACCTGCTTGATCCCATGCATATCTTTAAGAATGTGGCATCTACCATTTGGGAGGATTTGAATGGGACACGAGATTCCGTAGTCATAAGGGAGGATCTACGTACCACAGAGAGGATGCATGAAGCTTGGCCACAAGAGAGACCAAATGGGCATGTTTTTTTACCTCGTGCGTTGTGGAGGTTATCAAAGCTAGAGATGGCGGTGGTGAAGTGCACTATTACTACAATTCATACTCCCACTGGTGGATGCATGAGGTGTTTGAAGGGAGCCTTTACAAAGAGCAAGAAAAGAGGTGTAGAGCAAGTATATGGCTTGAAATCTCATGATTGGCACAAGATCCTCCAAGTAAGTATTTTATGTACATAATATCTTTTTCCTTTCAAATTTGTGAGTAAATAATTATAAGCAATTAATCAACCACCTCCTCATGGGTTCAGTTCATACTACCAACTAGCATTTCACGTAGTGCATCAAAGGACATGAAAGATTGTATTTACAAGATGGGTGAGCTTGTGAGGGACTTTACATGATACAAAATATGATGCGTATCAATGCTCCATGCAAGGTGTTCATATTGCTAATATGGTGTACTTTTTCATTTCTAAGTATGTGAGCTCAAAGGAAATAGATCCCACCACACTTGAGAATGCTCGAGTTATGTCACTGGAGGTGGTTTGTTTAGTGGAGGAGACATTTCCACGTTCTATTCTCACAAACCAACTACATCTTATAGTGCATTTGGTGGATGAGATTGCTATATGCGGTACTATACATGCACGATGGTCATTTTCCCTCGAGCACTTCATGAAGACCTTGAAGGGCTTCGTGAGACAAAATGCAAGACCTGAAGGTAGCATGGCCAAGGGTTTGTTGGTACAAGAGTCACTTGTATATATTTCTAAGTTTCTTGTTGATGTGGATAGATCTCTCCCACGACTATGGAGAGATGATGAAGACCTAAGGATGACCTCTATTGTGCCTCAAGGGAAAGGATGCAACAAAGTAATAGACACGGAGTTGCATAATAGTATTAACCTCTATTGCGTGCTTAATAGTGATGTGATGAAAAGATGGGTGACAAGATACAAGGATGCAAAGGCAAGAAGACAAGAAGAAAGGGCCCTCTTTCGTACACACCATGGATCTCATGTGTCATACCCTCAGTATCTAAGAGCACTTCCAAAGGATATTCATGTGGATTGGCTACTTGATGAAATGGAGAAAGCAGAGATGCATATCACAATGGAAGAATGGGAGTATGCTAGGGGATGCATGAGCAAGGTCGGTATATAGAATGTTATGCATAAGTTAGGAACTTTCAATAATTTAGATTGCTTATTATATTGATTTTTTCTTGGTGTAGTGCACTATGTTCAATGCTATATGGTGTGAGGGCAAGCATTTTCGAACACAACGGATTGATGATAAGAGAAACACACAAGATTGCAGCGTCATTGCTAGCTTTGAGGGAGCCAATGGAGCCATGGATGATTATTGTGGCATAATCCAAGATATTATTAATCTTGACTTTCGACGCTTCTTTGTGTATGTTTTGGATGTAAAGTGGTTTAAGGACATGGTGGAAAGAGGCCCTAATGCAACAATCAAATGCCATGCAAGTGGCTTTGTAACTATTGACTCCACAAAGTTTTGGCAAAGTAAGAAGGACACACTAGTACTACTGCAACAATGTGAATAGGTATTGTGCACACATATAAAAATACTCACTTTTGAATATTTGATGCAAGGAAAATAACATGATTGTATTTGTGTTTGAATTAAGTTGTCTATCAACCAATGGTGGATAATAATAGATGGTGGCATATCATACCTATTATGCCACGTTCTAAAGTGATGTATAGTACATTTACTAATATGGAGTGTATGGAGGATGATCATGGCCATGGACATGATGATGACCGTGATACAAGAGAGGAGGATGATCATGAGATAGGAGATACAGATATTGAGGCCATTACCCTTGAGGACGAGCCTACCATTGGTGATGTTGATTTCGATGAGCACATGAGTAGCATAAGTAGTAGTGGGTTGAATGTATTTGTAGATCTAAACACTTGTTTGGATTCTGAAGTAGATAGTTTGGCAAGGGTTGATCTCATTGAGGATGAGATTGAACCGTAGCCCATCATTGATATTGGCAAAACTATTTTACATATTGCCTCATTCTCCTCACCTCACTTAATTCTTGTATATGTGGGCTTGCAACAAAGCATTGATGTTTTTGTTAAAATTATGTGCTTTGGTAATCATGGGCAATGTTTGGAAAGCAATGATGTACACCAAAATCTTACTTTCTATATTCTCTGTTTTGCATCTAAATACGTGTCTAAATACGCGTCTAATTCCCAGTGTAAACGTGCTAATAGACACACTAATACACGCACAAATAGACGCGCTGATAAATGCAATGTTAGATGGGCCCATATTTTCTCAATGTAGACATGTAAATAGACGTGTTAATACACGCGCAAATAGATGAGCTGTTAGACGCGCTATTAGACATGCCCATAATTTCTCTATTCAAGCAATGCCTATAGACGCGCCCGCTATTTTGCACATCTACCAAGTGCGTCTATAGTTGTTTTGTGTTGTTGTGGCAGTGTGGGGCGGGCCCCTTGGTGGTTGACCTCCCTTGATCGTGCCAAGCTCCACTAGTGCCTGCCTCTTAAGCGAAGATCTTTTATTGCTAGGTATCGTAACAATCTTTAACTTGGCCCATTTATCTATGAACTGAACATTGGGGGGTTTAGGATACCTAGAGCAAACAGCAACGAGGGTCTCATTAGCCAACCTCTTTGGATGGTCTTTGTAGTGAATAAAGCAATCTCTATAATTGTTAGCAATTACAGAGCACATGAAGGCCATGATGTCCTTCCCCTGTGCATCCATCAAGATGCCTCCTATTTGAGTGATGTCATAGTAGATCGTACCATCACCTGGAGGCATGTCTAAATCATCTGAATCATCCTTGTCCCCACCACCACTCCTCCCAAAGCACTATGCCATGCATCCCCCACCACTCTCCCTACTACTATGCCTGCTACTGTGTCGTGTTGAGCTAGTACGCTAGCCACTCGTAGCTAGAGAAGTAACTCTCGATTGCACGAGACTAAGTGGACCATTCGTAGCTAGAGAATCGAGTCTCGACTACAGGGAGTACACCGATGGCTCTGTGAGGCAGAAGGGCCTCCTGACCGCATGGGGGAAGGGGCTCAGCTCTATAGCCAGCTAGGCTGTGTTGACTCCACTGGGGTAATCTCAGCTGGTGTGGGGTTGGGGTGGTTTGGAGTCTGTAGTGCCAACTCCTGGGGGGTGTTTAGAGTACCCATCATGTAGCCATGTAACTCCCCAAGATTGGGAGGGTGCCCCAAAAGGTTATATACTCCCGAAAGATGGTTTGTCGAAGATTAGGTGAGCTTGAAGAGCTTCCTGTCCACATGATGAACTGGAAAAAAGAAAAAAAGAAGATTACTGATGAACTGAGGAGAGAAAAAGAAGAGAAAAAGAGAGAAAAAGAGAGAAGGAAAGAGAGTAGAAAAGAGAGGAAAAGTGGGGATAAAAGAGAGGAGAAAGGAGAGGAAAAGAGAGGAGAAAAAGAGAGAAAAAGTGGGGGTAAAAGAGAGAAGAAAGGAGAGGAAAAGAGAGGAGAAAAAGAGAGAAAAAGTGGGGATAAAAGAGAGGAGAAAAAAAGAGAGAAAAAGAGAGGAGATAAGAAAGAAAAATTACCACGAAAAGAGAAGGAAAGAGAGGATAAAAGAGAGAAGGAAAGAGAGGAAAATAGAGGAAAAGAGAGGAGAAAAAAAGAGAGAAAAAGAGAGGAGATAAGAGAGAAAAAGAGAGACAAAAAGAGAAGGAAAGAGAGGACAAAAGAGAGGGAAAAAGAGAGGAAAATATAGAGTGCAATCCCTTTTTTCAATCATGCTTTCCCTTTCCATCATTCATGCAATCCCCTTCTTCAATCATGCAATCCCTTTCCATCATTCATGCAATCCCTTTCTTCATTCATGCAATCACTTATTTCCATCATTCAATATGCAATCCTTTTCTTAGAAGTGGAAGTGGAAAGGGAAAGGGAAGAGGAAAGAGAAAGGAAAGAAAAGGGAAGGGAAGGGAAGGGAAGGCCAGGGAAAAATAACAAAGTGCGTCTATCTTCGCGTATAACAGTGTGTCTATAGATGTGGGTATTTGTTTCCAAAAACAGAGTAGACGTGTCTATAGACACACTTTTAGACGCACTCTCAGATGCATCTATAGACACGCTCCGACAGACGGACTATTCTAAAAACTCAAAAAGGACATGCGCCTGACACAAAAGCACAACACTAGTACCAAAAACATTCGTTTCTTGGATACAACAAAGGACAAATCCAAAGAGTGCTAGCAACTTTGAAAGAAGATCAACCGTAAAGAGACTTACCTTGGATAGAGGTATGGAAGCTTCTTGTCCTTCTTCAAAGCTGCTTCTCTTTCTTCTCTTCCTTGTTCACCCTTTGCTTCTCTTTCTTCTCTTCCTTGTTCACCCTCTTCTCTTGTGTCCTTGGAGATGATTGTGTAAGCCTGGAGATAAGTGTGAGTGCTTGGAGATAAGTGTGGATGCTCGGAACTGTGTCTGTTAATAGCAAAGCAAGCCGTGCGACACTTAAAGTACGTGAAGAAAAGCAAGCACGCTAAAAGTAGGTTTGAAAATTGTATCTATAAGCACGTCTAATTGTGCATCTATATACACATCTAAATGTGCATCTAATTGCACATCTATAACACGATGTAGACGCGCACCTGCACAGAACAGATGCAGTTTTAGATGTGGTATTAGACGTGCCATAAAGTTTTAAGATTAAATATTTGATACAAGAGCAAACTTTTTGGGTTGTTTATTTGTAGGATGTCTTCATCTTCAACAAGTAGCTCCAGTGAGGATGAATCCCTTTGTATCCACCATCACGAAATGTGGTTGGAGCAAACATTCAAATGTATGTGTGATCGATGTCAAGGAAACATGCCATCCTACACACAGGATTACACTCAATCACATCTCAAAGTATGGAGAATGGGATGCGACCGTAAACATGGTAAGTTTTAAAGAGTTAAGGTTGATTGAGATACTTATGGGTGTTCATATGTTTGAGTTATGATCCCTTTTTAATTTGATACATGATGCAGTGCCACACCCGCATATGTTATCCTATGCTCGTCATGAGGAGGCGAAGCATCGGCAATATGAGATGGGATCTTCAGGAGGGACCGTTACGAATGCATGGAGTGATGGTGATAGTAGCCCTCCACGATTACCTCATGAAGCCATGGAGGGGGAGGTGTTTGATAATATGGTTCCGGATTTATATGTCCATCAATCCGAAGGGAGGGATGATAGCATCGAGCAGGACGATCTTTTTACCATAGCATCGACCTCAGGGGGGTCACTATGTATAAACCCTCTATATCACGTGCGTTCAAGGCCTATATTTAAAATCCCTTATCTATAAATTTTTTCATTAATAAAATGTACCCCTTTTCTATACAAATCTATAAATTTTTTCCAAAACTATTTTAAATAGTCCCTTATGTACATTTATTTCTATAAATTTTAGAAATAAAAAATATCCTTCTGTTGAACTCACGTGATAGGGTTACATATGATGAGTGACCCCCCCGAGGCATCGACTCCATTGTTTGAGGGGTGCACATTCTCTATTTTACGTGCCTCCCTTGAGTTACTAAACTTGCAAACCATCTATGGATGGAGCAATGCAAGTTTGAATGCATTGCTCAAGTAAGCTTTAAAGTCTATTTTGCAAACATGGTGAATTATGCTAGTGGGTCAATTACTCGAATGCTTTTCCTCATTTATGGTCTTCACGTGCAGGCTATTGTGTAAAATACTTCCAAGGGAGAATGAATTACCGACCTCAAGAGATATGGCAAGGGAACATGTGACCTCTCTTGGAGGATTAGATTACAAGCGCAGCCATGCATGCGTCAATGATTGCATTTTGTTTCGTGGACTACATAAGGATGCAAGAGAGTGTCCTTCTTGTGGAGAGGCAAGATATAGAGTAGATCTCAAAAGTGTGGACGTGCCTCATAAGGTTTTGCGACATTTTCCCATAATCCCTTGCATCCAACATATGTTCAAGTGCAAATCCATTGCAGAGCTCATGTCATGGCATTCCTCCCATCGATCAACTGATGGCAAGTGGAGAACTCTTGCAGACACTCCTGCATGGAAGCATATTGAAGACACATGGCCAAGCTTCAAGGAAGAACCTAGGAGCTTGACACTTGGATTGGGTATGGACAGTGTGAACCTATTTGGTCTCAAAAGCACCTCTTATAGTGTATGGCTAGTGATATTGGTGAATTATAATCTTCCACCCTCTATGGCGATTAAGAAAGGACATATTATGTTATCCCTTCTAATTCCCGGGAAACATAAAGTCAAAAATACTGATGTTTATTTGGAGCCTTTGATTGACGAGCTAGAGATACTTTGGAGAGGTATCAAGGTGCATGATGTTAGCAAGCCTCCCTCGTCATGAGACTTCAACTGCGAGCAGTCTTGATGTGGACAATGCATGACTTCCTAGGCTATGGTGAGTGTTCAGGTAAGCATTGCACTTCTAATTATGAGTAGGCAAAGGATGTGGCACCCTAAACCCAGCTTCAACTCTTAATTGCTTCTATTGTTTAAGTCTCACTACATTGGGTTACCATGCATGTCCTGTTTGTGGCCCTTCGCTTGTTGCCTCATGGGTAGATGCATTGAATAAGGTCATCTATGAGAATCACTATCGATTTCTCCCATCTGATCATCCTAGATATGTTGCCCCTTGGAATGAAGTCCTCCAACAATCCCTCACTGTAGGAGATTGGATGAGAATTTGGGATGGTTTCACGATGACTCCACCACTTGGCATGAGCCGCGGTAAGGGTTTGTAACTATTGTATGCTATATTGGCTGGAAATAAAGATTACCCGCTAACACCAGCTTTTTTTTAGATACTCCATGTTTTATCATTTACCATATCGGTCCCACCTCAAGACTCGGGGGGGTCACTATGTATAAACCCTCAATATCACGTGCATTCAAGGCCTATTTGTAAAATCCCTTATCTGTAATTTTTCCATTAATAAAATGTACCCTTTTTCTATATAAATCTGTAAAATTTTCCCAAAATCATTTTAAAAACTCCCTTATGTAAATTAATTTTTGTAAAATTTAAATATTAAAAATATCCTTTTGTTGAACTCACGTGACAGGGTTACATATGATGACTCAAGATCAATCACCTGCTTGATCCCATGCATATCTTCAAGAATGTGGCATCTACCATTTAACACCTATTTCATTAATTTTGGAACTTTTTCTGTTGTTTTTGGATGAAGCCCAAAAAGCCTTTCCAAATGAAAAGTTTACTTTGTGAAAATATCCTTCCCAAATCAAAATTTTACTTTCTGAAAATATTCTTTCCAAATCAAAAGTTCACTTTGTGGCACTATCATATTCACATAAAAATCTTGTTTTTTCAATCTATACTTTTGCACCAACATGCAAGAGTTTGAAATAATCCTATTTTAGAAATTCTAGCTATACCTAAGTTATTTGTTAATTTAATTATTTTTAATATTTTTCCTTGACGTGATAAATTTATAAATCCATGAAAGGAGACTTAAATATTTCATGTAAATAACATTGTCACTCGCAATATGCACAAAATTTTTAAAACTTTTAATAAATAGAAAAAAGACATGATGCCGTAAGACCAAAGTTTTGTATTGAACCAAAGAATTATAATAGCAATTATAGCTATCATTATATGTTTACATTGAGAGACGTTGCTCTCAGCTGGAGTCTTTGTATAAAATGATATAGATTGAACATATGTTTACAATTTAAATTGTTGCTCTTAAAGAGCCTCAATTCGTGCCATCTGCATTAACTCCCACTTGTCTTGCCAAGCCTTGCCCCTTGGGTGCATTGACTCCCTATTGTCTTATTGCTCAATGTGACAGTCCCTTGCCAGGTGCCATCTGCATTAACTCCCTATCAAGTCTTGCCAATCCTTGACCCTTGGGTGACATCCACTGCATATTTTGACTCTCATTTGACATAGGAGGTGATGACTCTGATTATAATTGTCAACAAATAAAATCCTTCAATGGACTTCAATACAAAGCTTTAATCATGGGCATTCTTCATTTGTGCTATCTCCTTCTACTTCCTCCATGGCGAGCATCCTTAAAAATTCGTGTATATGCAAAATACTTTGCAGTGGTATTTTTATTTTTCCTTCTACCTCATATCCCATGCGCTTCTTTGATTTCTTTTCCCTTGAATGCCAAGACACTATGATTGTCTCCGTCGAAACTTGTGAGACCGCTTCATCATTTGGGACCCACTCCTTCATTATACAATTAGTATACAATTAGTATACAATGTGTTGTTATCCATATTCTCCTTCCTGCCCTTTGGCTCATACCATACCGCTGTAAATGTTGTAGCTCTCCCTTGGTCATCTCTTTGCACATCAACTACTTTTGCAACCTAAAACTTCATATTCTCATATTCATCATTCGATGGCCGAACCACAACAAAACAATCGACCTCTATATCTACTTGTGGCATAAACTCTCTCTTCTTCGGTCCACAATATGGATGTGGGAGTAATGATACAAATTCATTTTCAAAGACTGGAGCTGGGCACAAATTGTTATGAACATTTGGCCAAAACATATTGCATTCTTCCTTGACATCCTTTGAGCCTCACATTCTCTCGACGTCCTTTATTAAATTTCGTGTCTTGTTAATTACAGTCGTAGTGTATTCTCTCCAAGTAGGCTTCGAATTCAGGATATCTCCGGAGCATTTCCTCTTTGTATGTAATAAATGCTTTTAATCCTTCTATTTCACAGTTAGACCTCTCATTGAATTCTTGTATAGGAGCCCATGTTGGATACCTTTCCTTGTTGGGAATTGAAGTTAAGAGACTGTAAGGTTCTTTAGGTTCCCATTTTGTATCATGAGAATATTGTTGCCATTGCATTACAGGTTTTTCATCTTTTAAAAAAAAACAAAAGTAGTGTGGATTGGTATGACCTGTCAATGCATCACCACCCGTTTGTATGAAAGGTAGAATGAAGCTCTTCCAATCATACATTCTTTTGAGCCTCACATACTGTACTTTCCTTATGACCACCAACTTGCCTGCCACATCTTCTTACTAAGTCATCTATTGTCTCCACATCCTTGCATTTAAGCTCTCTTGAGACTGTGCTAAAAACCTAATCGATATCCTCATGTGTATGCCCAACATACAAAAATCCACATTCGACCTCATTGAAGATTTGACTAAATCCCAATATGTACCATGGGATAATCCAGTAATATTGCGATATGCCTTATTGCAAATCTTTTTTTCCATTTACGAGAGGTTTTACCTTTTGTCTTGAACTTAGCCTTTTATTGCCACTTTGAAGAAAGCAAGAGAGACTTGTGAGAAGGTATTCATTTCTTTCGCTTCCTCTTCTTTGCCACACGTGTCCTCTACATTCCCTGATGTCCGCAAGATCAATGAAGTGCATACATCTTCGCTTGAAAGATAGATATCCCAATGCATTTAACATGTTCTCCTCCTTCATTACTCTCTTCCTCTTTGGTTGCTTTTGTGGATATGCCTGGATTCGCTTTCTCTTCATGCATATGTATGATTGTTTTCATTCCTCCTGCATGTTGTTATCTGTATTTATGCACTTCTTCTCCTCACATTTGTTTGTAACCAAGCATCCACGATTGGTCGTTGCATCCTTGGCCATATCACAATCAAAGTTAAATATTGAATAATCCTCTGTTGCTATCTTGAGAGTATCCTCCCTCTCTACGTGCCTCTGTGCATCAAATTCCTCTCTCTCCATCTGTGTCAATGGAGAACCTTGTCGAATTCTAACCTCTCTCTATGCTCCTTGGTCAGTAATCCATTCTTTGAGACTATTAATTTTGGACTCCACGTCTTTGACGATGCCAAGGACATCCATGGGTGGGGAGATGATAAAGAAAGAGAGATGGACTAGGATAGAAGAATGCAAGTTAATGAGAAGCACTAGGATGGATGAAAGAAGAGAGTGTTTGTGGAAGAACTAGGATAGAAGAATACAAGTTACTAGGATGGATGAAAAAAGAGAGTGTTTGTGGAAGGACTAGGATAGAAGAATACAAGTTACTGAGAAGGACTAGGATGGAAGGGGGGTTGGCAGGAAAAAGAGCTGGAGTGAGAGAGAGAGATAGGGAGGGTGGAGTTTGAGAGAGGAGAGAGTGTACAAAAGAAGGCGATATGGAGGGTTGGGAGAGGGAGAGAGTCTATGTAAGAGAGAGTGAAGTATATTTTAACCCCTTCTCTAAAAGTCTTTGTGGAACTATAGTTCCATATCTTGTCTATTACAACTTTACATTAGAGAACTGAAAAGTCTTTGTGGAATTGTAGTTCCATTTCTTATCTATTACAACTTTAGAAAACACATAAGTCTCTATGGAATTAAAGTTCCATCACTTGACTATTACGCCATTAGAGAGAGCATATGTCCTTGAAAGTGCCTACAATGGTATTGGCTTCATGAAAACAAGCAGACTTTAAACTCGCAAGCCATGCATGACTAAGGCTGGCATCACAAATCTCCTCACAGACTCTCCTCACAACCTGTTTCAAATCTTCCATC
Organism: Dipteris shenzhenensis; assembly: GCF_047967505.1. Taxonomy (NCBI): domain Eukaryota; kingdom Viridiplantae; phylum Streptophyta; class Polypodiopsida; order Gleicheniales; family Dipteridaceae; genus Dipteris; species Dipteris shenzhenensis. The sequence goes on along the minus strand of NC_141607.1, from coordinate 5,727,050 downwards.
GACTTGTAAGCATTCAACAACTCCTCTTTTTGCTTTTGGCTTTCCTCATCTTCACCATTTTTTTCAATCTAGCTTATAGCCACCACCATATCCTGTACAAAAATTTAGCTCGCTAGCATAAGTACGTGATTAAAAGAAGCAAAAAAGAAAGCTAGTTATATTGACCTCTTCTGCTAAGTTCAAATCAAGCAACCATGTGTGCAACATATCCTCCTCGAATGATTTTCCATTCATGGGTCTATACAAAAGGGATCTAAGCTATTAGGAAAAAAGGGAGCTCATTTTCGGGCCCTGTAAGAAATTCACTATTTTCTCTTTTCTCTCTCTATAAAAGCAAGAAAATATGGATACTTGTGTGTGAAATGTCAGTGTGAAAAGGAATAAATATATTCTTTCACATGCTTTACATTCAATGTTCATATAAGAGCAACACTTTTCTGTGTAGAATTTGGTGATTCTGACACAGCAGACGCGTCCAGACTGGCCCAAAACCCCAAAAACGGCACTGAAAACGCTCGAATCGGACATGTTTGCGATCTCAGAAGGTGCCAAATCGCGTTTTGCTGCAAATCTCACTTTTCGGCCTTTTTTGGCCGTTTTCGGGCCTCCGGATGTCCGATTCCAGCGTTTCCAGTGCCGTTTTTGGGGTTTTGGGCCGTTCCAAACGCGTCTACAGTGTCAGAATCACCAAATTCTGCACAGAAAATAAATTTTTAAAAGATTCAAATTAAATCACCTCATTAATGTGACATGCTTCTACGAACATATAGTACTATTTCTTTTTCTTATTTTCATCTTCTTTTGTTGAATTTTCAACGTTACGTTGGCCCACTCCTGATTGGTTGAGAGCCTATTTTCTCTCTCTTCTAAAGGGCCCCAAAATGAGCTCCCTTTTTTTCTAATATGATAGAATTTGAGCTCAGTAAATGAAGTGATGTAGTAACTGGCCATTGTCTTAGAGGGAAAGTGAGAGAAGGGAGTGAGGAAGTGATAGCGAGGGATGCACAGTGAGCAGCTCCTCCTTCAAGAGTGATAGAAAGTGAGGGAAGACATAAATGTGAAGAGAGTGGGAGAGAAGGAAGGAGTCTCACTTGCAGCTTTCTCACATACACAATGGGGGAATATACACAAAGGTGGAGGCTGAAAACAGTTTTCCTCTTCTTAGTTGTGAAAGCCAAAAGAACTCTAAGTACAAAAGGATAGATGAAACCTATATGTGGGTCTCAAACCAAACTCAGCTAACTAAGGTGGCATACTAACTGACCCACTAACTAGAGTACATAAAGATAGCTGTCATCCAGCTATAATTTATGGGCGGTGTACCAACTGCATCTGCAGCTAACAAGTCGGTGACATAAATGCACAATGGTCACCCTGGCATATCACGAGTGGAGAGCTCGATATCTCAACACTCCCCCTCGAGCTCAATCCCAATTCCTACACACCAAGCAGGTCTCTAAACTTGTGCAAATTCTTTGCACCCAATGCCTTCGTGAATATGTCAGCTACCTGATCCTCTATGCTGACATGAACTAGATCAATAAAACCTACCAGAACCTTCTCCCACACATAGTGATAATGCACCTCAATGTGCTTTGTTCTAGCATGATAGACTGGGTTATTTGCCAAGTGTATACTGCACATGTTGTCACAATAAATGACAACTGGCCCATCTGTATACTAATGCATATCATAAAGTAGCTTATGCAACCAAGCTACCTCACATGCAGCCACTGCTGCACCCCTGCACTCAGCCTCTATGCTCGACAAGGCAACTGTAGGCTGTTTCTTGCTTATCCAAGTGACTGTAGCACTCCCAAAAGAGAACATATATCCCCTTGTAGATCGTCTATCAAAAATAGTACCAGCCCAATCAGCATCAGTGTATCCATGCAACTATATCTACACCCCAGTCTCATAAAATAGTCCATACTGCAAAGTGGACTTCACATACCTCAGTATGCATCTAGCCACATCCAAATGCAATTTCCTTGGAGCCTGCATAAACTGACTTACCAAACCAACAACATAGATCAAATTTGGTCTGGTAATAGTCATATAAATCAAACTTCCTACTATGCATATGTACATAGTAGGATCTTCCAGAAGCTCACCTGCATCTGCGCTCAACTTCACATTCTGCTCCAAAGAAAATGAAATAGGCTTATAGCCTATCATCCCATATTTGGACAGCATGTCCAATCCATACTTCCTCTGCAAGAACCACATCCCACTTGTGGATCTAATCACCTCAATGCCCAAGAAGTAACACAGCCCTCCCAAATCCTTCATCTCAAACTTCTGCTTCAATAGCATTTTCACATGAAGGATATCTTCATCACTATCACCTATGATGATCAAATCATCAACATAAATGACAAGCAGCATAATACCTTTCTCTGTTTTTCTCACATAAAGTGAGAAATCTACCTTGGAAATTTAAAAGCCAATAGTGACAAGATATTATCCTATCTTATCAGACCATGCTCTGGGTGCTTGCTTCAAGCCATACAAGGCTGTCTTCAACCTGCAAACAAACTCAGGATGAACATCATGAACATAATGTGGTGGTTGCTCCATATAGACGTCTTCTTGCAAATCACCATGCAAGAAGGCATTCTTTACATCCATCTGATATAAAGACCATCCGTTTGATGCAGCCATAGCAATGACTACTCTTATGGTTACCATCCTTGCAACTGGATTGAATGTTTCTCTGTAATCAATGCCATATGTCTGTGCATACCCCTTGACAACTAATCTTGCCTTGTATCTATTCACAGAACCATCTGCATTGTGCTTCACCTTATAAACCCACTTGCAGCCAATTGCATTCTTGTCTTTAGGCAAAGGCACCAATTCCCATGTAGCATTTGCTTCCAAGGCATCCATGGCTTTCTCCCATTTTTCTTTTCCCATGGCTTGCTCAAAAGAAGTGGGTTCTGGTTCATGTATCACTTTGACCATATAGGCATAGTGAATGGCTATAAATCCATCATATTTTAGCCTATCCATAGGATACCTAGCTCTGGTAGACCTACACAAAATAGGCTCACTACCAGGTGCTCTCAAAACATCCCTTGTCTTCCTTACTCCAGGTGTAACAATAGAAGGAATACCCAACTCATCATCAAGGCTCTGTTCTGAGCCACTGGATTCACCATCCACATAAGAGTGACTTGCATTCACATCAACCATGGGTTGATCTACTTTCTCTTTTCCTTTTCGTGATACTTGCATACCACTATCTGCATTGCTTTGAGGAGATCCTCCTGATCTCAATGTACCTGTCCATGGCAAAGTATGTGAACCATTGCTAGAGGACACTAGAAGTCCACTAATATTTTGTGATTGCTACTCTGAATTCTATGCAGCATTACCATTTTGTGCATCTACATCATCAATCACATTTGCTAGTTTATACCAGCTGCTCATCTCATCAAAAACAACATCTCTACTCAGTGTAAACTTACGAGTAGGAAGGTTATAACATCTATACCCTTTCTGCTATAGAGAATAACCAATAAAGATGCACTTCTCAGCTTTTGGATCCAACTTGGATCTCAACTCATCTGGCACATGAACATAGGCAATGCAACCAAAAACTTTCAAATGAGAAATATCTGGTTTCCTACTAGTATACCTCTCCTATGGCATCATGCCATGTATTGCTATAATGGGAGTCCTGTTCATTATGTAGGCTACTCTAGCAACTGCTTCATCCCAATAATAATCTAGCAGGTCTTTTTCTTTAAGCATGGCATGAGATACCTCTCCAATATGCCTATTTTTCCTTTCTGCAAGTCCATTTGGTTGTGGGGTATGACTGCATGAATATTGTTGCTTTATGCCATGCTCCTAAAGGAGACTTGCAAACTCATTTGAGAGGTACTCTCCCCCTCCATCTGACCTTAGGCGTTTTATTTAAGGCTTGTTTCTTTTTCAACCATAGCTTTAAAAGCTTTGAAATTCCCAAACACTTCACTTTTCTTTTTCATAAAATACAACCAAACTTTTTTGTTGTAGTCATCAATAAAAGTGACAAAATAATGATAGCCTCTAATAGATGCAGCTTTAGTAGTCCACACATCAGAGTGGATTAATTCCAATGGCCTCTTACTCTCTTGAATAGGTCTAGGAAATGGTTTCCTTGCCTGTTTTCCAAATTGACAGGCTTCACCTATCTTATGCATTTCTGCAACCTTGAACTTAGGCAATCCTGCAACAATATTTTGGGCCTGCATTAATTTAAGTCATTGTACATTAACATGACCAATGTGTTTATGCCAGATATCAATATCTGCAACTACACTGGTCCCATGTGCAAACATTGTTGCACTCAATTCAGGCATCCAACATAAACATCATGTCCTTCTTCTTCCCTTTTGCTATCAAGCGAGCTTTATTTTTCATATCCTCAACAAAGCATCCATGAGGATTAAATGTGACCTGCAAGCCTTGCTCAACCATTTGACCAATAGAAACCAGGTTCTTGGTGATATTCGGGACACAAATACATCAGAAAGATATTTCTTTTTTCCATCCTGCATAGACAAAGGAATTTTACCAATCTGCACAATAGGATGTGCAATATCATCACCAATTTCCACAAATCCTGGTCTTTTCATTTTCCTTGCATCCTGCATCCATTCTACATGACCTATCATGTGGTTTGATGCATCTGAGTCAACATACCACACATCATTGCTTTCTTCTGCACTTGTCATAGAATTGGTCATGTGATGCACCATAAACAGATGCTCACTTCTATCATCACCCTGTCTACTAGAGGATGCATAATTGCCTTGCTGCAATTTTCCAGTCATGATGTCATTCTGCTTTTTATAGCAGTCTTTAACCATATGACCCATTTTACCATAGTAGTAGCATTCAACATTATTGTTTGCATTTTGGCCTCTCTGCCATCCACCACAACCTCTTTGGCTCCCCCTGCCTCTAAAGTTACCACATCCACCTCCATAGGACTGGCTTTCTGCATATTCTGATTTCTGCCATGGCCCTCAAATCGGCCTGCTCTACCTCTGCCTCTTCCTCTTCTAGAATTTGAGTAGAAGATAGCTTCTTTTGAAGTTCCTCTTGAAGAAGATGCACCACCATTTCTCTGCTCTTCAGAAATTAGAAGAGCAATCAACTCCTCAAAATCAAGAAAATTCTTACAGACGACAATGGATGTCGGGAATTGTGCATAATCCTTTCCTAGACCATTCTATGTCACAGAAACTAAATCATCATCTTCCACTAGTGACCAATAGAAGCAAGTGCATCTGCAATCTTCTTCACCTTCATGTGGTAGCCATTGATGCTCATATTTTCTCTTTGCACATTATGCAACTCCTGCTTGAGCTGCATTTTCCTGGCTTGCGTATTTGTGCTATACATTTTTGTCAAAGTATCCCATGCCTCCTTCGGTGCCAGCCTTTAAACGCCTGCAACTCCTATTGATTGGGAACATTAGGAATAACTGGTTCTTGTTCAGCTCTAATAATAAACTCCCAATAGCCTTTTCCCTTAAGGAAATTTGTCATTCTAAACTTCCATGCTTGGAAGCTGTTCTTGTCAAGAATTTCAGTGAAAATCTGTGAAAGAGTATCAGACACCATTACAAAACACTACAAAATATTCTGTCACTGCAAAAAAACATAACTTTTGCCTCACAAGGGCAAATCTGCTAACGAAAGTGGTATTTGACCACACAGTCACTTCCTAGTGACGATTATGCATCAACATGCAATAAGAATGATTCTCTCACTACCAATATCTCTACGCATAGGCATACGATGTAATTTTTATGATAATGTTTCACCAACCTGCGGAACAGTGGTCGCACAACAAAAATAGGGCACTTTCCTAAGTGCCTGCAAAAAACTTCTGCCACCAAAACGGGATCCAAAATGGCCTCGAATCAAAAAAATAATTTGACCAAGGGATTTGCCCTTATCTGTAGCATATATTGCCCTTTCGCCACACTACAAAGGGCGTCCCAATCTGAGATAGTGCACTCTTGCACTTTCCAGCTGTGCTACCTGCACAAATTTGCTCCCAAACTCAAAAAAAAAGGAAAGCAACACTGATTCTCTTACTAGGACACCACGAACTTGGTTTGATTTCTTGAGCTCCTTACCATGAATTGAGCTCTGATACCATGTGAAGAGAGTGGGAGAGAAGAAAGGAGTCTCACTTGCAACTTTCTCACATACACAATGGGGGAATATACACAAAGGTGGAGGTTGAAAATAGTTTTCCTCTTCTTAGTTGTGAAAGCCAAAAGAACTCTAAGTACAAAAGAATAGGTGAGCCCTATATGTGGGTCTTAAACGAAACTCAGTTAACTAAGGTGGCATACTAACTGAGCCACTAACTAGAGTACATAAAGATAGCTGTCATCCAGCTATTATTGATGGGCAGTGTACCAACCGCATCTGCAGCTAACAAGTCGATGACATAAATGCACAACAGTCACCCTGGCATATCACGAGTGGAGCTCGATATCTCAACAATAAAGTGAAAGAAGAATACAAGTTAATAAGAAGGACTAGGATGTAAGAAATAAGAGAGTGTTTGTGGAAGGACTAGGATGGAAGAATACAAGTTCACTAATGCATGATGTGTTCGCTATGATAAGGGTTGGAATAAAGTGAGTGAAGAATTGGAAATGCTCTACTTTAAGTGAGTGGAGACTGTCCAACTAACACTTTAACCAATAGTGTGTAATGAATAAAATCTTGCAGAGCTGTAATGAATAAAATCTTGTAGAGCATTGGGAATGCTATACTTTAACTGAGTGGAGCATTGGGAATTGATACTTTGAAGTGAAATATTACAAATAATTATTATGTACTTCACATCACACATTTATTTCCAAATAATCACATCATCACATATTCATATCAAAATTCTTATCACACAAGGTTATATTTCCAAATAACCACATCATCACACATTCATATCATAAAATTGTGTGCATGAAATAAATATATAAATATCATGACTAAATGCCACTTAAGTAATAAGTCACAAATTGATGTATAATCAACAAAAACAACATCATGCTTCAATACATTGCAACAAATAAATGTCAACCATAATACTCATGGAATAAACAACATCATGAGAATATGCTCCTCATACATACATATAAAAACAACATCATACATGCATCACAACTCTTCTGATGCTTCTAGTGGAGGCTATGGCAACTATTCTGATGCTTCCAGTGGAGGTTGTGGTGCTCTATATGTACACTGAGTCTCTAGTTCTTCTGTAGTGTGTACTTCTTCTGTGTACTTCTTCTATAGTGTGTACTTCTTCTGTAGTGTGTAGTGCTTTCAGAGTAGACTCAATATCCTCTTCCTTAAATGCAAGCAGAGGCTATGGCAACTCTTTTGATGCTTCCAGTAGAGGCTGTGGTGCTCTAGGTGTACACTGAGACTCTACTTCTTCTGTAGTGTGTGTAGTGCTTTCGTAGTAGACTCAGTCTCCACTTCCTTAAATGCAAGCTCTGATATTGCTTCAGTTGCATGTTGTATTCCAATGGTAGCAATTAGGTCTCGAATTATTTCAGCCCTAAACAATTGTATATCCTCCTTTGAATATTTGAGCTCTAAAAAATCTTCTGATGAGACCTGTGGCTTAAGTGAGAAATTATTTTTGAAAATCAGCATGCAGTTATAGGCAACTCTCCACCCACAGCTATGCGCATCTTCCTGCTTTACTACTAAATGCCTTTGGAAGTCTAGTGAGTCTTTGTACTGTCTTGTTTCTTTAATAGCAGATACTAGCTTCTCAACTGACCTGCTCATCATGACATATTAAAAAAACTTAGTGTGTCTATTACATAAGGTACATAATATGGAAGTAACAACAGATTAATAGAATACTTACATTTGCACTGAGCCATGAAAGCTTGCAATCGAGTTGACAAACCAACAATAGTTGTCTTCAAGGTCCCAAACCACCAGACTCCAATGTTCCCTACACAAATAATTAAGAACCATTATTATTTAACACAATGTTGCCAGTATAATACTCGTATAATATGAAAATAAAGGTTGCGATAATACTTACATCTCATGATATGCCATAAATAGGACTCACACACCATCTAAATGTAAAGGCTGTAACCATTTACAAACATTGGCTATCGTCTTTCTACTATCGCTAAGTATAGGAGAAAGGAGGGAATCCAACATATACACACGGTTTTGTACTAATCTACAAAATCGTGAGATAACTATACTACACCAACAAATAAATGAATATTAGCTTATTAGATTTAATCAAAATATTGAATTATCAAGCAGAGAAAAAGTTTATATCAAACCTAAGAATGGCCATCATAACATTGTTATTGACCTCATTTGAAGCTCTAGAGAGGATTGAAATCTCCTCTCCACCGAATTCTAGATACTAAGGTCTATGTTGAATCATAACCCTAACATCAAAAGAGCTTCCCAATTCTTCCAATGAAGACACATTTGTAGAGTTGAGGTCTTCTATCCCCTTTGACTCTTTGACATCATTCATTTCGCACTCCTCTGAGCCATTATCTATTTGACTTGTGGGAGGGTCCATAATGTTGCCCTTAATGATTACTCGAATGGTACATGTTATAAATGCATAGAGATGCAAGTCCATATATGTTGACAGTGTGGTGTCATTCTGTATCTCAAAAATTTGACCAAGTACCAAAAAGCAATTGTAGACCACCCTCCATCCACAATTGTAGATGTGGCTATCCTGTTGATGTGATACCTGACATGTTATATCCTCTATTTGTTGTGCCAAGTCACGTTGCTACATTACTATGTCAATAGCACCTACCAACTTTCGAGCCGATCTGCACATCCAAACATATAACAAAAGTGAATATGTGCATTGCATATCAATCTACATTCAAGAAGTGACATCAAGTGTAGTCTATACTTACTCTAACATAGTGCCATGGATGGATGTCATTGAGTTGGCAAAGAAGCACTTCTTGGAAAAGACGTCCATGACCACCAAACTCCAATGTGAGTTGCATTATCAATAAAGAATAATTCATGTGTTTGAGACAATTCTAGCAATGCAATAGAAAAAATAAGTAGGGTTTGCTGCCTACTTCTCATAATATGCTATAAAGATAACTCGTGCCTCATTCATAGGAACATGCTTCAACCACTTGCAAACATCCTCTATGGTATTTTTTTTTGTTGCTAAGCATTTTAGAAATAAGAGGATCGAGCATATATGAAACTGTTTGTATATTTTGAGGAAAATCTGCTATAACATTACTACAAAAAAAAAAAAAGTATTAGCTTCTTGGGTTTAATCAAAATATGAAAGTATAAAGCGAAGGGAAAGGCCGCATCAAACCTGAGGATGGTTGTAATGACTTTGACATTAACCTCTTTCTTAGGATTCAAGAGGATTAAAATCTCTTCACCAAATTCATAGTGTTGAATGAACTGCCAATCTACTGCAATAGAGTCATATTTTCATGACTCATCTTATTGAGGGAGTGGTCTACATTGTATTCTTCTTCACTTGCTATGTCTTCTAAATCCTCCTTCTACTATAAAAATATAAAAAAGTTATGAGATTTAGACATCCCAAATAAAGGCTTAAACAAGCATAGAAATATAAAGATAAGATTTCATACATGGTGTAATGTAGTCATATTTTTAGGTTGTTCCCCAACATTAATAATGGTTTTTTCATTAGACTGTATAGAAGTATACAAATAAGGTTTCATACATGCTTTCATTAGACTGAATTTAGTCTCCTCTTGGAGGAAAAATTTAAAAAGTAATGAGATTTACACATCCCAAATAAAGGTTTCAATAATCATAGAAGTATAAAAATAGCATGCTTTCATTAGACTTAGTTTCTTTTCCTCTTGGGGGAAAATATAAAAAAGTTATGAGATTTACACATTTCAATTAAAGGCTTGAACAAGCATACAAGTATAAAGATAAGGTTTTATACATGTTGCAATGTAGTCATATTTTAGGTTGTTTCCCAATGGTAGCAATTAGATGCTAAATACTCTCAGCCCGAAACACTAGTAGATTGGATTCTGTATATGATTCCATTTTTATTGGTAACTCCAAATCAAAAATCTCTCTAAGAAACAACATGTAGTTGTAGGCAACTCTCCACCCACAATTCTACCCATCTTTTTGCTCCACTGGTAGACATCGTTTGAATTCTATTTGGTCTTGTTGCTCCCTAGTTGTTCTGATAGTAGCATACTAGCTGATATGCATCATTGTCCATCATGACATATGAAATATATTAATATGTCATGATCATAAGATACAAAATAACAAAGTAACACTAGGAAGCTAAGATATAACTACATTGCACCAAGAAATAAACAAATGGTAGCTTATAGACATGATTCTGCATCTTGCACTAGGAAATTAAGATATAACTACACTATAAACAAATAAACAAACATTAGCTCATTGAAGTAGCAACAAATAAACAAACGTTACCTAAGAATGTCCAAGATAACATTGTCATTAACCTGTTTCAAAGGATTGAAGAAGATTGAAACCTCCTCTCTACCAAAGCTCAAATACTGAGGTTCACATTTCAAAACGACCCTAACTTCAAATGAGCTTTCCATTTAATCCAATGCAACCAAATTTGCATAATGAGTCTCTGTCATAGCTTGTATTCTATGTTTGCGGTCATTCTGCTTTTCTATGGTGTCTTCAAAGCTCTTCTGTTCATGGGATTCTTCAACCAAATTTAGAGGTGGTTGCACTGTTGAAGTAGAAGGAAGTGCCTCCATATTGACTTCATCCATTTCTTCTCCCTCTATTGCTTGTAAACAAATATTAGAGATTAGATTCATTATCTTTAAATTTAAATCTTATTTAAAAAATGGTATTTAGTTGAGAAAATAAAGAGTTCATACCGCTAAGTATTGTCATAGTGGCCTTTTTACATAACCCTGTGAGCCATAATTATCAAAGAAGGCACCAACCTCTCTCTGAATGGGTCATGTAATTCCATCTCTTCATCATCATCAACTAGGACATTATGATCTTCAAGGTCATCATCTATGTCATCAGTCTCCTTATGCTCCACCTCTTTTTCATAGCCTGTGGTTAGACCTGCTTGAAGCTGAAAATAGGCCATGAAATGCTTGTTTTCAATAATATTTGTGAAGTTCCATTTCCTGAGGAGATCCTCAAATAAATATCCCATCCTGCACAAGGTGACCTCCCAACTTGCCGGCAACAAATTCTCCACCATGGTAAGCAAGAGACTCCCACTTTTTGCCAGACTTCCATAGTTGTTTTTTTGATAATGTATCGACTTGGGAATATCTTGCTCTTCTAGCATCAATCTCAAATTATTTGAATTCTCAACTGTCAGGGCAGCAGCAATTTTACAAGACTTCATACATGAAAATGCTTTACCTCAGCCCCATATATCTACCAAACTCCCTAACGGTGTGATGCGATCATTGAAATGCACTTTTCAATGGGCTTAACAAAGCTAAAGTATTTGACTCTATTGCAGAAAAGCAAGGCAAAGAGGGGATGTTGTGGCTTCTTCTCATACTTTGTATACTCTTTGGAAGAAGCACTTTGGATATGTTAAAATCCCAAAGAGGCAAAAAATGTCAAAGTGCAATGTCTGTGATGATTTAAAGCGAGCGATTGAGAGTGCAACATGTCCAAATCAAAGGGAATTATACAAAAAAAATTGAAAATCTCATCATGACCTTATTCAACATTGCATTTTGGAAGGAGCAAGCTATTTCACATCCCGATGACTACATGTGCTTAAATCTCTTCATAATGAAGTATGAAAGTGCAACTCAATGTGAAAATGATAATTGGCATGGATCAGAATACAACAACATTGCCTTGTTTTGTTGCCACTCCACCTAAATTACAAGGAAAGCACTTTCTAAAGACACATTTATGTGGAGTGTTGGTGCATGGAGTTAAGTTTTTTGCAAATATATGGATTGATTCCTTGCATTTACATGTCAAGTTGTAACATCTATTATGAAGGCAATTCGCAATGTACATGTAGAAAAAGTTCGCCTACCATTGACTTTGAGAATACAAGTTGATAATTGTTGGCGAGAAAATAAGAATGTACTCATGTTTGCATTCTGCTCAATGCTAGTTGCTCATCAAATCTTCAATGAGGTAAAATGTGGATATTTGTATGTTGGGCATACACATGAGGATATCGATTAGATTTTTAGCACAATCTCAAGAGAGCTTTAATGTGCAGACAATAGATGACTTGGTAAGAAGATGTGGGAGGCAAGTTGGTGGTCATAAGGAAAGTAAGGTATGTGAGAGGCTCGAAAGAATGTATGATTACAAGAGCTTCATTCTATCTTTCATACAAGCATGTGGTGATGCATTGACAGGTCATACCAATCCACACTACTTTTGGTTTTTTTTTAAAGATGAAAAACCCATAATTCAATGGCAACAGTATTCTCATGATACAAAATGGGAACTTGAAGAACCTTACAGTCTCTTAACTTCAATTCCCACCAAGGAAAGGTATCCAACATGGGCTCCTATACAAGAATTCAATGAGAGGTCTAACTGTGAAATAGAAGGATTAAAAGAATTTATTACATACAAAGAGGAAATGCTCCAAAGACAACCTGATTCAAAGCCTACTTGGAGAGAACACACTACCACTATAATTAACAAGACACGAAAATTAATAAAGGACCTTGAGAGAATGCGAGGCTCAAAGGATGTCAAGGAAGAATGCAATATATTTTGGCCAAATATTCATAATGATTTGCACCCAGCTCCAGTCTTTAAAAATGAATTTGTATCATTACTCCCAAGTCCATATTGTGGACCAAAGAAGAGAGAGTTTATGCCACAAGTAGATATAGAGGTCGATTGTTTTGTTGTGGTTCGGCCATTGGATGAGAATATGAGAATGTGAAGTTTTGGGTTGCAAAAGTAGTTGATGTACAAAGACATGATCAAGGGAGAGCTACAACATTCACAACAGTATGGTATGAGCCAAAGGGCAGGAAGGAGAATATGGATAACAACACATTGCATACTAATTGTATAACGAAGGAGTGGGTCCCAAATGATGAAGCGGTCTCACAAGTTTCAATGGAGACAATCATAGTGTCTTGGCATTCAAGGGCAAAGAAATCAAAGAAGCGCATGGGAGATGAGGTAGAAGGAAAAATGAAAATACCACAACAAAGTATTTTGCATATACACAAATTTTTAAGGATGCTCACCATGGAGAAAGTAGAAGAAGACAGCGCAAATGAAGAATGTCCATGATTAAAGCTTTGTATTGAAGTCCATTGAAGGAATTTATTTGGGTACTAGGCAAGAAGCCAATTGACAATTATAATCATATATTAATAGACTAGTAGTTGCAACTGTACTGAGTCATCACCTCCTATATCAAATGAGAGTCAAAATATGCACTGGATGTCACCCAAGGGACAAGGATTGACAAGACAATAGGGAGTTAATGCAGATGGCACCTGGCAAGCGATAGTCACATTGAGCAATAAGACAATGGGGATTCAATGCAGATGGCACGGATTTGGGCTCTTTAAGAGCAACAATTTTGTAAACATATGTTCAATCTATATCATTTTATACAAAGACTCCGGCTCAAAGCAATGTCTCTCAATGTAAACATATAATGATAGCTATAATTGCTATTATAATTCTTTGGTTCAATACAAAACTTGGGTCTTATGGCATCATGTCTTTTTTCTATTTATTAAAAGCTTTAAATTTAAGATATTGCGAGTGACAATGTTATTTACATGAAATATTTATGTCTCCTTTCATGGATTTATAAATTTATCACATTAAGGAAAAATGTTAAAAATAATTAAATTAACAAATAACTTAGGAATAGCTAGAATTTCTAAAATAGGATTATTTCAAATTCTTGAATGTTAGTGCAAAAGTATAGATTGAAAAAACAAGATTTTTATGTGAATATGATAGTGCCACAAAGTGAACTTTTAATTTGGGAAGGATATTTTCACAAAGTAAAATTTTGTTTTGGGAAGGATATTTTCACAAAGTAAACTTTTCATTTGGGAAGGATTTTTGGGCTTCATGCAAAAACAACAGAAAAAGTTCAAAATTAATGAAATAGGTGTTTGTCCTAAATGTGTTGTAAACTCGTTGTAAACCAACCTTGTGGTTGATTGTCCTAAACTAGCCTAGTGATAGAAATTGTGACTGTCCTAAACCAGTACGGTGGTTGAAAAATGTTTTGCTTCATTATATACTTTAATTAGATCGTGTTTTTGCATGTACTGTGTTTTTTCTTATTTTGGTAGTGCAAAATGAGGGTTGACTATACTGTTGTTCCATTTAAAAGAGGGCTCACTATTCTATTGTTCCCATGTGTTGGGTCAATAGATAGAGTTGTATCTCAAGTTTATGGATCAAAATCCCAACATTTCAATTGGGCAGAGGAGCTTTGAGTACTATAAGCCCTGGTACATCATAAAACTCAAAGACAGGAATGTTTGTTTTTGCAAACACACATAGACTTTGACCTGTCCTAGCAAGCTATGAATGACTTGAGATCTAGTTGTCTTGGAGCATTGCTCCATGAGGATCGATGCCCATGTCTCCCCGATGAATGCCTAGTCTATAGATCACCTGGATCCTCATCATGTGTTGCAAGCTCGTTGCAAGGGAGAGCAGGTTTTGTAGCCTAAGGTCTCTTTGGGAGCCAGTAGTTTTTCCAAATTGAGACTGTATGTGGACATTTCATGTCTGTCCAAATGAAATGAGGGAAGACAACCATGTTGCTCTAAAATGGAGGAGATTTGAAAATTTCAATGTTGAAGGATCCGATAAAAAGAGATTGCTACTATTACATAAGAGAACTCAGTCAAGGGAGCTTATAGGTCATGTGGTTCAATCCATCCCAAAATATGGTCTTCACAATTTAATGGCTAGCTGGTAGGATAGATGTAATATTTTGGCCTTTAAGGCTCTCAGCAATTGCTGAGTTTTAATAAATGTAGGATCCTCTGCTCTCCCTCTGTTCAATTTTTGCTCAGTAAAAGTTGTTAATTTTTATATAACTTGTTATTGGATGTAGATGTACATTTAATCTCTTTTGCTCAATTTTCAATCAATGAATTATAGTTGATTATCTAGATGGCACCACCGAGCCTCCGATCACGTCGGTGGTGGCTCGGAATAATTTTGCCCTCATTTAGGATTTATTGCAACAAGGACTAAAATACCAATAAAGTAGGACTACAATTTCCTTGGTTTAGGACAAAAATAGTGCTAAAATAGCTCCAATAACCCACCGTTGTGGTTGCATGGAGATACATCTAGAAAAATACAATTGAACTTTTAAAAAATGCAATTGACAATATGGCCCTTGAGGGGCCCCCTCTAGGGGCAAGGGTCATATTGGCATGCATTATACAATGCCTAGGATGCCACTGGATAGATACGGCATGCCAATATGGCCCTTGCCCCTAAAGGGAACCCCTCAAGGGCCATAACGTCAATTGTGTTTTCCTTGGTTGGGTGGACAAGGAAATACATTTTCCTTGATACACAAATATATAACTCCAAGAACCAGCGCGATGGCTATCATAGATCTCCTTCTATTTGCCAGCATGGTGATCATCATAGACATCCTCCTGTAATACATAAAAATAGGTAACGGAGCTATAACTCCAAGAACCAATGCGGTGGTCACTCCAAGACAACCTTGAATTCTTGGAGATGACAGATCATTAGGCCAGAGATTGTACTAAGGCAATGTTCAGAATGAAAGATTCCGTGTCATTATTATGCCAAAAACAAGCACGGTGGTCTATCCAAGGCAACCTATGATCTGCATGGGTGCATTGCCTAGTGGTAGGTGGCAAAGGTATGGCAAAAGGTTGTGCGATGACAAGTGGTCAACAAGCCAGAGACTGCATTGTGACAATGTTCAGAATGATAGACTGCATCTCATTATTATGCCAAGAACTAGCACGGTGGTCTCTCCAAGACAACCTTGAATTTTAATAATATGCATGGGCACACTACGTAGTGACAGGTGGCAAAGCTTTGGCATAAGGCTGCGCAATGATAGGTGGTCAAGCTTGCTGTGCTATGCAAAGTAGTGCAAAGATGCACTATGTAGTGTAGAGCTACCATGTCAAGCTTTGTGGTGTTCATAATAAATAGATTGCATCTCATTATTATGCCAGTGCGGCATCATGATGTCGAGAAAATTTCCAGCGAGAGTGTGGGTCTGTGTAAAATTCAAAATCTCACCTAAGAGTGCATTTCATCGTGGCTCCAAAATGGTCCCAAAAATAGTTCTACGATTAGCTACACCCAAGCAAACATTGACCCAGTAATAAGACATGAATTAGTGTGTATTATTTGTTACGTGAGATATATTTATCGGCATTGAAAAAATAATGATGGCACATGGATTCCTATGGATTGCGATATAATAGTCACAATAGAGGTAGAGATACATATGCCAAATGGTGAAATCCAATGCCTTGAGGTTACAGATAAATGGAGCTTAAAGCACATTTGAGAATATGTTGCTATCACCTTTGATGATAGTGACATTTTATTTATATTGGATGCAAAGAAGGTAAGAAGGTGACTTGAAGCAACACACATGCTCGACACATGGAAACCTCCTTGTACCTTGGCCATTTGTAGTTTGAATGAATAAAAATTTAATAGAATTTTGGATCTATGTATGGAGCCTTTGTTGTTTTTTTGAAATGTTCAATACTTTTAGAAAATTGTCATTGGAAATGAAACAAAATTTTGGTAAAAAATCCAACTTTGACTTTTAATGGTCTTCTAACTCCACTGACTATATAAAGGCCTTGCAACATAGTATAGCCTCTAATGCATTTGTCACTTACATGGCACTCTCAATAGTGTAGCATCTATTTTGGGTATGTAGAATTGGTACATGTTTAAGATTCCCTTAAAAACTCATAATTTTACCACTTTTTCAAAAAAGGTTTATATTTTGCGTAATCAAGATTTTAAAACTTCCTAAATTCATGCAATTTTCATACATCATCCCCACAAACTAATAAGGACCTCAACTACCTTGAAGCATATCGATTTGTTTTCACTAGAAGGAGTTGGGTGCTTTTCGACACACATACCGACATAAAATAAGTAAGAATAGCTTTTTTCTAAACATGAAAATGCCAATAACTAAGTTGGTATGTCAGTCTAAACATTTACATTGAATATGCTCATCAATATGCTCGTTGTGCTACGCATGTCAATATGCACGTCGGTATGAGCATCTACTAGAAATACTGATGTTGTTTATATATTTTTAAAATATTGTGGAGCATAATAGGGTATGTTTTAGCCCCATTTTTCCCAAAACTATGGCATCATAGTTCCTTTTTAAACAGGGTATTACAAAAATGAATGCATACATGCTGAGAAAGAGCTACACAATGGTGAATAATGTCGTACAAAAATGGCCAAACAAGGGCATCGTACAAGATGGCAAAATGCCCAAAAGATGGCCATGTACACATGATCATAGATATAGGAAGCTATTAGATGTACTAATCATCCTATCCCAAACTCTCATCCTCTGGAGCTACATCATCACGACCTCCCTCATCCTCATCCTTTGGATCCCCACCATCACTGACTTTCGAGCTCTCACATGTGTCATTGCTCAATGCACTCGTTCCTTGAGAATGTTGCATGGAAGTTGCCATTTGTGATACATTTCTGGATGTTGTGGTGGGCCACAAAGTATATAGCTTTCTATATAATGGCTTCAGTGGATATAACTAGATCTAGATGGTAGAAGAAGACAAGGATAAAAGTGCTTTTATAATAGGTTGGGGTTTTTTTGCCAGTAATGTTATGAGCTATGCCTTGAAGAATGCACCTCCAACCCTTCAATCCTGGATTCAAAAGGTATTTGTGCCATACTTGGAAAACTTCATGAGATTATTCCTTGATGATTTTATGTATTTGGGAAAAGAATGGATCACACAGAGCACCTAGATTGGCTTTGTGCTTTGAAAAGTGTAGCTAGCAAACTCGATTCTATATAGTTGTCGGTATATGCATCAGTGTACCGCACATAGCAACAAACATACTATGCACATACCAACAACTATACAGATGACTATACCGACACCCATACCAACATATATATCGACTTACATACCAAAAAATTCTTTGACTTACAATTTTTTTGAGCTCCAGCCCCCAAAAAAATTCAAAGGCACAAAAATCGTTGAGGGGAGACATTAGAAATGAGCCAGCATGTTGTAGTGTTTGTGTAATCTCAAAGTCTCAAAGTTCTTTCTTTCCGTTGATCTTTTTGTTTCTATTAAAGAACCACATGAAACATTTTAGGTTGTTATACAAAGTCACATGTTCTGCTCATTGTTGTCCAAACTGAACTTTTCACCATCACATAAACATTAGGAAAAAACGGGGGCCTTTTAGGCTAGACAAAAAATAAAGATCCTCCAATGAGGGAGAGGCCAACATTATGTTGGAAATGCTTTTTTTATTTAAGAAATAGACTTTATTTCTCTAGAGATGCTCAACACACTGAAATTTTGAAGTTCCCGCTCTTGTTTTCTAGTGTGTCATTAATGCTATACCAAATCTCGAAAGAGATAAACTGATATTTTAAAGTTCCTATGTGAGCATTTTTTAACATGTCATAAATGTCTCTCCAGAGAGGTCAAAATGACCAAAATAGGCACCTAACAAAAATGTGCTTAAGAAAGCTATTTGGGCACTTGGCCCTAGACCAAGTGCCCAAATCACTTTCTTAAGCATACTTCTGTCATGCACCTACTCTAGTCATTTTGGCCCCTTTGGGAGGCCAAATTTAGTGATTCAAAAGTCATGGGGTTTTTGCCTGCTCTAGACACAATGGTGATGCCAAAACCACCAAATTCCACACTAAAATAGTAGAAAGCCATTTGGTTCCTTGGACATGGCATTTATGAGATACTAAAAAGTGCTTGAGTGGAAATTTCAAAATGTCAGTTTATCTATTTCGTGATTTATATTTCCAATTAAATGCTTGACCATATAGCTTAAAATAATTCAAACCATATAGGCTCACAAAAGTCTCAAGAACCCTTATTCAAACCATACATCCTCAAAATTCTTAGTAGAAAACTATAGTCTCAAAAACCCATTTTTTGAACATACATCTTCACAAAAATCTCAATAGAGATCCACATCTTTTTGCATCATCTAAGTCATATTTTAATGTACTTAATAGAAATCCATATACTTTGGCTACTCAATTAGATCAGATGTTTCATCTAAGGCATCTCCATTAGCCTCCTCAGTCTAGTATTTTTCTATCGGTGTCTCACTTCCTTTCTCTTTCTCGATCTCCTTCTCCCAAGTGTCAGCTGGATCGCTTTCATAAAGCCGGGTTTAAATATCTCTAGAGGTTAGGGCTCATGCAAGGAGGTTACCACTAAGTTTATATCAAACCTCCCACCTTTCAATCCAAGATCTTGGTGCTCATCAAGAAAGCAAAGAATTACAGTCACTTTCTTCTTTATATAATCACATTGAAGTTCATATTTAAATCTCTATTGCAATTACAGTTTGAACCTTTTTTAGAGCACATGCTATCACTATTATCAAACCACCAAATAGGTCAAGTACCCACTCATGATCATTTGAGAATAGATCTATGAGCTGATTTATTAGGAGTTGTGGTTTTTGATATGGATTCACTATCTCTCCATCCTTATCCATTGTCAAATACCTAAGTTTCTTTGTCATTGCAAGAATAGTAAAATGATCAAGATTAAATGTTGCAAATGGAGAGAAATTGATGTGACCTATACCTTTTGTATCATATGTATACCAATATCCAACTCCATGGTAGAGGTGAATTGATGTCCCTTCAACTACCTCACATTAGGCTTCATCCTACAACATGGAGAAAAAATAAAACTTTAATATACCATAAGAAAAAACATTAACAATAACAATTGATGAAAAAAACATCTTTGAATTTTATTGTGACCACATACCAATAAGGTGATAAAATCCACAACATTTATCATTAATCAGACTCATCATTGCCCCAAACTCTAAGTTTGAATGAAATATTACAACCCGCTAGAGTGTTGCCACTGTAATTGTCATGAACTCCTTTATTGTATAAGATACTTCATCAAATGTAGAGAAAAGTTCATTGAAACCATCAGGTATATCCATAAATAACAAGTGTGTACTCATTCTTTGGCACTATCTTCTTGCATTCATTACAATCACCATTGATCACATGATAAAATTTGGTGGATGTTATTCTACTCAGTCAAACTCTAACAACTCATTAGTAAGAACCATATATCATTGTCATATCCAATGCTCTTTTTCTTTAATAGCTCTATCAATGGGTTGCTTAAGCTTGCGGGCATAATGGTACTCTTAGTATCCTTCTTGCTATGTCTTTGATGATAATTGTCAAAACAACAATTTAATCTTTTTTTAGCATAAAAAATTTTGCATTGTAAAAGACAAGTACCATTAAGGTTTGCATACTAGATTTGACATACGATGCTTTTGAAGACACTAAAGTATGGAGAAAGCCTCTCCGTTTTTCTACCCTTAGGATACTCCTCTTGAACTGCATTCCAATTTGGCATGCTCAATTTCTAGATCATTAATTCTTGCATTTTCATGTATATGTTATGCTTGCATTGAAACACGTGTATAATTTATGTTACTTTCACAAAACAAAGTTTCTTGAAGCATTATTTATATAGAGAATAGTATAAAATCAAGGAAGGACTCATGAGGAAAACAAGAGAAATCTACATACTCATTAAACTCAATGCCCGTTCCTTCAAGAGATAGATCCCCAAACACAACTCGGAGACCAAGCATGGATTTAGTGAGAGTTTCATCTTTTTCTCCTTGCATACTCTTCCATGTTATAGTTTGAATGTCCTCAGGTAAAGCCTTCAAACTATAGGTTCCTTGCTTGTTCCTTTAACGATGACCTTTTTTTCCCCTTTGACTTTTAAGTTCTCCCAATTTGTGAAAATTATATTAATAAGATCCCATACTTCACCACTACAAAATGCAATTTGTAATGATATAAAGCTGTCACTTGGCCTTGATGGATCTTTAATGGATGTAGAAATACAAGCATCATTTAACAAAGACAAATGAAACTTTGGAGTGATGGCTGAACAGACCTCTTTAAGGATTGTAACAAACTCATTGTGATAAAAGCATACCCATTCAATTCATGACATTAACTCCCAATAGTCAATCTCATTGTTGTGGCCAAATGCCACCAACTTTTCCTCCTTAGCAATTCATCAGGCATAAATAAATATTGCATGGAAACTCAGTATTTAGTTTCCTCTTTGCTTTTGATGAATGGGAGCCTCCAAGAAGAAAGTAATAATGATAATTTCCCTTGTGACGATCAAGTACAATGAAGTTGACAACTTCCACATGGAAATTTTCATCCATACTTGACTTCAAATTTTGACTATGAATTTGATGTATTGCTCATACCTCTAATGGATCTAGTGTAGTGGTGAGGTCAAAGGGAGGTCTAATAATATAATTGATGTGCAAGAAGAATGTTTGATGATCCACAAGGTTTTATTTTTTCATCTTTGCAAGGATTCTATTTAAGCTGCACCAAAAGCACCATCTCCAATACCTACTCATGATAATTGTAGCTCATCAGTGTTTTACATTTCTATGCACTCCATTCTCCCTCCTTTCTCTTTTTGCACCTTTGATCCCTTTTTTGTTTATTTACATTTTTGTGCTTGTGTTATGGTTGGAGTCTCCACAACAACATTCTCACTAGACTAATATGAAGGAACCATACTAAGAGCCACAAGTCATTTTTGCAGGAACAACATGCTCAAACCACACCCACTTAGTCCATGAGAGCCTAAAACATAGGGTGCTCTAAATCCTTGTGAACATAAGGGAGCTCTTAACTCATGATTACTAGAGCCCTGCTTTTCTCACCTTCAATATAGGAAGATGCCTTTCCATTTGACTTATAAGAATGAACTACTTTGATAGGAGACATTGCAATATCCTCTCAAATTCCTATTCCAAATGCTCCTCAGACAAACTCTTTGAAGTTGATATCTCCACCTCTTCCTATGATCTCATCAACCTCCATGACTTGATTGGTCAAGTAGTGAAAAAGATCTTGTAAATATGAGGAATAATATTCAATCCCTCTTAGTTCTAAGAAGAAAATTACATTCTAGAGAAAATAAGAAATTATATATGGACAATAACTAATCTTCCCTTCTTCTTTGATTTTATGAAGATATTTAGCTACAGTAGGAGGAGTAATGGCTTTGTAAGAAAAACACTTTTTTGCAATGCACAAATAAGGGTTTTTTAATGTTGTTAAACCCAAGTATTTCAACTTCCCCAACCTTGCTCTCTCTTTTTGCTATATCTATCATCTTGAATATTGGTTGAAAAATTGATCTTCCATTTGCATGCACGTTTAGAAGCATCAATGACATGTCGTTTGTGTCTGGATCAACTTTGATGCTCCATTTTAAATCTTGGTTATGTTGTACTTCAGTTTTGTCCCATAATTTTATAAGTTGCAATGAAGATTCATCTTAAGATTAGGAAATACTGAAGTTGTTGCATCTTTGGATTAGGTTTCTTGCCACCTTTTTTTGATTCCTTGCAATCTTCCTTCATCATCTTTATTTTCTTGCTTTTAGTAGGATCATCCTCCATCAAAGGCTTCCCAAACACATGGATCTTTCCAAAAGGTGTATTGGTTGACATAGCTATTGAACAAATGAACAAATGTAAAAGATTTAGAATGTGATATAAAGAATTTTAAATGCAAAAAGAATAACAAGCTAATTTCAATACCTAGGAAAGTTTACAAATTTGTTTACATAAAGGCTTCTACTAAACAATGCTGCATTATAATTAAAATCAATCAAAACTTTAGCATGCAAAAGCACATGATGATGCTAATCATTGAAACAAGACTTTGGAGTATTTTCCCCTATTAAAACAATAGATTAGAAGCCAAAAATATGCATGAATAGTAGAAAACCTTGTATTTGGAAACATAAGCATAGCAGTTTTTATAAGATTTTGTTCAAAAGCAACAAAATTTTAAATTCTAGCACAAATTTTATTAGACAACATGCCGATTTGATGAAGTCATCGAGGACACACTCACTAGATACAAAAGGGAAAAATGTATTCCCTGTTCAACTCAATTCAAGATGGATAGGAAAGCATGTTGACTAAGCATAAGCCTGGTTGATGATATCATCGCCTGGACTATAGTCCAATCGATGATATCATCAACCAATTGATCTCCCTCCCTTGCAATTATTCCTCTTCCTTATTAGGAGAAATGCAATAATGGAGCAACAATGCAAGAAGTGAAATGCGTAAAATACACAATATAGAAATTGCATAGAATGGAAGAGAAAGAGAGACACCGACATACCTGGTTCACCCAAAGTCGACTACATCCATGGAGAAATGGCTAGTCCTACATTTTTCTAATACAACAAGCGAGAAGATATACAAGTAGTATATCCACTACTCTCCTGCAATGTCAGCCACACCCCGTATCTTATAATTTTTGACCACTTAACTCATGCACCAATTTTTATGTACTTTTGGATTTGGGGGCACTACCCCCAAAAGGGGGGCTTAATGCATGTCGTCAGTCCCTCTTGGAACCTCTTGATGATAGTCCTAGGGGGGGTGTTTCCCCCCTACCCTCCCTTTATGAAATGGTATAAAACATGCCTAGGTCCAAAGCACAACAAAAAAAGAAACCTTTGAAAAAAGATCAAGCTCCACATACAAAAATCTCCCACTTGGAGACTGATCATAGTAACTCCACCATTACTATACTCACTAAAATTCTTTGGATTTGGATATTCAACTTCTCCCTAGCTACCAACTTAGTCAACATATTTGGAAGATTCTGGCTAGTGTGTATCTTTTCCAGCTTCAATGTGTATCTTTTCCAACTTCAATTGTCCATCCTCCAAAATAGATTGCATGAAATTATTTGAGCTATATATGTTTGGTTCTTGAATGGAAGGCTGAATTCTTTGTAAGATGAATAACATTTTGGCTATCACTATACAAGCTACAATTTTCTTACTTCTTCTCCATAAACCTCTACAACCAAATCATCTCTTCACTAGCCTTTATAACTGCAACATATTTTGCTTCGATTGTAGAAAGTGCAAAAACCTTTTGCAACTTTGAAACCCATCTTATTGCTATTCCACCTATAGTGAAAACATACCCGCTAGTCCTCCTTCTTCCATCTTTATCACACATATCCTTGTAGTGAAATGTTTGAACCTTTAAAACATAATGCATGAGCAATCGTACTGCTCAAATACTTGAGAATCCACTTTATGGCCATCCAATGTTCTTTACCTAGATTATTCATAAATTTGCTCACAACTTCCACTGCATGTGCAATATCTAGACTTGTGCATACCATTGCATACATCAAGCTACCAATTGTTGATGCATATGGAACCCTTAACATATAGTCAATCTCCTCATGTGCCTTGAGACACATATCCTTGCATAATTTGAAATGATTAGCCAAATTTGTAGAGATAGGCTTTGCATTCTACATTCATACCTTTTCGATACCTTTACAATGTACTCACTCTCAACTATAATATTTCCTATAGCTTGTTATTTTCATGCCAAGGATTTTCTTTGCTACACTCAAATCCTTTATTGCAAATGTATTTTCCAAGTTCCTCTTGAGCACATTTATATCTTGCATGTTAGAGCTTACAATAAGCATGTCATCAACATATAATAACAAGATCATGTATCTGCCATTGTCTAGTTTCTGAGAATAAACACAATGGTTTGAATGACATGTACTAAAACATTGTTCTTATATAAATCTATCAAACTTCAAATACCACTATCTTGGAGCTTGCTTATTCTACCTGTATTACTTCTTCATAGGTTTTTGGTTTACCAGAATCATTCTGTAGAACATAATTGAAAGAAGGAAAAAATTGCTCACGTGGTCTACTTACTCTTGTAGACATTCTAAGTGCACCTGAAGAAATTTGAGGTTCTCACTGCTACTGCTACTATTGTGTTGCACAATTCTCATTTTCTACAACATTTGGAATGTGATCTTCCATGATTTGATCAAGAATTGTGTAATCTATATTTTCATTTAGTTTCTTCCTTTTTTGTAAGTGGTCTTTATGCATAACTTTCTCATTGAATACATCTCTACTCCTAATAATTTTGTTACTTTCATAATCCTACAGATGATAACCAAACTCACTACCTCCATATCCAATAAAGATGCACTTCTTATATTTCTCCTCAAGCTTTGTTCAAAATTCCTTTTATCTACCAAGCTACATCACTTTTATATTAGTTATAGAGATGGAAAAAAGTAAGCAAAATCACAATTGATATTTGCATAATTTTTGTAGACATTGCCACTATAGCATATCAGCATTTCAAAAGATTAGATTTTTTAAATCTGTATTTGGGAGTATTTGATAAGCAATATCACTTAAGAAAAAGAATCTTGGTTGGAAAGTTTTAGGGCTAATCATGGTAATTTATTTACCAAGATACATCGGTTTTATATTAGTTATAGAGCTACAAAAAGGTAAGCAAAATTACAATTGATATTTGCATAATTTTTGTAGACATTACCACTATAGCAAATCGGCATTTCAAAATATTAGATTTTTTTAATCTATATTTGGGTGTATTTGATAAGCAATAATCATGGTATTTTAAATCTAAAATCATGGCTATTAAAAATAAGCCTTGATATTTTCAAATAAAAAGAAGACAAGGAAGTAGTTAGGATAAATTTTGGCACAAGTAACACACACTCTTGCAACTCCATCATAAGATTGACAAAATAATATTACTAATTATTTTGCTTGGTTTTTCATATGTCCACTTGGCATGAGGACTTAAAGTCTTTGGGATATGATGAGCCCCCTCTCTAGCTTGCCAAGCTATGATGACCATGTTCAAAAATAACATCTATCATGAATCGATAATCTCCCTTGATTTCCAAGAGATCCATAGTCACCCAAAGTTAAATAGGGGGATAACATTATACTCATGGAGCTTGCAAATAAGTATCTAGCCACAATGAAAAGCTTATAATCAAGACAAAACTTGACTCCCCTTATTAGTCCTATCCAACCTAGTGATAGAGGATTTAAATGTTGTTGTATCATAAGGATTAGCCTCAACATTGAGGCAACATAGTCTCTGTGGTATATAGAAGGTCTCTCAAAACAAATTCAAGAAAATATTATTTCTAATCTTCCATTGACCTCTATTATTACACATAAAAATAATAACATACATGCTTATACTAATCACTTTTCCCTTTCAAGAGTTTTGGAGGCAGAATTGTCAAGGTCTAGGAGCTTTCTGGGAGATGAATTATATGAAATTTCTAGCTCCCTTTGCAAAATATACTTGAATATTTTTTGTGGATTCAGTTGGTGCAATAAAATCTATGAGAACTGATATAAAGATGATAGACTAGAGTTTTGACATAAGCATACTTTATACTTTTGAATTTGTAATATTTTCCCAATGTCAAGTTTTGCAACAAGATGATGTCCATCCCAAGCAGGGGTATTTGAGAGATGCAAGAGAAATTTTTCAAAATCTAACAAAAGGACCCCAAATACATACTTGATGTATTTAATGTGTGACCATATCTAAAATATAGATGCCTTGATGAGAAGATAGTTGCAGAGCATATCCTTTGTGGTGCCATTTGGTTCATTATCAATAATTTACACAAATTTTTTCTAGGAAGTTCTTTGAAAGTAGCATTTAACCCCAGCTTACTATTGTTCCACCTATAGTGAAAACATACCCAATGGTACTCCTTCTTCCGTCTTTATTACCTACCATATCTAAATAAACATGTGTGTAATATCTGGCCTTGTGCATTCCATTGCATACATCAAGCTACCAATTGCTAATGCATATGGAACCTTTGACATATAGTCAGTATCCTCTTGCATCTTGGGGTACACATATCCTTGCATAATATGAAATGATTAGCCAAGGTATAGAAATAGGTTTTGCATTCTGCATTTCAAACTTTTCCAATACTTTTTCAATGTGCTCATTCTAAGACAATGCCAATTTATAGTTTTTCCTATCTCTTCCTATTCTCATGCCAAGGATTTTCTTTGTAGCACCCAAATCCTTCATTGCAAATGTATTTTCCAACTTTCTCTTGAGCACATTTATATCTTGCATGTTAGAGAATGCAATAAGCATGTCATCAACATAGAGTCAACATACAACAAGAAGATCACATATATGCCATTGTCTAGTTTCTAAGAATAAATACAGTGGTTTGAATGACAGCTACTAAGACCATCTTCTACTATAAAACTGTCAAATTTCAAATACCACTTCCTTGGATCTTGCTTTAAGCCATAAACTAGACTTATCTTCAACCTGCATACTAATTCCTCTTTTCCTTTGACCACAAGACTCAGAATAGTTCTAACTGAAGTCAGTTTAACACCAGGAGATAATATTTCATCAAATTCTACACCTTTATTATGTGCAAACCCCTTTACAACAAGCCTTGCCTTGTACCTCCTTTTTCCTCCTTCTTCCTTCACCTTGTAAACCCATTTCTTCCACAATGCTATTTTTCCCATGGGAAAGTAAACCAAATCCCAAGTCTAGTTTTGTAGCAAAGAGTCCATTTCCTCTTCCATGTCTTACTCCCACTCCTTTTTGGATTCTATCTGCATTGCTTCTTCATACAATTTTGGTTCACCAAAATCAGTCTCAATAGGACATAATTAAAAGAAGGAAAAAATTGCTCAAGTGGTCTACTTACCCTTGTAGACCTTCTAAGTGCACCTAGAGGAATTTGAGGTTCTTACTACTGCTACTATTGTTGGAACTCATTTTCTACAAGCTTTGGAATTTCATCTCTTGTGATTTCAACAAGAGTTGTGTATTTTGTGTCGGCATTTTCTTTCTTTCTTTTCTAAAGTGATCTTTATGCATAATAGTTTCATTGAATGCAAAACCTCTGCTCCTAATGATTTTGTTACTTTTATAATCCCATAAATGATAACCAAACTCACTACCTCCATATTCAATAAAGATTCACTTCTTGGATTTTCCCTCAAGATTTGTTCTCACTTCCTTATCAAACATGGACAAGTGCTTCACAACCGAAAACCTTCAGAAAAGAATAGTTAAACTTTTTACCTGTCCATGCCAATTCTAGAGAGCCACCATCTAAGGAACTAAAGGTGGCATATTTATCAAGTAAATAGTTATATTCATTGCTTCAGCCCAAAGCTGTAAGGGCAAACCTACATGTACTCTCATACTCCTTGCACGCTCAATCACTTTCCTATCCATCCTCTTTGACACAGTATTTTCTTGTGGTGTTCTTGGAGTTTTCTTCTCTCCATGAGTTCCATTTTATGAATAATAACTATCAAAGTCTTTGCTGTAGTACTTGCCACCATTATCAAATATGAGAGCCTTCAACTTCTTTCCTTCCTCATTCTTAGCCAAAGCATTCCATTTCTTCAAAGTTTCAAAGACATTAGCTTTTCTTTGAATGCCATAAACCCAAGTTTTCTAGTTGCATTGTCAATAAAAGTAACATAATAGTGAGAACCACCAAGAGATGATAATCAACAGGACCCTATACATCTATATCCACAAGCTCTAACTTTTCAATCTTCACTTCTTTTCCAACTTGATAAATATGACTCTCTTCTAGTTTCCATAAGCATAGTTCTTACAAAAATTTAGTAACCTACTTCAAACCTGGCATCAATTTTCTTAAGTGAAGAATCCACATCCCCTTCTCACTCATGTGTCCAAGCCTATGATACCATAGAACTATATCTACTCCTGTGGAAGCTAAACTAATAGAGGAGTAAGCATTACCCATTACATAAATACAACGTACCTATCTTGGGTCGTTTTGCTATTACCATTTACCCTTTTGTGACCTTCCACAAATTTCCTACAAATGTGGTTGTGAGGCCTTCATCATGAGGTGTGGCATGAAATAAAGCCTTGACTCCACTCCCCATGCATCAGTGATAGTATCCAATGAAATAATTAAGGCATCTTACAACACACTACTTGCTACATTTTTTTCCTGCATATTCTATGGTTGTACATCTCCTTTGTGCCCAATATTATTACTTCAGTTTTTCTTTCTTGCCACAATGTCGGTAGTCCAAGTTTCCTTTGGGTTTGGATCTACTTCTCCTTGACTTGTCATGATGTCTTGAGGTCTTTCCTCTCTCCCTATGTCTTCCCCTATTCTTAAGAGTCAAAGCATTACTTGATGTTTCACCTGTTCTTTTCCATCGCATTTCCTTGCCAAGGCAAATACCAATAACGTCATCAAACTTTAGAGTTTTTGACCCAGAAACAAATTTACTCACATCCATGACCAAGCTATTCCAACTTTCTAGCAAAAAATCAAGAGAGCACAAAATCGGGAGAGCTCAAATCTCATCATCAAAGTTAATTATCTTGTATTCATATTGAACTTATTCAAACAATTAGCTATAGACCCACCTTCTAACATGTTCATATTGGATAGACGCTTCCTAAGAAATACCTTGTTAGAAGCTGATGGTTTTTTGTACAATGTATGCAGTGTGCTCATGAAGTCCTTTTTTGTCTTTGGTTCAATAATGTTTGAAATCCCTTGATGTTCCCAAACATAGTCGTATCATTCCTAGTGCCTTTTTGTGAAGAACCTCCTAGTATTTGACTGACATACTTGTAAGCTTTTTTGCGATCCCACCTAATGGTGGCAAGAAAAGTTCCTTCTAGTATAGGTAATCGTCAATTTGCATCTTCCAATGCTGATGGTTCTTTCCATTAAACTTCTTAATTTTTAACTTGCCTTCTTCCATGATTGCTCCCACTCAAACTAGGATAGAGAGAGAGAGAGAGAGAGAGAGAGAGTTTGATAAGCAGATACTAAGTGGAGCACAAACTAAAGAGATGGGCCTCCATAGAAAGGAAAGCTCAAAAAAAGGAGCCATAAGGAGTAGGGAAAGGCTAGTTTGATGTGCAGTAGAGAAGCAATAAGAGGGGACCATCCCACACCAACCCATGAAGGAGAGGTGCAATTAGGTGGCCACCCAAGTAATGACGCAGAGTGCCTAAGAGTTGGCACAATAGTTGTAGTGAAAAAACATGCTCATGAACATGGACATTGTATAAGAGAAGGGTGGCAAGATCACTGCCACAAGAAGACGACAGTCAAGCGGAAGGAGAAAATGAGACACAAGGGGGGGGAAGTAAGTAAAGGGTAATGAGAAGTACCTTAACCTATAAGGGAGATGAGCAAAATAATAAGAAAGGTGGGAGTGTAGCAATAAATAAGAGGAAGAGAATACGACAATGCAGCCATAGCTTGAATAGAAGGCAATGACAAGCAACAAATAAGTGATAGTGGTGGCAGAAGAGTGAAGAAGAGGCAGGTCAAATAGCGCTTATATAAGAGGCCAACTATAATGAATGTCAAGCTACCTTCTTGCATGGAGGTGGGATAATGTGTATGGAAGGTGGAAGAAATGGCTTGGGGTGTGAGACTCCATATGATAATGGTCTGCCACTAAGTCAAGAAACTCAATGATGAGTAATAAATTTTGTACCCATTGTGATACATTTCCCAATGCCAATTTCAGAAACCTCTAGTATATTGTTTTAGTTTTTTGGTCATTGTAGCGCATTGTTGGACGTAATCCAAGTCGTAAGTTCAAAGTAGAAGACTTGCAGTGTATGTTTCCATCAGGGAACCAATAAAATATACTAACACGGTTTTCTTTAAATAGAGTCCTTCCATATATATGATGGTTTATTTGTAGATCATGCATGAACGTAATAGAGGTTCCTAAAGTACAAATGAATACATCCTCATTTAATCACTTAGGACTTCACGTAGCAAAGCTTCACTTTTCTCAATAAATATTTAGTAATTTAGTAAGTAGTGCATAAGGGAGGGGGGGAAGAAATGTAAAACTTATAAGTAAAAAATAAAGGAAAAAAAGAAAAAAAGGAGAGGGGGGAATGAGGTGGAGAAAGTAAAGATCAAGAAAAAGAGGGGAATGGGGGGGAGAAAGTAAAATAATAAAAAGGGGGCAATGTGTTTGTGTGTGAACACGTGTGTGTGTGTGTGTGTGCACGCACGCACGTACGTGTGTGCATGCATGTGTGTGCATGTGTGTGTGTGTGTGTAATCCATGCCCAACCACTTTTGATTCCTCCTTTCAAGAGCCTCCAATTTTTTTCCCAATTCGAGACCATATCCTCCAATGTCAGAGCATCCCTTGACTTTAACTCGCTAGAGATAACACTAAATATTTGATCTATGCCTTCATGTGTATGGCCGACAAGAAGAAAAGCAACTTCCACTTCTTCAAATATTTTCAAACCAACCAGCATAGAGCATAAACCAAATATATATTTATTCTTGTTTTCTCTTCAACAGTGACCTATATATGCAAGGTGTGAGGTAAACATCCTTGTGCTCTGACCTTCCATATTGCTTTTATGATGGATGTTGCCACTTGGTTACTATCATGTTCATGCAAGCGATCAATCCATACATCACAAAATAGTCAAAAACCATGCACTAATAATCCACACAAATGTGTTTTTAGTCCACATTTACCCTCCAATGGCGGTGGTGTATGTCTATACCTTGGTAACATTCTATTCTGATCCATGCCATCAATGGTAATGTACATGGACTTTTTGACATGCACAATAGCTTCCTCTCTCCAAGAGCCATACAACAATCTAGCATCTTGCACATAAGTTTAATGGATTGTTTGCCATCTTATATATTTTCCTTGCTTGTGCTCACATTCACTATGTTCAAAGGGATTAGTTAGGGTTAGGGACTCTCTTTTTTTCTTTTTTCTTTTTTTCCTAAGAGGGGGGGTGGTGGCCGTCGATGCCGGGTGGTTGGAGAGGGGGAAGAGAGGTTGTGGAGATATGAGGCAAGGAGGGGCGTGTGCTGGAGGGGGGGAGAGGCATGGGCGATGGAGGAGGTAGGTGTCAGAGAGGGGGCATTGCAGAGATGTGCGAAGGAGGTAGGAGGTGCCTACATGCCACAGGCGAAGCCGTTGCCTACCACAGGTGGAGCAGCCAATGCCGCCTCTATGCGGGTTTCTTTGTGCAGCCCCACCATGGGGCCTAGGAGGTCCTGGAGGGGAGTGGGGGTGTAGGAGGGGGATGTGAAGGGGTTGAAGGGGAGGGGGGGGGACGATGGGGGTGGTGGGGGGGGTTAGAAGGCGGGGGAGTGGAGGAGGGGTTTTGGAAGGGGTGGGCTTTGGAGGAGAGGGGGGGTGGAGGGAGGGGGGTGGGGGTGGAAGAAAGGGGGGGTTGGAGGAGGGGGTCGGGGGGGGACGGGGTGGGGGTGGGGGTGGTGGTGGTGGTGGGAGGAGGTTGTGTGGAGGGGGGGTGGCAGGGGGGGTGGAGGGAGGGGGGGTGGCAGGGGGGGTGGAGAAGGGGGTCGATGAGAGAGGGGGGGGAGGAGAGAGGTGAGGTGGGGGGGTTGGATGGTGGAGAGGGGGTGGGTGGAAGGTGGGGGGGAGGGGAGGAGAGAGGGGGTGTGGGGGTGTCGAGAAAGGGCTCTGAAGGCACTTTGCCTTGTCAAAAATCTTGATCACGAGAAGAGGGAGGGGGTGGTGGTGGTGGAGGGGGGGTTGGATGGTGGAGAGGGGGGGGTGGAAGGGGGGGGGTTGGAGGAGTGGATGGAGGAGAGGGAAGAGGATTGGTGGAGGATGGGGGGGGAGTTGGAGGAGACGGGGCCAGGGGGGGTGGGGTGGAAACATCACAGACAAAAAACTTGACGAAAATTCAAAGGGAGGAGGAGATGATCACCTAGAACACTCTCCCAAGTCTTTCTTGATGTAATGGGATGTTTGGATGGCTAGGCTATCGCTGCAAGAAGGGCTTGAACCAACTCAATGATGAAGATGGGAGTAACACTGTGGTCGATGGAGAGGGAGGTGGGTCTTGTGTAGGGCTCAGAATGGGGAAGAGGATGGAGGTTCTTAAGGTAGTAACCCAAGGTTGATTCTTGGGGTTGATACTTTTGGCTAGAGTTGTTAAATTTTTTTACTCTCCTTGCCCTTGGTGCTATGTTTGTGAAAGTTCATGGTAGTTTGTTTTTTACACATACTTTCATATGTTCACTCATTACTTGATATGCTAGTCTCCCCAATAACGGCTCCAAATGTTGGATCTTTCCCATAGCTTCCATAGGAAGAGAAGGGTATACTCAATATGCATGGTTCCGAGGCTTTTTGTCACCTACAGATATATCAGTGACATCATTTGTAGTATAAGTATAGCTTAGGACCTCGGGTCATATTTCGATGAGAGACGTAGGCTTAAGTGTGGTAAGCAAACATAGTGCATGCATGTGTGAAAGGAACGTGCATCATCATGATTGGAGTAATGAAGGCTTTCGCCTTCATCAGGGTTTAAAGGGTTTAGGAAGAGTTTAAGGGTTAGAGAGAGGTTCACGGTCTAGAAGAAGGTTCCAAGGTTTAGAAGAGGGTCCAGGGTTCAAAAGGAGTGTAAGGGTTAGAAGGAGGATCCAAGGTTCAGGTTAGAGTACATGGTGGAGAACTCATCTCCCTCGTAGATCATGGAGGTCAAGGGTTGAGGGACTAAGGGTTTAGGAGGAGCATGGGAATGGGAGAGGAAGAAGGTGTAAAAGCATGGGGGGGAAGGAGAGAGAGGAGAAGGGAGGAGGAGGGAGGAGAAGGGAGGAGGAGGGAGGAGGAGGAGAGGGAGGATAAGGGAGGAGGAGGGAGGAGGAGGAAGGAGGAGAGGAGAAGTTGTGAGGAGGAGCAGGGAAGGAGGGATTGCAAGGTTGGAGGAGAAGGGAGGAGGAGTTGCAAGGTGAGGACATGCTTTAAATTTGGATGTGGAGTGCAAGGAAGCATGGACAATTGGAGACAATCTTGGAATACAAAAGTAGAACTCAACACAATGCCCCAAAGAGTGTGGGCTTCATTCCATTATGGGGTATTTATATGAGTTGGAGAGCTTCTCTCTCTACATGTAGGAATTATAAGACATTCTCTCTCTAAATGTAGAACTTGCATCTAGAAGTTTGCATGTAGAAGTTGTTGAGAGTTCACGCTCAACATCATGTGATCATGTGTGCATAGCACCATCACGTGATCATATGTGCATAGCACTAACCTTATAGAGTGCTATAAAGGAAAGGGTTAGCTCCCCTAACCCTAACCCTAAAAGGGTTTGTATATATTCTATTTTTTCAACTAATTCTAGTGTACAGTTAGTCATTTGTGGTGTGCTCTCTAGCTGTGCCCTCTCTCCTCATCTCCACTCTTCTCCTCTCCCCTCTTCATATTTTGTCATGGTATCAGAGCTCCCTTGTCTTCCGCTGAGACATTGAGTTTCTTGAGAGTGTGAGAGAGATTGTGAGATTGAGAGTTCTCTTGAGTGATTGTGAGATCCTTCCCTTCACTTCCGTTGAGAGAAATTTCTATTCATGTGAGAATTCCGTCCATGAGAGATTGAGAGATTTCCGTTAATCTCCTTTGCTCATTCTAGGACAGCTCCGTCCATTATTCCTTCTTTGAGTTCTTTGAAAGATTTCATTGCTTGAGAAAGAGAGTATTCCTTGTTTATGAGAGAAAGAGAGATCTAGATCTTAGTCTTTTGAGAGATCTTGTAAGGTTTTGTGAGAGAGAAAGGTTCATTTCTGAGCCTCTAAGTTTCTGTAAGGTTTTCTTGAGAGAATCTCTTCTTCGAAGTGCTCCCGCGACTGTTTCCACCTCTGCTATCGGCTTCGACGTGTTGAAGAGGTTCTACTCCAAAGGCCACAATCGCAGCTCCTTGCTCGACTCTCCAGCTCCATTGGATTAAACGGCTGCAAGCTGGCGAGCCCACTGCAATAGCGGCTCCTTAAACAAGCTGCAACAACCATCGGCAGCTCCACCTACAAATGCGAGCCTCCGCGAGCAAAGCTGCACGCAACAATAGCCTCTTTAAACCTCTGAGGCTTCCTCAATTGACGGGCTTCCAGTAGCCCAAACGGCGGGCTCACGGTCGATGCTCCAACAAAGACGCCTCCATCCGAAAGGAGCTCCTTCAACGCAGCTCCTTCAACGCAGCAACGATCACGGGCGATAAGCCACGCTCCAAAAGTCTACAAGCGAGCTCCTAAGCCTCTTCCACAACTAAGGCAACCCTGCAATAGAGCTCTCCAGTGCGCAACGGTATTCTCCAACGACCGACGGCCTCTCGCGGACGATCGACTAACTTCGACGAACCCAAGCACACAGGCTTTCCAACAGACGCCGCGACGGAATCGGCATCTTCGACGGAATCTCCAAAAGATTCCGGTGGCTCTCCATGCAACACGTGCAGATAGGACCTAACCAGGCTAAGGTTCTGTCAACCCCTAGTTAGGTGGTTTGGTCACAATTGTGCCACGTGGCAACGTAATCTTATCTGCCACGTCATCATCTTATCCACTGCCATGTCATCTACCACGTCAGCACTACCACGTCACCATCGGAGCCACGTCATCAGTGCCACGTAAGCAGTCCACGTCAGCACCGACTGCCACGTCAGCACCGACTGCCACGTCACCTGCCACGTCATCTGTGCCACGTCATCTGCCACGTCACTTGTGCCACGTCATCTGGCCACGTCATTTGTGCCACGTCATCTGCCACGTCACTTGTGCCATGTCATCTGTGCCACGTCATCATTGCCACGTCATCAGTGCCATGTCATCAGTGACACCTCAGCACTGCCACCTCAGCACAGAGCTTCACTGGCACACCTCTTGCTAAGCACAGTGCCACATCATCACTGCATGTGACTCACAGTGACACATCATCATTGAGCACCATTTGCACTCCTTTTGCCCCTCCACCTAGATCAAGTCATATCTCTTGATCCAGGAAGAATTTGAGGGTGCTCCAAAAAGGAAAGTTGCTCGATTTTTTGTGCTCTACGCGCTCGTTACATCACGCGCACATTTCGGTGCAAGTTACACTCACATTTGAGCCTCGCCGACAAAACCACTTCCTTCACGCACATTTGCCTCTACATCGACGCATCTGACCCAGCACTTAAAAAGAACAAAAGAAAAGGAATTATTTGCTGCTCTTTCATCGATCGACGGTTGGTTTAGATCTAGATCAGAG
Source organism: Dipteris shenzhenensis (assembly GCF_047967505.1). Taxonomy (NCBI): domain Eukaryota; kingdom Viridiplantae; phylum Streptophyta; class Polypodiopsida; order Gleicheniales; family Dipteridaceae; genus Dipteris; species Dipteris shenzhenensis. The sequence goes on along the minus strand of NC_141607.1, from coordinate 5,690,758 downwards.
TAGACTAGATCGCCATAGAGGGGACGCTTTGAATTCCCCAAGTTGCCAATCTAAGCCATGCCCGAAATTCCCGACTAGTACCTACTCGGAGTCAGTCCATACGCTCACATCCGATTTCACATCATTACATTACCTGAAACCTTACGTTCATCAGTTCAGTGAGCAGACTTCAGAGTTCAGAGGCATTGCAGATTGATTCAGTGGGCAGATAGCACTTGATTTCACACACACATGCCACCATTGTAAAGCCTATTTGGCTATCTCACGGCATCGTGCACATCATTTTCAGCCTTGTAAAGCCTCTTGGCTATTCCCGGCATCATTGCCACAAGCCTTGTAACACAGGTCAGATCTTATTTACTGCAGTTCTATCTTCACCGACGGTACAGAGATTTCACTTGGCATCTTCAGTGTATTTGCAGTTGATTCATACAGAGTTTTCCAGGACATTTTTTGAGTACATTGCTTGCACCATGTCGACTAGCAACCTCAATCTGGAGGCATCTGCTAAGTTAGACAACTCCAATTACGGTACATGGAAATACTGAATGGAGACCATTCTTGTGCTTCAGGACAAATGGGAGTATGTCGATGGATCCATACCTAGACCATTGGCCGATCCAGCCACCAGTAGCTCTACTCCATCTGATGTCACAGCACCAGCAACGGGATCTACATCGGGATCTACATCTACACAAACAGTTTCCGCATCAGTAGCAGATCCTGCCATTGCCCGAGCTCAAGCAGAATGGGATAAGAAAGATAAGTATGCCTATCACCTGATCAAGCAGAATGTGCAAGATGTCATGCTAGGACAGCTCAACACAGTCAAGACATCAAAAGAAGCATGGGATATGTTCGCAGCTCTCTACGAGTCCAAGAACACATCCAGGATTCTCACCCTGAGAAACCAGATCAACCAGAGTTTCCGCAATAGCAATGAAACCGGTCATGCTTATGTACTCTGCATCAAAGACTACAACAATCAACTTGCAGCAGCAGGAGAGACTATGAATCCCGCAGAAATGGTTCAAGTAATCCTGAATGGACTAGGAGAAGGATATGAGAATCTGGTCCAGAGTATTGCCATCCAACGGCAAATTCCAACACTTGAAGAACTTCAATCAGTTCTACTTGGTGAAGAACTCAGGACTCAGGCCATTCAAGCACGTAAAGGTCATTCTAATGATCAGGCATTCACCGCTTCAGACAGAAGCAGAGGCAAAGGCAGAAACAGAGGTAGATCATATCAGAAAAGTGGTCAAAATCAAAGTCAGAATCAGCATCAACATCAGCAGCATCCTCAGCAACATCAAAATCAGCAAAGAGGAAATCATTCCAACAGAGGAAGATTCCAAGGACGAGGGAATGCATCCACCAATGTGTCAAACATTCAATGTAACTATTGTCACAAGTTTGGACACTATGAAAGAGATTGCCGCAAGAAGCAGTATGACCAAGGCGGTCAATCCAGCAATAATCAAGGAAATTCCCGAGGAAGAGGAAATCATCGTGGTGGACATTCTAGTCATAGTCATTTTGCAAATGAACATGGAAATATGTTTCTTGCAAGTGAGGAATTGCATCAGACTGATATAATGCACCAAGACACTGATTTCAATCCCAAAGAGGATTTCAGCTATCAAGTCGACCAAGTGGAATAGGATCCTTGGTACATCGACAGCGGTGCATCATCTCATATGACAAATCATCAGGAATGGTTCACAGAAATGAAGCCATTAGAAGGTCAAAAGAATGTCATCTATACAGCAGACAATACACCGAATCCGGTTCAAGGGACAGGTGTTATCCCTATGAACAATTTCACTGGTACAAAAGGATTAGTCAAAGATGTGCTCTATGTTCCGAAGCTCAGCAAGAACCTTTTGTCAGTAGGTCAAATGACGGAACACAACTACAAAGTCATCTTCGACGGTGATGAATGCACTATCAGAGACAAATCCAAAAGAGGTCAGCTAGTAGCAAAAGGTGTCAAGGAAGGACGCTTGTACAGGATGCTAGCTACAGTACCAGATAAGCATGCCATGTCAGCTCAAATGCAACAGATGCCACTATCCGCAAAATGGCACAAGAGATATGGTCATGTCAACTTCAAGTACTTGTTAGATCTAAAAAATCAAAATATGGCAATTGGGATTCCGAAGCTACAGTTTCTTGGAAAGGTTTGTGAAGCATGCTGCTTCGGCAAACAAAAGCGAACCAACTTTGTCAGAAGTACCTCTCGTGCACGAGGTATTCTTGATTTGATTCATACAGATGTATGGGGTTATGCCCAGACCCGCAGCATCAATGGTTCACTTTATTACTTGACCTTCATCGACGACTACAGCAGATATTGTTGGGTCTACTTTCTGAAAGAGAAATCTGAAGTGTTTGCCAGATTTCAAGAATTCAAAGCCATGGTAGAAAACCAAACAGGCAGAAAAATCAAGGTCATGAGATCAGATAGAGGAGGTGAATACATGTCTTCAGCCTTCATGAACTTTTGCAAAACTCACGGCATTCGAAGACAATTCACATGTGCAGATACTCCTCAGCAAAATGCAATAGCTGAAAGGAAGAATGGGACTTTAGCAGACAGTGCTAGAGCAATGCTTAGTGAAAAGCATCTTCCGAATCAGTATTGGGCAGAAGCAATAGCTACAGCTAACTACTTGCTTAATCGGCTTCCTACCGAACCGATACAAGGAATGACTCCTTATGAAGCATTCACTGGACACAAGCCATGCATTGGGCATCTCCGCATATTTGGTTGCATAGCATATGCCCACATACATGATGATCATCGCAGGAAATTGGATGCGAAGTCATGCAAATGCATCATGGTTGGCTACAGTGAAGAAAGTAAAGCATACAAATTGTATGATCCCATCAACCGCAAAGTCATTATCTCCAGAGATGTAATCTTCGATGAGGAATCAGAATGGAAAACCTCACCTACACAGGAGATAGGAGCATCGACTTCACAGTCATCTACAGAACAGGTTGATGAAGAAGAGCAAGAATTGCCAGCAACACCCCAATCAGCGTCACAGCAACTCAGACGGTCTACTAGGGAAAGCAGACCACCAGCTAGATTGACATATGCTCAAAAAGGCAAAGCAATTCAGGTGGAAACCACCAACTATGCTCTTATGACTACCATCATGGCTACAGAAGAGCCAGTGTACTTCGAAGATGCAGTAGATAAGCCAGAATGGCAAACTGCAATGAATGAAGAAATGGATGCTTTGTATAAAAATAACACTTGGGAATTATGTGACCTTCCACCAGGAAAGAAGGCCATAGCCAACAAATGGGTATACAAAGTGAAGTACAATCCAGATGGCAGTATTCAGAGATACAAAGCCAGATTAGTTGCAAAAGGATTTGCACAACAATATGGTCAAGATTATGATGAGACTTATGCTCCAGTAGCAAAGATGGATTCCATACGGTTCTTGATATCACTAGCGACACTCAGTAAATGGAATGTGTATCAGCTCGATGTCAAGAATGCATTTCTCAATGGTTATCTAGACGAGGAAGTCTACATGCAACAACCAGCCGGTTATGTTGAACCAGGACAGGAGAACAAGGTTTGCCATCTCAAGAAAAGTCTCTATGGCTTAAAGCAAGCACCCAGAAGTTGGTACAGCAGAATTGACAAGTATTTTGCTGATCTGGGATACATGAAGTCCAATGCAGATCATACTCTCTACTACAAAGTTCAAGGGGAAGATATTACTATTGCACTTTTGTACGTAGATGATCTGATTGTGACAGGAAGCAAGGATAGCTTCATCAGAAAGCTAAAACAAGACTTATCTGCAGAGTTCGACATGAAAGATCTTGGACTTATGCACTATTGTCTTGGAATTGAGTTTTGGAGAGATTCAGATAGCACATTCATGAGTCAACTCAAATATGTTGACAGTCTCCTGAAGAAGTTTCATATGGCAGATTGCAAGATTGCAGCCACTCCCATGGAACAGAGTTTGAAACTTACTAAAGATTCAGAAAAGCCTACAGTCAATGACAGATACTACAGGCAACTCATTGGATCTCTTATATATCTGACAATCACACGGCCAGATATTTGTTATGCAGTAAGCTCACTAGCACAGTTTATGGCAAATCCAAAACAGTCTCACTGGAATGCAGCCAAAAGAGTCTTGAGATACATCAGAGGTACAAGACAATTTGGGATAGAATACAGAGGAAGTCATCCACGGTTGCATGGATACTGTGACAGTGACTATGCTGGAGATCATGAGACCAGGAGATCGACACAGGGATATGCATTTTTCCTTGGTCAAGGTGCTATATCATGGTTGTCAAACAAACAGCCAACTGTTTCTTTGTCTTCGACTGAAGCAGAATATAGAGCACTCACTACAGGTGCATGTGAGGCTATATGGCTCAGAAGACTATTGTCAGAAACAGATTACTTTGATGAGTCAAAGCCAACAACAATATACTGTGATAATCAATCGGCTCAAGCATTGGCCAAAAATCCAGTATATCACTCCAGAACAAAGCACATTGATGTCAGAGAGCACTTCATCAGAGAAAGAGTGTTACTTGGTGACATCACACTGCAGCATTGTGATAGCAAAGAAAATGTTGCAGACATCTTTACCAAACCACTCGGTAAAGAGCTATTCGAGAAACACCGACTAGCTCTTGGTTTGATGCAGAGGAAGGACATTCCCATTAAAGGGGTGTGATGGAATGTAATGCTCAGTCCTTCTTCGATTCCCCAGAATCATCATCTTGAGGGAAGGCCTACTTCATGATGTTGATCTTGAGGGAAGGTGTTGAGAGTTCACGCTCAACATCATGTGATCATGTGTGCATAGCACCATCACGTGATCATATGTGCATAGCACTAACCTTATAGAGTGCTATAAAGGAAAGGGTTAGCTCCCCTAACCCTAACCCTAAAAGGGTTTGTATATATTCTATTTTTTCAACTAATTCTAGTGTACAGTTAGTCATTTGTGGTGTGCTCTCTAGCTGTGCCCTCTCTCCTCATCTCCACTCTTCTCCTCTCCCCTCTTCATATTTTGTCAGAAGTTGCATGTAGAACATGCATGAAGGAGTTGCATGTACAAACTGCATGTAGGAATCATATGTAGAACTTGCATGTAGAACATGCATGTAGGACTTGCGTGTTGAAGATGCATGTTGAGGATTCCTAAGAGAGATTATTCCTAGCCTTATGCAAAAGAGATTATTCCTAGCCTTATGCAAGTACAAACGGAGCTTTGCCTTGCTACTCTACACACACGTTTTGTGCTATGTAAGTCCATCTTAACTTAACCTTGGCACAGAAGATAAGACTACAACCATAGTGGTAAGTGCAAATCTTTCTGCCGAGCAACTTTAGGTTGTCAAAGAGCTTTTTACTAGGTATAAGGATGTGTTCTCCTAGAATTACACTAATATTTGGGGAGTTCCCCTTAAGCGATGTCAAGATAGAATTCCTTTGGTACCTAATGCTAAACCTATTTGGCAACAAAGATACAGAATGAATCCCAATTATGCTAAGAAAGTGAAATCTAAGTTAGACCAACTTCTTCATGCACGATTCATCTATGCAATTGACTATAGTGATTGGTCATTTTCCATTGTGGTAGTGCCAAAGAAAAATGGTAAATTATGAGTATGTGTCGATTACCAGAAACTAAATGGTCTGACTATTCTTGATCCATTTCTAATACCATTTATAGATGGATCTTAGATTAGGTGGAAGGACATGAAATGTATTCATTTATGGATGTTTACAATGGCTACAATCAAATCACTATAGCTCTAGAAGATCAATCTAAGACTACATTTGTTACAGAATGGAGTACTTATGCAATCCAGGTGATGCCTTTTGGTTTGAGGAATGCACCATCCACATTTCAAAAATTCATGGTGGAGAATTTTAGAGACTATCTGACTAAATTTATAGCCATTCATTTGGATGATTTATGTGTCTAATCTACAGATAAAGCTCATCTCTTCTTTTTGGAGAGAGTATTCTAAAGAGGTAGACACACACAAGTAGGAATTTTGCTTAATCCACCTAAGAGTATTTTTTGTGTCCAAGTTGGTATTTTTCTCGACATGTGATTTCACAGGATGGCATCAAAGCCAAACCAGGTAAGATTCATGCTATGTAAAAAATGCCAGAGCCTAATAATCTGACCCAATTACTTTCTTTTGTGGGCATTATCAATTTTTATAGGTTTTTTATAAGGGATTTTGCCAAGATTGTATCTCCATTATATGAATTAACTAAAAAGAATGCCAAGCTTTAATGGACTACTCAGTTATCTATTGTATTTGAAGACTTGCAGAGCCTAATAATCTGACTCGATTACTTTCTTTTGTGGGCATTATCAATTTTTATAGGTTTTTTATAAAATATTTCGCCAAGATTGTATCTTTATTATATGAATTAACTAAAAAGGATGCCATGTTTGAATGGACTACTTAGTTATCCATTGTATTCGAAGACTTGAAAAGATAAACTATAGCTACATCTATTTTAAGGCAACCTAGATAGGATATCATCTTCCATGTGCATGTTGATGCCTCTGGATACACATTAAGGATCATTTTGGCACAACTAAATGGTCGATTGGATTACCTAGTGTATTGTGCCAGTCAGTTGTTGACACCTATAGAGTCTAACCATAGTAGGTATGAGTGTGAAGATCTAGGCATGATATTTAGTGTACATAAATTAAGATATTATTTACTCAACAATCCTTTTGTTTTCTATGTTGATCTCATCAGGCCTTACTTTATTTAATCAATAAGATTGTCATTCAAGGGTGCCTTGTGCGTTGGATGCTACTATTGTAGGAGGTCAATTTTAAGATTACTCACAAGTCTAGTAAAACACGTGGGATCTGGACTGTTTATCTGAAAACTACCCACATGTGAAGACACTCAAGGTATTTACTCAACTTCCAAATGCCAAGATCTTTGCAATTGATTACTATGAACATGACTATGTTCAATTAGTGGATTATTTGTCTCATGGAACATTTCCTTACAGTATGCCAAGAGAAGAAATGTAGGAAACTAGCCTTCAAGGCTTGGAAGTTCACCCAATTAGAAGTTCACCCTAATTGGTGGGCATCTTTATTGACAATATGCAAATGGTGGTCTTCATCAATGTGTCTTACCACATGAATGTGCTATAATAGTTCTTATAAGAAGCTCACTTGGGCCCATCCAGTGGACACTTCCAAGGCAAATTGATAGCTTGAAAGGTCTTGAAGGTAGGTCTATGGTGGGGAACTTTTTTCAAGGATGCTCAAACCAAGTGCATACAGTGTGATATATGCCAAGTTCATACTAGCCATCATTCTATGTCATTGTAGCCTACTCGTCCTTGGGAAGCATTCCAAAGATGGGGATTGGACTTTTTTGGTCCTTTTAAGCCTACCAAGTTTACACAAAATAGGCATATTGGGGTTGCTACTACTGAGTATGCTACCGAATGGGCAAAAGCTAAGGCACTCCAAGATAACCCAACTAAGAGCACAACTAAGTTTGTCTTTGAAAATATCATTTGCAAACATGGGTGTCCAATAAAAATTGTTAGTGTGATCAATGATCACACTTTCTAAATGAAGTCATGCAGCTACTAAAGGATGAATTCAAGATTATGCATACACACTATGCTCTAGGTAATGGAGAAGCTAAATCTACAAATAAGACAATCAAATTAATCTTGACTAAGACAGTGCAGTCTAGTAAAAGTCATTGGGATAATAAGCTCCATGCTGCTTTATGGGCTTATAGAATTGCATTTAAGGTCACTACAAATCTAACTCCATTCCAAATTTCTTTTGGTTTGGAAGTGGTAGTACCCATAGAATTCATTGTTCCAAGTCTCTGGGTGGCCATTGAACATCACTTAGGCAAATCCAAAGCAATCAAGGGGCAATTGCATTAGCTAAGCCACTTGTATTGAAATGTGCCTCCAAGTAGCTTGGTCACTATAGGTGATTCAGAGGAGAAGGAAAGCACGGCATGATAGGTATATTATGCCTAAACACTTGGAAAATGGTATGTTGGTGTTACTATATAATGCCAAGTTGGGACCCCACAAAACAAATTCAAACTTAGATGGAATGGGCCCTATAGGTTCACACTGAGGTTTTTCCTAACAGGATGGTACAACTTGAGGATTTGCAAGGAAATGTGTTCCCCAAGTTGTATAATAGGAATAATGTGAAACCATACTGAGAATAGTAGGTTCCTTGGCAACGCATGGCTTGGATATAGGTCACTCGATTGAGAATGCCTTGGTTAATTTTTGTGTATCAGCACGTATACTAGTAAGCTGTTTAGTGACAGTAGAGGGAATGAATTACATGTATAGCCACGTGGTAATCAAGGATTACGAGGGCATTAATTTTGGCTAATCATACCCACAAATAGGATGTTTTACTGCATCATGTAGCCACTCTTTGAAGTTCGCAAAGCTTCTGTGGAAAGAGGTATGGAATGAGGCCCTTATAGAGGAAATGCTAGATTCATATGATGATTATGACCATAGCCTCACAATCTAGGAGGTTCATGTATGCTAGTCTACAAAACTTATGGGAGTGGCCTTCTAGATGGAGATTTCGATAGAAGCTAAAAACTATGATGAATATTTTGGTGATGACAACTACTCTTTCTCTAAGGGAATTTGACCAGCAAGGCATTAGATGAGGGTCTCTAGGTCATCCACATATTTTTGACATAGTTCATTGGTCTCAAGAAGAGTGTGGGTTCCATGCCCCATCAATATGTTGCAAAGGATTGCCACTACCTTGGAAGATAGCTTGGAAGTGGACTATGGGTCCCCACTTTTGACAAATCTTTTGAGACATAGCTTAAGGCTATGAGCACGCGCCAGGTGCACTATAAACTCAGCCCTCATCTTTGTATACATTATTATCAACTCACATCTAGAGAGATGAAGTGGCCAAACAACATTGCGGCACTTGGTGGTAGAGTAGGGCCATTTGGTGCTAACCATGCCAAGGAAAGCAGTGATCCACAATCAAAGGATAAGGGCAGAGATAAAGTCTCCAAGGAGCCTAGAGAATAAGTGCAAGAAGATAAATCCTAGGGTTACGACAATAAGATACATGACTGAGTCCAATGACTCGAGACAACTAGTGGTTGGGAGGCAGACAAGTCCATGTCTAAGTAGTAGGTGTAGGAACCTCCTAATGAGCCCCAATAGCAGGACCAAGGAGCGAGCTCACAACCTAAGCCAAAGTCAAATGAAGTGGTTGCCACCAATTTCATTGAGATTCCTGCCCCACCCAATATGCTTCGCACCCTGGCCCCACCCAAGCCATCCTCTTGACCCTATGCTGACTCCAAGATGATCATCAAGATAGGTATGCTACTAAAACTCAATGGCACTGCCTAAGGAAAAATGTGCTTACAATAGCAGCAGGATTACTGGACTTTTTGGCAAATGACCAGCCCCTCCCAAGGTACTCTACCACAATTTGTATCTTCAGGCACGGTACTATGACAAAAATGCACGCACCTCTTATCTTCCTACTGCTTCCAAACTTAGTGATATAGATCTTTATCACTTGGAAAGGGGAAATAAAAGAGAAACTTTCATGCTAAGAGATCACACCACACATTCTCCCCTTTCTTCCATTAGACAAGAATAAAGATGGTAACATCCCAAGTGATTTTGTAGTCTAGCATAGGGAGAAGGAAAGGATTAGCAGAGGCCATAATCTCACCAAGCCAGTCTCACCAAAGAGAAGAGCGATTGAAAGAAAATCTTGTGGCTCAATATGACATGAACTGATATATATCTAGGGTTTTGAAGGGGATGATTGGGCCGGATGTGTAGTTTCGGGAAAACATTGCACCTCCTTCATAGATACCTCGAGGATACCTCTACAAGTAGCTCAAAACACTTTGCAAACTATCAAAGAGAGAGGCCTATAACTTCTAATAGAGACATAATCTCAAAGATTTAGGTACATGTAAAGATGCACCTTGAAATGGGCTTTGTGTTGATATAAGTTTTGTAAGGAACAGAGAAGTGGTTTTGAAAAGTTATGGGCATTTTACTGGAAGGGGGGGAACAATCTAAAAAATAAACAGTCACACGCACAGACACATAACTTTTTGATTTGACATCTAATATAGAAATGAAATGATAATATGATGCAACTTGAAGAGAGCTTCATGCTGGTATAAGTTTTCTCAAATCAAAGCATCGAGTAGGAAGTTATGAGCAAAATACTGACAGGGGGTCAAACAATCATGAAAAACACCTACTCCTTCTACTGATGCCGACTTGGGAGAATACTGCCTCCACGCTCATACTTTATCAACGATCCAAGTCCCATAGAGGTCTCCTAGGAGAGAATTAAGACCTCCCTTTGTGGCTCAAGAAATGGATAACCCATATGCAAAATGAGTAGCTGAATAGAAAGCACTTTTGAAGACTTTGAAAGAGAGAGAAAAAACAAAGCAATGGAAAAAGGGGAGAGACACTCAAGAGAGAGAACTTGAAGTGACCTTCATTACCAATAGAGTGAGACTATACTCAAATGCAACTCCAAATACTATAAACACAAGGGAGAAGAAGAGGTTTCATACATACAAGAGGGAGCGGGAGCTCCAAGACTACTCATAGAAAGAGAATGAACTAGAGAGATATGGACTCAAGAGTCTACACAAGAGGATATCTACAAGAGGGAGAGAGAGAGAGAGAGAGAGAGAGAGAGAGAGAGGTCTCATAGAAGAGGCTTGAGCAGACTAGATCTATAGTCGCATGAGTGGCACAAATGGTGAACGAGATTTTGTCACCCTCCTTCACCCTTTTACAATTGTTGGCTATAGATTTGGCTACTCTTGACATGTGTCCCATCAAACGATGCTTAAGACTCTTAAAATTTAGAGAAAGTCAAGAGTTTGCCCACATGGAGCCCACAGGGACCCTTTCTTTTCAATATATCTACATCCTCCTTATTCCACATAGGAATTCTAGAAGAATTCCTCTTGACTCCACACTCCTCCACATACCTTCCACATGCTTGGCATGTGATCTTTCTTACATTATTGGAGCACATGGACATGAGACCCACTCTTTATATGACTCACTCTTCCTATTTTCTAAAAACCCCATAATATCCCATACGCAAATAACTTTCATCCCATACCAAGGTATTTATCATTCATGCACATGGTATTTACAATGATCCATTCCACTCATCCTCTCAATTTCATACAATATCTTCAAAAAAGAAAATAAGTGAGAATCACTAGGCCATCACTTGATATTCACACTCTTACCAAACATAGAGAAAAGCAACACCAATGCCAAATAAAAGATACCAATTTTGGTGTCACAGTACTCAGAGCAAATGTTGAAATTTTTTGAGGACAACGCAACTATGCTATGATAGCACTTAGTGTAAAACAAGATAGCCTCCAAGAGTAGTTGGAGAGTAGGAAAAATGTGTAAGATGAGTTGTTACAGAACCACAATTAGCTTCAACACATTCACACAAAGTTACAGAGAGATCACAGGAATCTCTAGTGTGAAGTGGAGAAGCTGCACAATGCAAACTCTAGACGGGTGTCCCAGGTTACAATGGTAGCCAAGGTGGCATGGCTACAGATCACACTCGAGGAGGAAGAAAAGGCCCAAGCTGACCAAGGAACCTCAGAGGGTTTCCAAAAAGAAGTGGACAATTTTTGAGCTGAAAATACGTAGCTCCGCTAGACCGTGGAAGAGGTAGAGGCCTCAGAGTAGAAAATGTATAGCTCAAAAGGAAATTGGTGAGTTATTCCCAACTCCAAGTTTTGATCCAAGTTTAAATGCACCAGACGAGCATCCACCCAAGCTACCCAAGAAAAAGGATCCTGATCTCTCCCAAGTTGTTCTAGAGACCTGATCACGACTCTGGAAAATCCAAGGCTGTAGAGAATGACATGGCATAGGCCTTGCTATTGTTGGACCATTCAAGATAAATCTCAACCGAGTCTCAAGTCCAAGTGGGAACTTAGACCCCTACAAGCATTTTTGCGGAGATAGGTATACATGTGTCTCTTTTTATCGAATCTTTTGAGGTGGTGATGCAAACTTTCATCAGAGTGAGTTTTTGAATTCGGGTCCATTTCGAATGGACAAGACATCATTACTGTGATGGTTGTCTCGGTGCCCAATGCATTACAACAAGTACTTGGGCGTGATCACTTCCCTATTTGGTACCAGTCCTAGTGACAAATTGACCCATCAGGTCCAAACCCTCCTACATTGCCACAGCCACTCCATACTGTGGTACTCGGGCCAATCACCCCAAAGGTCTCAGTCTACAACTATGCCATTAGGAAATGTCTAGACCGAACAGCATGCCAACACAGCATCCATAAGGCTGAACATCATCTCATAGTTGCTTGAATCTTTGAATTACCATGACCCACTATGCCTCATCTTCTGTACTACTTTGCAAAGCTACTAAGGGAGATCGAGAAATTAATTGATAGTCATGTCATAGAGGCCGCTTCTATGTGGAAGAATATATGGGATCTATATAAAGGTCCATGCACCAAGTGGCAGGAAGGAGTCACCCCAACTTGGTGGTATGTGACCCATTTTGACAACGTCCTTGGTATATCTAATCCCGTCGAGGATCCCCTATATGAGCTTTGGTCGGTGGATTGGTTGATGGACTCGAGCAGGCCTCCAATTGATATCACTAGTCTTCATCCTTGGCCTCCTATTGACCAACACTAATGGTTTAATCCCTTCAATCCTCCATCAACCCAACCATCTTCCACCCAAGTTCCTCCTAGTGACACCCCAGGGTCCTCCTCTGCTAATCCTTCCGATACTAGTCCCTCCTTTGCTACCCCACAATGAAGACAATCCCACATGGCATCCTCAGGGATTAAATCTTAGGCATCAGCATTTGAGCAGCACCTTGTGCTAATGAAACCTTGAGCCATGAGGGCCCAATCATCATAAATCCAAGGTAAAATGTGGGCCCTTGGGTTAGGCCTATAGGTAGACTTACCACCATAGATGCAAGAGCGGGTAGCACTCGTGGCTGGTGATTAGGTAACTCCTCTTGGTTAACTTCTAAATGTCAAGCCACAACAAGCGATGCAAGTTTGTTAACTTTTGAATGGCCCACCGGTAATAGAAAGCAATGACCTTGCATCTGAAGCAGGGGAAACCACAAATTAAGGGCAGTAGGCCAATGGTGAGTAGCAGTTCCCCAAACCAAGTGCACCAGTTTTTAAAACCAAGTATACTACAGTAGTGTAGAAGAAGCAGTGTAATAGAGTGAGTGACATCATGGAGTTCATGCTCTCTCTCACCTGGCTTGCTAGGATAGGAGTTTGCTTCTGAGTGAATAATTCAAGCTGAGGCATCTTTGTTATAACAGACTTTCCCTATTACAAGTATGGCTTTTACTTTCATTGCCTAAATTTTGTGCTTTCTTCTCTGTTGACTGTTATAATATGCTAGTAATGTTTTGTATTATTATTGAGGGTAATGGTTGGAAGTCTTGCTGATATAAACCATATTATTTACAAAAGTCTAAAAATTACAATTGGTAATGAGAAATGTACCGTCGATAATTTTATCCAATTTGCTCATTATTTTTCTTGTTACCAACATCATGACGTTATTCTTACGCTATTTGTAAGCAAATTGACATCTATGAATGATACACACATAGATGTGAAACCATTAATGAAATCCCTAATCACCATCATTTTGCATATTCTCAATTTGCTTTTCATGGTCAATTTGCATAGTCTAAATCACAAGATATATTGTGTCAAATTGAAATTGGCATAACTATGACTTTGTTATTCCCCATGATGACATGGAAATTTCCTTGATTTTTGGACCTCTTTGGTCATTGTGCTTCTTGTAGAAATATCTCTTAGAATGTCCAATATATGACAATGGTTACATTATATGTTCAACATATTGCTAGATGAAGTTCCTATTTTGTGAAAATTCCCTCTATTGAAGACTTGTCTCATTCTTATAGTTACTTCTTGGATGTTGATGTTGATTGTTTCCATGATTCTTATTCAACTATTGACTTAGATGCTGATGTCGATTTCCAATGTTTTGAGATGACAATCTACCTCTTCCTCTACCTCTACTTGAGGGTTAAGTGCTTGCTCATTTGCTTAACCTTCCTTGCTATACTTTTGTATGCTTCACAAAGTCTAGTAAGGATGACTTGGACTAACTCGGTTGACTTCATAGTCTCTAAGTTGCAAGTCGATTGTCGACATTATCAATTTTCTAAGTATGTAGACATGACCAAATTCATTGCTATTGCAAAAACTCTTGTTAGTGTGGTTTTTGAGTGGAGTCTAAGTATCAAAATCCTAGATAATTCATAGAAAGTGGAAAACATATCCCATGCTACCTTGGATGTTTGAGCCATGTTCAATTGTCCAAGCATGATATTTAGAACATTCTACTTGATCAATTGGTAAGCATACTTTTCTTTCTTATCCCATTCTACTTGCGTTGATGAGGAATGGAAAGATCCATTGTAGGTTTCCAAATGATCTAGGATTAGATCCAACTACATATTCCCATATGTCTTGTAGAACAAGCATTAGGCACAAATTGGGGTCTCAAAAAATTTGCCCGTTAGTGCTTCCTACTTTTAAGGAATTAGTGAAGTATTTTAGGTGTACCAATGCAAGTACTCCATTTTTTATTCCCATGCCATATTGAGATGGCATTTGCATTTACTATGAATAGTAGGTCCATAGGCGGTTTCAATTTGAAAAGGGGGCTTTATGCTAAAGTAGAGAATAAAACCACAAAGATTGTGAGAGAGAACCATGCGCTACCATGTGCCCAAGACTTCAAAAAAGGCTTCCAGTGTGCATTTCAAGCATCTATGAGTGGGTGGTTGCAATTGGGCACGCATTACACAGGTACATTGTTGCATTGTACATGGACCAAAGAAGCCATTAAAAATGCATCTATTGCCACGTGTATATTGTGTACCAATGTGGGGGGAGTCTCCTTCTAACCTTAATGCATTGTGGCTCCTAATGGGATTTGAACCCCTAGCCACCTAGCTCAAAGGCTTACACCCTACCCACTAGGCTATTAAGCCAATTGTGACTACCTTTTCACCTCATTTTATATAATCTATTGCTACTATTAAAACTTTTCTTGGTTGTAAGATAAGGAATTCTTCTTTTAAAGACTACCGACAGCATAGAAAAATTGTGTGTTAAAAGACTGCGAGTTCTAAGCTTTCTGTATTGATGGACAGACTAAAGAACTTTCCACATGACCTAACAGCAGCAGAATCTGTTTGCTACATAGCGAATTCAACACTGAATCCTAAGAACGCTGGATGGTACACTTTTTCTAAATCATCAAGGCTATATTGTGGAGTTTCAACTTGAAGGAGATTGAGCGTCCTGTCGTTGATACATCAACTTTGCAACTACACCTTGGAAAGACTGAGCTTCCCGTCTTCAATACATCATTAATTCTATAGCTATCTCAACCTAAAGGAGATTGAACTTCCGATCATCAATACATCATTAACTCTACAGCTACAACTTGGAAAGACTGAGCTTCCTGTCGTCATCGATACATCAACTCTACACCTGCAGCTTGGAGCTTTGTTATACAGAGTCCTTTCTTTTCTGACCATCAATAAGCCTCCACAACATTCTGACCACCAATAAGCCTCCACAACTTAAGGGTCTTGTTTTAAATTTAGTTCATGTAATATGATATCTCTTGCCTTACTGAAAGTGCAACAGATGTAATGTACTTTTAGTATTCAAAAGACAGGACTTGCTCTTGGAATTTCAGCTTTATTGACTATCTTCTTTTCATACAACCCTTACTACACCTTGGTAGGCTTAAAGGAATCTTCACCTTGTTCTAAGTACTCTTCATTGCTCCCTTTTTCCAAGTACTATTTATTGTTCTCTCTCTCTCTCTCTCTCTCTCTCTCTCTCTCTCAACTCAAATACCACGTGCAATAACCAGCAACCTAATAGGCAATGCTATCAACCACATACCCTCTCGTTTCAATATTGAAATTATTACAATTTATTGGGCAAGCTAAGTGTTGTTAGAAGGCTGCTTGACTCATATTTATTGATTTAGCTCTTGCTACCCACAACCAACACACAAAAGGCTCGAAGAGTCATTGGATAAGCCTTTGAATTCAGTCTCGGGTTTACTTGAATTATCTGAATACAAGGTTGACGCCACCTCAGTCTCGGGTTTACTTGAATTATCTTTCAGTTACATGGATGTATTGCATGTCATTCGCTTAGGTTGTTTAATCCGCTTTGGTTGTTTAATCCGCTTTTGGAGAAAAAAATGAATCTCGTGAGTGATTTTTTTATTCTTGCAACTAAAAAATGATCCACTTTTGCTGCTCTTTGTTAGTGCTGCCTTCGAGGCAGCCACTCTACTAACATTTTTGCAAAAAAGTGTCCTCCCAATCAATTTTGGACACTCATCCCCTCCACTAACTCTTTCTATTTTGACCCCTCTCTCTCTCTCTCTCTCTCCCCTCACATCAACTGTCAATCTACTACATAAAGGTTAGAAAAGGCAGCGCTGTCGAGTTGCATCATGTGCTCCCTTGTTAAGAAACCGATTCAACCCTTTGTAAACGAGCAGTACAACTCCAAGAGGACATCTGATTCAGATAGTGAATATGCCATCTTTCATGAAGCAGCCCTGTCTAGTTGCATCATGTGCTCCCTTGTTGAGAAACCGATTCAACCCTTTGTAAATGAGCAGTACAACTCCAAGAGGACATCAGATTCAGATTGTGAATTTGCCATCTTTCATAACCACTACTCTTGAGATACCTTTTCTAAGATTCAAGATAAAAGTGAGCTTCTGAGGCAAGTAAAGCCCCAATGAGGGAACATACTCTCAATAGGCTATGCAACTCCACATATTTGTTGATTCCTTCCACCCGACAGCAATGTCCCAACCAGAAGTCTATGAATTCATATGTCCTTGACTAATCTATGTAGATGTTCTTGACTGATATATATGCAAAGTGCAACAAGATAAGTTACCTTCATGAACATCGTGTTGGAACCCCAACCCACCCTTACCAAAGGATTGAAATTAAGAAGGATGACACAGGTGAAGGACAGTTATAAGAGATGTACAATCCATACACTGCACAGTTAATCCATAAATGCATCCTGAGTGGGAATAGTGAACTTAGTGAGCCTCAAATTTTTGGACAGAAATATTTGTGGAGACAAGACACAATTATAACTTTCCTTTTGGCAAAATGATTTATGCACAGAAGCCCATCAGACAAGTTTCTTTCTTACATTTTTACCCTGCAAGAGACCATTCCTACACATTAGGTAAACAGATAAGTTCTTTGAAAATATTATCTCCAAACCAGATTACAACGTTCTTCAAACAAATCTAAATCCAACCCCCAACCCCCACCCCCCAAAAAGGAAAATAATATGGCCCATTGCAATTTACCAACCTTATTCATACATCCAAGTGCAACTTTTTACATATATAACACATCAAACAAGTAAATAGAATGGTAGAACAATAAGTTATCACAACTGAAACTTGGTTCTCAATAAACCAATGGTCAAACATTGTCGAATAATAATAATGAAAAAGGTGCTCAATTTGTGATACTCCTAAAATAACTACCCCAATCAAAACTCTCAATAGTACAAATGTCATTTGACAATGGAAAATCAATGGACACCCTTAAGAACAACACATACATTCAATGAAAAAAAAAGGGGGCTTATCTTTAGCTTGGGCCACAAAAACAAAACATAAAGTATTAGGTATTTCTTTTGAAATATAGGTACCCCATGCAACCAACACAAGGCTTTGGCTTCCCATTCAAAAACACATTCAATATATTCCGAAGATTAATCCTTTAAGTGCTATCTTTAACAGGCCCATCTATTCAAATATTTAGAACAGCCTAGTCTTCAGCATCACTAACAAGGACTTATGCACCTTTTCATTTCAATAGGGTTACCTCTTATAGTTTTACTTAAATCTAAAAAATGATTGTACTCAACAGCTTTTTATCTACTCAAAGAGCTGGACTTCAATATGACTTGTGAGCATTGTGAGCATGAGACCACAATACTCATTCAATAGGGCATTCCGTTACAAGCACCATATCCACATTAAAACCTCCTTGAAAAACTGCTCTTCATTGCCATAGAGCTCTGCTTGCACATTAGCGCTGGTGGTTGAACACAAAATCCATCTACAAGGGCTGTCTATCATATTATAACAGGCAGATCCCCACACTATGTAATATAAATATAAATGCCATTTCAGCTCATCTTGTGTGCATTTAACTTCCAACTACTAATCTGAAACGTGCTTCCAAAAAGGACTCTGTTCAAGGATCCGGTACCAGAGTGGAGGTAGGCTTTCTGTGGCAGGGGGGAAGGGGAGGATGGAGTCCCCCCCCCCCCTTTTTCCTGAAATAAAAGGAGACAAAATCTAGCCGACTGCAATCACCATTAATGTTGTAATACAGAGCAGCAATGTTTCTACAGTCACATTCATAGAAGACTCTTTCGTAGAAAAGCTTAATACAATCTCTGCACAGACACAAAAAGCTAGAACCGATATCTCATAACTTGTGACACAAATGGAAACAGTAGCCTGAAGATATGCACATAGAGTACTACTGTTTTTATGCTGAGGACATACACCCGTGAGAAAAAAATAGACATGGAAAAGGAAGGTCGGTCACTTGGCCATCATCATCTTCACAAACTCCTCATAATTGATCTGACCATCTCCATCAACATCTGCCTCCCGAATCATCTCATCAACCTCATCGTCACTAAGTTTCTCTCCCAAGTTTGTCATCACATGGCGAAGTTCTGCAGCAGAGATGAATCCATTTTGATCCTTGTCAAAAACACGAAATGCTTCTTTCAACTCCTCCTCCGAGTCTGTATCCTTCATCTTCCGAGCCATAAGATTGAGGAACTCCGGAAAATCAATCGTTCCATTCCCATCCGCATCAACCTCATTAATCATATCTTGCAGCTCTGCTTCAGTGGGGTTTTGGCCAAGCGATCGCATCACCGTCCCAAGTTCCTTTGTTGTAATACATCCTGCATCAATGTTAAATGAACTCTCAAAAAAGCCATGCCTTTCGAATTGCTGGTGCAAAACCCTCTCACACCCTGCCCCCCAGCCCATCTCCCAAAAAAAAAATTCCCTCCCGCCAAATTTTAACTACTGAGCTTGTACTCCCTTTAGATTGTTTTACATCTTACAGTACTAAAAAAAGAGCTGATCCATTTCACCACCAGTCCAAAACCTCAGGATTGCGTCACTAGGTGTCTATTCAACCTTATGTTGTCATAAATCAATGGAATCCTTCGTACTATGCGCTTGCAAAAAATCAAATCTAACCGGAATGTATTCTGGGTAGAATGCTTGGATGTAGTGCAGAGCAAATGCTTGGAAAACATTGAAACACTGAGCTCTCTCAGAAATTATCCAAGAGCCATTAGGGAACCAATGCCCACAGTTCAGACACTTTGAAAACAAAAAGAGCCATGCCCACAATTCAGACACTTCCAAACGAATTAGAACGGTTTCCTTTACACAGACTTCTGCGACGATTCAATTCGTCTTCAAATAACAAGTGCTCACGTTTTTGGAAAGAACTAAGCATAGTTTGCTCCAACCAATATAGACGGTTTGAATCAGGGATGCTAGAAACGTCAACGCAAATACTGGAAACATTTATGTTACGACTACCTAAAAACTCCAAACTTTAAGAAACATTAGAATCATTCTTCTTCCGAAACTAAAAGGTATTGTTACATGCAATTTAAATGTAAAGACGTTATATACAAACTGCATACAAAAGATGATAGTACAAAGATTTTACACACCTACACACAAAATTTGAAGCAATTTAAGAGTCAAATTGATTTTCTATTTTCGTACCTAACACCCACGCACTTATAGTCTACAGCCTTGGCTCGTGTTGAAACTTCACTTAGAAAAAATTTGATTGAAGTTATAAGCCTTGGAAAGTCTATTCCCCTTGTAAGTATGGCTTTTAAAAGTCAACTAAGGCTTTTGCTCATTTGTCAGCTCTAGCCTCTCCTAGACACTCGTGGAACAAAATGGCTAATGTTATGACCATGCAAATGGGTATTTTCCTAGCTTGCATGCATAAAAGTTGACTGGGTTGTGCATAAATTAAAGAGGTTTTGGTGCTGATCTTTAAAATGTTGATGCTCTTCTTCTTCTTTCCCTAGAGATCATCACTTTCTACTTTACTTTGCCAAAATCTTGAACATTTTAGCTTCAAATTTGGATATTCTACAATAAATGTTTTGATTCCTATACGACTCATGAGGGATCTTTATTTTTAAATGTATTGATTCCTATATGCCTCATGTGCCGTGCCTAGGGCACCCTAGGCACTAGCTCTTGCTAGGTTATGTTCAAAGGATCTCAACCACTTTGTTTCCCTTGATTCCAAGATAAAGGATAAAATTACGCAAAGGATCACCTTGGTACGCACACACCATCTAGTGTGCTATCCTGCTTCTAGACCCTACACTTCATAGTTATTATGTGCGTTGCGAGATTTTTAATATTTTATTTCCGTTTTTTGCAATCATAAAGAAACTCAAAGTTTGATTATTGTAATTATACAAGACGAAAGCACTACCCTATTGACCTCTTAACATTGACATCAAAGCCAAGGTTTTGCACTCCTCGCATCCACAATTAGGCTTTGAATTGAACCCTCGGTTAGCCTAGAGTTTTGCCCAAATTAATTTACACACAAGAGACCTTGCAAACTACCCAAAATGAATTTTACACATTGCTACTTGAGGGCTCACTTGCTCTTTGGTGGCAAGTTATTGAAGCATGCATAAAAGAGCATTCATAGAGTTCAAAGACCAAATTACAAAGCATTTCTTTTGACATTTTTGAGTGAGACACTCGTGGGTACGGACTTACTTCATAAGAGACATTGTCATAAACATTTTGACATAATTTTTATAATGTTGAAACAAATTCAGCTTAGAATAGAAATGAAGATGATGAAAAACAGCAATTTTGAAAGCCCCCCCCTCCACCAAGAAAAAAGTGCTTGCTAAACTCTCTTACCCAACTTCGTTATGATAGCAAGTCAAGCATATAAAATACAAGAATAGAAATACACCTAGAGCAAACTCCAGAGAATCAGCGAGGATAATTGGCAAGAACCTCAAGGAGAAAAGCAAATGAAGGAACTCATGAAAGCTTGGTTCATTTAATACAATATTTTTTTGTGGAATGAAAGACACCTTTTCATTCTACTAGAGCTGCAGCAAGCTAATGACAATTGTAGTTTTTCTGGATATCCACAGATACTTTGAGTATTCCAAGGACTCAAATAAAATCTCCCCATTGCCATGCTTACACATACATCAGGGAAAAATACAGCAGCAACGCTGCCTTGAAACCATCCTAGGGATGCCGGCCCCGCCGCTAGGCACCCACATAAAGGAAATCCTAGGACACCACAACAAAGTCCTCGATAGGGTGCAGCACTTAGCTAAATACATGCTTGCAGCATAGCATGGAAAGCATAGATAAAGTTCTCAGATTTTTGGATCCAAGCGTGTTTACACATTGGCCTTGTGTCCAAGCTTGGGCAGGCAATGGGTGGCCAAGCTTGGCTGCCCATCAAGTTTGAGGAGTGGATATGTTTGCCACTTCAGCTAAACTAGCAGGCACCCATAGTGCTAAGGAACCACTATCATTTAGTGGTCACCAGTCCATCGATTCTAAGGGAACTCAGGAGGACTTTAAAACAATCATATCATATCATATCATATTCTCTCTCTCTCTCTCTCTCTCTCTCTCTCTCTCTCTCTCCCTCTCCCCCCCCCCCCTCTCCACACACACACACACACACACAAAGCACTTCTCTGATCAACAGAACTTCTCTGTTCGATTCCCCTCTGATGATTATCAACTTCTCTCGCATTCTCCCACATTGCTTTCATACCATACGGAAGGATTTCAAAGTAAAGGCATACAACTTCATCGACTTAATAAAGGCCACGACTACTACTCATAACCAGTTTTCCTGCCTTCTGGAGGTTTTCGCAAAATCAACCAACTGCACAGCCAAAGTCGTAACAATATGTCTGCAATTGTCAGTGAAAGAAAGTATGATCACCAACAACACCAGCGGCACCATACATTGCTGTGTCAATACAAAACAGGCTGTCTATTTGACGACATAAAGGGGGCTAAAGGACTGTCCAAAAACGGGAAGAGAGGTCCTGTAAATGCGGATAGAAATAACCACCTCAGACCTTGTGAGGCACGACACAACAAGACACGTGAACGAGGAAGAATGCACAAATCAATCATCAAGATCGGCGATCAGTTCCAGTATCTCGTTACTCACCAAAAGAAGTTGAACAGTCAGCTCATAAAAGAAGAGCAGCTGTAACAGTAGCTCGAGCTATTTCGAAGCATTAGTGAGGTGAGCTGCTATAATTACCCCATCGGTCTGCAGCTCAAGAGATGAACTGGAATTGCAGATGATCCCTCCTGACCCTAGGCCAATATACGATATGTTGCTCCCCAAAGGAAGAAACGTTCTCTGAGAAGTATCAGAAACGGATATAACACTGAAGGGTCTGTCCTTATAAGGGCCGGAAGAACAGCCCTTTACCTTCCATTGCACCGCATGCGTACAGCAATACGCTCAGTCGCCCTGCAGTACGGAGGTAAATCCCTCCAATACAAAAAAGAAAGGACGATTTTAAATACAGAAAACCGATACGTGGACTCCCGTTGGAGAGATCTGACCGTGGTGTGGCACCACAGCGGGGAAACCGAAAAAATGAGCATAAATCTACAAAGAGAGAACAAGAAAAGAGGTGCAGGCAAATGTGGCAAACACAGAGCAGGATGGAGTGGTGAGAGAGCCAAGCAAAGCAGAAAAGAGGAGAGAAGACGAGCGCAAACCGTCGCCATCCTTGTCGAAGAGGCTGAAGGCTTCCTTGAACTCAGCGATCTGATCGCCGGAGAGCTGCTCCACCATGGTGGCGGCGACGGTGATGGGTAAGGAAGAGGAGGCGGAGGCAGGCAGGAGAGAGAGCGGGAAGAAGAGCAAGCAAGTACTTCTTCTTCTTCTTCTTCTTCTTCTTCTTCTTAATCAGTAAAAGCAAGGGAGGACGGGAGAGAAGAGAGGTTGCTAGCCAAGATGATCGCTCAACTCAGGGCAGCCAACTAACTTAGCGCTTTTGCTTTGAAAGGCAACCTTTTCAAGTGTGTGTGCGTGTGTGTGTGTGAGTGTAAGAGAGAGGTGTGATGCTTCCACCCCAAAAAAAAAAAAAAGTGTGTGCGCCTGGCACTCTCTCTTTCTCATACATGTGTATGTGCATGCCTCCACGTGTGTCTGTATAGACCATCTCGCATGATCATGCATTCTTCCGGCATTTTCCCCTATATGATCCATTTCATACAGGGGGCATATCCCTGCATCTTTTAGAAGTGTTTTCCCGCCGCTTCTAGCTGCCACACTCGGTGATGGCGATTGTAAATTGCATTTATTAATTGAATCAGTGGATTCACCCCCCCCCAGTAAGACACCCATCGTAAAACTGAAAAAGAATCTATCTCTCTCTCAAAGATGTCACCATGAACTAACTTGTAACACAAAGATTCATACATATCATATGGAATAAACCAAAATAGTAATGTCTTTTTACAAAAGCACAATTGCTAAAGCACTAATTTTTAAGAGGGAAACATAAATTAAGAAACATTACCAAAGGCAAACTAAGAGCTGCAAACAAGCAAACAAAAGAATATGGCAATGGAGTACAAAAACTATAAAGCATGCCAATCCAGATTTGCTCAAACAAGAGCACCATGCCATCCTCAAGTGAAGATATCAAGTAGTAGGGGGACATACGAAGTATAAGTATAGAAGGATGATATATCAACATATCAACTAATGAATTTTATATTTTTCAATAGCCGGGGACATACCACATATCAAGTAGTAGGGCGACATACCAAGTATTAATATACAAGGGACATAGCAACGAATGAATTTTTAATTTTTCAACAAAAGGGGGACAATAATATAGTTATGCCCCCTTCTCTCTAAACTATTTTGCTTTACCAGATTGTTTATAGAGCTATGTAGTTTAGCCATTGAGTGTTCTTTTACCAAGGTGTCGAAAGCCTTTTTTCTAGCCTTCTTTGACCTTTATCTTCTAGCTTCAAGGCCTCCGAGATCTCTCTCTCACTTGAGTTACAGTTTTGTGTTTCTACTCTCTTGTTGTAATTTGTGCCATGGAGCTCCTTCTTTGTTTCTCTTCTAAATTGCTATAGATCTTCTTTATCCATGCTTCTCTACACTAATGTAAAAGCTTCTCTATGCTTATGTAAAAGCGTCTATTAGCTAAGTTCTCAAAAACACTAAATATAAAGTCTTATGTATGCTAACCCCATTATGCAAACTAATAGAAATAGATCCACTTGCAAGTTAAGAAATGATGGGGTGTTATGTAAAAGAAAATGCGTCACGCCCAAGCTATATTATTGCACACAAGTTGGCAAGTGTTTGATGTGAACACAAGCACAAAGAATGTAACATTCAGCACAAGGTAAAGGTCTTAAAGCATTTATTTAGGTGACATATATATTGTATAGAATTTTAGTAAACAAAATCATTTTCAACATTACATCTTAAGGCAATCTAGTAGTGATTAAGTTGTGCCATGTAACAACAACTCACCACGAGTTTTTTTTTTGAAAACAAAATCAAGCAAAGACCAAAATTTGAATTTAAATTTAGTTGTATTGCAACTTAAAGAAATCCAATTCCAACTACTTTACAACTTAAGAAACAACCATAAGGTGCTTTGGGACCTAAGAAACAACCATAAAATGCTTTGGGACATAAGAAACAACCATAATCTATTGCTAAGCAACACACTAGTAGAGAGATTGTTTTAGAAAAGGTAGAAGTAGCCTTTGCCTCTCCCAACATAGAAATGTGGAAAAATGGGATACACAAAGCCTTGTGCCTTGCCATCCACCTACCTAGCTTCTCCCTATCCTGTCCTATTGGATTTGCCTCCCCTTGCCCTTTTATGTTAATGACCATCTAACCTTCCTACTAGAGATCATAAAATCTTCTTAGGAGTTGTTTTAACTCTTGGCTTTATTCAATTCCATATGCCCTTTGCAACTAGTTACCACAATAATAAAATCCTCCTTACTACTCATCAGCACACCGGGAGGGTGGGTTGTTTCACTACTTGAAAACCCTATATATCACATGAGTTCAAGGAGTATTATTAAAACCCTTATCTGTAATCATAGAGCTTTAAAATTAGCCCTTTTTCTATACAAACTTAGGATATAAACATGTGGTAATATTAGGCCATGTTGTATCCAAGAGTGGGATTTCTACAGATTACAAGATCAAGCCCATCTCAGAGCTACCTCCCCCTACTAATGCAAAGGGTGTGCAAAAATTTATCAGCCATATGTACTATTATCATAGATTCATTTATAGTCATGTCGATTTTGCACACCTCTTGTACAAGCTGTTGATCATATTCAACTAGATGGAGGCTTGCCAAACCTCCTATGAGACTCTTAAACTGTCCTGGCTTCCACTCCTATCTTGCAAGCACCAGACTGGAATTTAATATTTTATGTGCACATAGATGCTTCCAAGTCCGCAATAGGGTGTGTGTTGGTGCGGGTAGGAGAGTATAACCTGTACTATTCTATATACTTTGCAAGTCACCAACTAAATGATGTAGAGATGAATTACACAACTTCAGGGAGGGAAGGCCTCACAATGGTCTATGCTGTTAAAAATTTCGATCACTACTTGTTGGCAAACAAGTGTGTTCTCGTGGACCCCCAGGCACTCCTTTACCTAGTAAAATAAACCCTGCATAACTGGATGCATCATGCAATGGATGCTCATTCTTTTAGAATTTGATTTCACCGTCCACAAGGGATGCACACATTTCATGGTGGACCATATGTCTCGACTCCCCAATGGAGAGCTTGCAACTAGGATGGACGATGATCTCCTAGATGCCCCGTTATTCCTTGCGGACCTAATACCAGAAAGAGGTTGATAATTCTTGGCCAACGGGTTTCCACAGGGCAAGGTGCTTATTAACAAAGATAGGGCCCAAAAACTCATCAAGGATGCAATACCTTACCAATTACTAGCCGTTTAGCTATATCAAATGGGTAAGAATGGCATAACGCACTGCTACGTCTGCAAGGATGTGTTTGTAGATGTGTTGGAAGAAGCCCATTTGGGCATTACAAGAGGACACTTCGTCTAAGAGCTCACAGCCCATAAAGTGCTACAAGCTAGTTTATGGTGGCCCCCTCTCTCTATAGATGCAGCCGAATTTGCCAAGCGCTTGGACCCCTACCAAGCAAACTTCCATAACTCATAAGCAACACTATATTTTACAATGGTTCTCACAGGCCAACCTTTTTAGAAGTGGGGCATTGATTTCATAGGACCTATCAACACAATGGCAAAAGGAACACAAGGCCGATATATTATCATGGCTAGCGATCACTTCATGAAGAAGTGGGTAGAAGCCAAGGGTGCCAGGAATGCCAACGCAAGAGCAATATCCAAATTTCTCTATGAGAACATTATATCATGCTTTGGCCTCCCACTCAAAATCATTCAAGCGACCATGGAACCTTATTTATCAATGAAACGGTTCTTATTCTAATGAATGAGTTTTTGATTGTCCACAGAAAACCCACTCCGTACTAACACAAAGCAAACAGCTAAGCCGAGAGCTTTATAAAACTCTATGCTTAACAATGACCTGCATGGTAGAGGCCAGTTGGAATGACTAGAAACACAAACTCACCGCTGCAGACCCTTTAGTTTTGCAATTGGGGTAGAAGTAGTAAGTCCCATGGATTTTGTAGTGCTGAGCCTAAGGGTGGCACTCCAAGATAGACTATCAAAGGAGGCCTTTCCCAAGAGGCTAATAGAACGGGCCTTTCCCAAGAGGCTACTAGAGCCCGAGAGGCTCACTTCACCAAAAAAGTTGGTTTAAGTGCAACCTAGAAAACAAGGATGTAATGGAAGTCAACCTTGCACTACTGTACAGTGTGAGGAATACTAAGTGTAAGCTTAAATGTCATAGAATGGGTCCATATTGAGTTTTGGAGATCATGCCACAAGGGTCATGCCGCATTGTGACCCTTAACAGAGTTGAAATGGATAGGAGTAAACTTAAATGTTATTATGGTCCCCTGACTCTCCAAACACTACAAGCCATCCTTCAAGAAAAGGAACTAAAAATGTGGTAGCTCACATGAAAAAGCAGGAAAAAGAAGAGGCCCAAGCCCACCAAGCCAAAATGAAACAACTAAGGCTCATATTAGTTGGCAAGGTAGTAGTAGAAGGGCTAGACCCTCTTGAAGACCTAACTATCACCCTTGCTAGATTGCTAGTGGACTTTCAGCTATGCAAGGAGATGATCTACTCTGCTGAAGCCTTTGTGGACCCCGAGGCAAGTCGTAAGATAATTTTCCAAGATGTATGCGACCAATTCTTATCATTCGAGGTAACCCTTGAACCCACCCTTGTCATTGTACGAATGATAAATGGTCAAAGCACACCGACCATGGGGTATGTGGAAATATGAATTTTAGTAAATAGCCATAGTGGGGAAAACAAACACTATGTGATGCTTGTAGGTGCCATGGATGAATAGGTGATCCTCAGCAGGACCTAGTGTTTTGGACCGTCAATCATCAAATTGACTGGTGAGAACAAACATTGACCTTGACAAGCGGTGCTCACACCTCTGTGATCACACTCACTTTGGGATTCTCAGAGTCAAAGATCTCCCCAACCTACAAGTCCAGAAAAGCACCCCACCCAGGTCGACCCAAGAACCAAAGATCCACTCAGAAAGGTCCAGACTTCATCATCTGCCTCCACCACAACCATTACTCATGGTGGAAAAGCCAATACCACGACGATGCCTTCGTCCTTCAAGGATAGCACCACTTGCAAGGGCTGAGGAGCCGTAGGGCCCCCCACCAACATCTGCATCAAGAATCGTGCAAAGCATCCCAATTACCACCTTAATGGGAATCCTACGGGGCCTCATGTGCAATTCTATGAAGGAGATCCCTCTTTCATCGGAACCTTCAAGCCCATGATACATAGCTTTTGGCTATCGAATCCTAAGATGCAAGGAGATGAGCAGGTGGACTTTGGGGGGAACATCTCACCCTCCACCTGCTCATCTAGGAACATCTCACCCTCCACCTGCTCACCATGAGGCCCAGTTCTAGGACCTAGCGGGCCGGGACAAAGACGTGTATGAGAGTGATCTCAACGGAAGCAAGAATGGAAGAAGGAGAGAGAGAGACAGAGAGCCACAAGTTTTGGTGGGTGTAGAACCACCCTAATCTTCTTTTTCATTCATTTATATATGTGTTTGAGTATTGTACATAACCGGGGTAAAGGCACAGTGACCTTTATCCCCCACAACTCCCACTTAAAGGACAATGTGCCTTTAAGGGAGAACAACCAATGAGCATACTATCCAATGCCCATCAATACACGACAATACTCAAACCGCTGACTAGGTAGACTCTTTGTCAGCATATCTGCAGGGTTATCATCTGTATGAACCTTGACAAGCTCTATGCGCTTGTCTTCAAGTACCTCCCTGATGAAATGGTACCTGACCTCAATGTGTTTGGTCTTTGCATGAAAGACCGGATTCTGTGCTAGTTGAATATGTGCTAGTTGAATAGCACTCATGGAATCACTATGCAATGTCGGTACACCTGTATGAATCCCCAAATCTCCCACTAGCCGATCAAGCCATGTAGCCTTCTTGCAACCCTCTGTGGCTGCAACATACTCAGCCTCTGTGGTAGACAAAGCAATGCACTTCTGTGTGCAAGACATCCACGACACTGCACCACCTGCAAAGGTGAACATATAACCAGAAGTGGATCTCCTACTATCCACATGCCCTACATAGTCTGAATCTGTGTACCCAAGTACACGCATGTCTCCTTTACCAAAGCAGATGCACATCTCCTTGGTACCCTTCATGTACCTCATGATGCACTTAACTACCTCCCAATGCCTCTTTCCTGGATTAGCCATATATCGGCTAACAACTCCCACTGCAAATGCAATGTCTGGTCTAGTAGCTATCATAGCATACATAAGACTCCCAACTGCTGATGCATAAGGAACCTTGGCCATCACGGCCCTTTCCTCATCTGATTTGGGACTATCTGTATGACTCAGTTTCACATATGGAGGCAATGGAGTACTCACTGCCTTCCCCCCCTCCATATTGAAATGCTACAATACTTTTGTAACATACTCTTTTTGTGAAAGCCAAAGGAGTTTCCTACTCCAATCACGCGTGATGCGCATACTAAGAATATGACCTGCAAGTCCCAAATCCTTCATATCAAAGGCCTCATGCAACTTGGCCTTTAATGCATCTAGCTCATAAGTATTCTTGCTAGCCAATAGCATATCATCCACATATAGTGCCAAGATTATCAGGCTATTATCCTTAGCCCTTTTAGTGTAGAGGCAGTGATCAATTTCACTCCTTCTAAAACCCTGGGACTGAATGAAAGCATCAAACTTCTGATACCATTCTCTAGGCGCTTGCTTAAGACCATAGAGACTCTTCTTTAGCTTGCAAACTAAATGCTCTTTGCCCTTTTCTTCAAAGCCTTCCGGTTGCACCATGTAAATTTCCTCATGCAAATCCCCATGCAAGAAAGCTGTCTTGACATCCATCTGCATAAGCTCCATATCCTCTGCTGCCACTAGTCCAAGCATGCATCTAAGTGTGGTCATCTTCACAACCGGAGAGAATATCTCATCAAAGTCCACACCCTTCTCTTGCTTGAACCCTTTAGCAACCAAATGGGCCTTGTACCTAGGCACATCATCACCTGTGACCTTCATTTTGTAGACCCATTTACATGGCAATGCTTTCTTTCCATGTGGCAAAGACACCAAGTCCCAAGTCTTATTCTTCATAAGTGAACTCATCTCTGATTGCATAGCATACTCCCACTTGCGTTGATCCTCACGCATCATAGCCTCTCTGTAGCAAGAAGGCTCCCTGCAATCAGTAAGCATCACATAGTCTACCCCTGGAACAAACCTATCAGGTGGTCTAGACACTCTAGATGATCTTCTCAAGGGCATTTCAGCTTGCTGTCCCACCTGCATATCAGCCACATTTGGCTCATAATTTCCACCAATAGATGATCCATCATCTACCCTTGATTGTATACCTATGGGAGTACTTGGTGGTACCATTTCTTACACATTTGGTACATGGACAGCTTGCTGTCTATCAACATATGCAGGTGGATTCACATCCTGGAAAGTGATTCTCCTCATTTCCACATCCCTCATGGGTGCCTTATGCATCTTCTTCTCATTGAAGACCACCTCATGGTTGCGTATGATCTTCTTTGCTTCTGGATCCCAGAGACGATAGCCCATCTCTCCACTTTCACAAAAACCCAGAAAGATGCATTTCCTAGACTTAGGATCTAGCTTCTTTCGAAGCTCTTTTGGCACATGTGCATATGCCTCACACCCAAATATACGCAAATGAGAGTAAGAGGGCTTCTTGCCACTCCATGCCTCTTCAGGAATACCACCATCCAAACTCTTACTAGGTGATCTATTGATCACATGCTTTGCAGTCTTCATTGCCTCAACCCAAAAACCGCCAAAAAGACTTGCATTGGAAAGCATGCATTGCAACCTTTCTTGAATGGTACAGTTCATGTTTTCTGCAACTGAATTTTGCTCTGAAGTACGAGGGGATGTGAGCTCCCTCTTAATCCACGTGTATCACAGAAATGCTGAAAGTCATGAGAGAGATACTCTCCACCATTGTCAGTCTGTAGGCATTTAAGCGTTCTACCTGACTGATTCTCAACCAAGGCCAGCCATTTCTGAAATACCTGGAACACATCACTCTTCCGAGCTATAGCATAAGCCCACACTTTCCTAGTTGCATCATCAATGAATGTCACATAGTATTCAGCCCCGCCTAATGACCGTGTAGGCATGGGACCGCATACATCTGAATGCACCAAATCAAGCATTTCAAACTCTTTCTTTCCCCTTCTTTTATGGGCTGATTTAGTCTGCTTCCCATAGAGACAGTGCTCACAAAATTCAAAATCAGAGAAACTCAAATGCGGTACATAACCCAAACGGCATAAGAGTTTCATTCCATTCTGGCTCATGTGCCCCAACCTACAATGCCACAAAGAAGTGCTTGGCTGCTTGGTTATTGCAACAACATGATCAAATACCCCTGATACATGTAAGGGATACAAAGTCCCACACTTGGCACCCCTAGCCAAAAGCATAGAGCCCTTTTGAATTTTCCAACTCTGAAAGCCAAAAGTGGTGTGAAAACCAGCATCATCTAGCTGACCCACTGAAATAAGACTCTTGGTCAGCTTAGGCACATGTCTCACATGTTTCAAAACAAATGCAGACCCATTTGCAAAAGAAAACTTTATGTCACCTGCTCCCACTATGTCACATGCATAGTCATTTCCAAGATGCACACAACCTGTCTTTCCACTGTCATAAGTGGAGAACCATTCCCTATGGGGAGTAACATGGAATGAAGCACCAGAATCCAAAATACAATCTTGGGAATATGCATCATCTAAAGTGGTAAGCAACTCTGCAGATAAACTAGACATGAAGAGAAAGTCATTGTCACTATCATGTGTGACTGCATTGATCTCCTCGATCTTCACTTTTCCTTTGTCCTCCCTTGGACTCTCTTCCTTTTGATTTGCACCCCAATTTGCATTCTTTTTCTTATCCTTTTTCTCTCTTTTCAGCTTATAGCAATCCTTTTCCATATGGCCCTTCTTGCCACCAATGGTAACACTCAATGTTCCGTGCCCTAGATTTGCTACGTGACTTCCCTCCTTGGGACTTCCCCTTGAACTGTGATCTGCCCCTTTGCACATTTAAGGCTGCATCCTGCTTGTTGCCATCCATAGACTTCCGTCTAATCTCCTCGGCCAACAAGCTACCCACAACATCATCAAATTTCAGTACTCCACCAGGTGCAGAGTTACTGAGAGCTGTACGGAAGGTATCCCATGAGGATGGCAATGAACATAAGAGAAATATTGCCTTAGTCTCCGCATCAAAAATCATTTTCTAAGCCTGAAGCTGGCTGAAAATATTATTGAATTCATTCAAGTGAGAAGCAATGGAGACCCCTTCCTTCATCTGCAGCTCAAACAACCTCTTCATGAGGTAAACTTTATTAGAGGCAGTTTCCTTCTCATAAGTGGCACATAGTTTCTTCCACAAATCTTCCGTAGTTTGCTCATTTACTACTGTGAAATAAACTGACTCTGCAAGATGAAGTCTAATAGTAGACTTTGCTAATGCATCCAACTCATTCCAATCATCCTCAGACATATTTGCAGGCTTAGCTTCAATCCCTGCCAAGGGTTTAATCTGCTTCTTTTGAATAAGCACATCCCTTATTTGTTCTTTCCACAAAGAAAAGTTTGTCCCATCAAACTTTTTAATGTTGAAAAACTCCTTTTCAGACATGGAAGAGGATGCCGTGATGCAAATGAAACAAAATCCCAAATGCTAGTGCCTGGAAGAGAGAATCACACCGAATACCAGGTGCACCCAAATGTGTATGCCACAATAGAGTGAAATATCACCAAAACTCAAAGCTCAAAGCATCAAAAGATGCATCTGACTCATGTGCATATACTATGCATCCATATGAGCAAATCTGGCCCAAAAGAAAATGCCAATAAGTGCCAAATGACTCAAGCATAAACACCGTCCACTGGCATATGCATCAATAATATCTCATCTTAGAGAGCATAGCACTATCAATGCATCACCTGCAATGTGTCAAAGCTGTCCCTCAGCATAAAATAGCATCCATGTGCAAAGCGTCCATAAAAAAATAGCATCCCACAAGGCAATTTGGGCCTATCAGCACATCCAATAAGGACCGTAATGCATCCAAATGGCCTATAAATCATCCACTGCAACCCAATGCACACCACGAATGAGCGCACACTGCTCAAACTGCAACTAGAGTGATCTGCATAAGGTATGCTCAAGAAATCATAGTCCCACGGTAATGATCGCTACTGAAAATAGAACTTGAGATGCCTCAAAACATGGGCGCCATTGCATAATCGGAATCAGCAAGAAAATCTGCAAATATCTCTCTTCTGCCAGAACTCCAAAATCCCAACCGATGAGTGAGAAATGGGAGTCAACACTTATCCACTGCCATGTGGCATAAATCTAAGGTTTCAAAACCTTAGAATGAAAAATGCATAACAGAGAAACGAAATCAAATACACAGAGATCTATAACTCTGAAAATCCTCCACCAAATTGTGCAAAAACTGACAGGTAGGGATTTTTGGGCGTCCGAAACGCAATGGGACAGATGGTTTTGGAAACCGTGGTCTTAATCACTGGGTCCAACACATGGAGTGAAAAACGTTTTTGGAAACAAAGCTGTTTATAAACTCCACCGGAGTGCGAATGATGAGCAACATAGAATTTTAGGACCTCCTGAGTCCACTGGAACTGACAGATCTGCAAATGGTTGCTCCAAACTTGAGTTCCAACACCCGGGCAAAAAACGCAAGAACTGACACACTAAGTCAGAAATCCAATGAAATGACCCTAGATTCAAGAATGAAGGTGTTTCCAAGCTCCTGAAGTGAAGTAGACACCAAAAGCAAGCAATAGTTGCCTCTACAAGTCAATACAGAGTCTCTATCGTCGAACGAAACAGGGAAAAGCTCAAAAAACTACTTTTTCTTTGAAACCACTTCGCAAAACCAAAGTGACTTTTCCAAAGGTTCCTCCAAGGTCTCTGCACACTCGGATGCAAGTAAAGTCACCCACAAAGCTTCCCACAGAGCTTCTCCTTCCTCCCACAGAGCTGCTGAGCTTCAAGCATTCACACACGCTCAGCTAGATCACCCGGGCTCTGATACCAGTTGAGAGTGATCTCAACGGAAGCAAGAATGGAAGAAGGAGAGAGAGAGAGACAGAGAGCCACAAGTTTTGGTGGGTGCAGAACCACCCTAATCTTCTTTTTCATTCATTTATATATGTGTTTGAGTATTGTACATAACCGGGGTAAAGGCACAGTGACCTTTAACCCCCACAGTGTATGGCCAATGACCTTTTATAGTCGAACCTTAGTGCCACCTAACTATGGCACCACACCACCCCGTAAGCAAATCCTCCAGCCCCGCAAACAATGCTTTTTGACAAAGCTATGACAACCCTAGTGCAAGCACTAGGAAGGGGGCCATGCCACCAACCTTTTTTGGAAGGGATACCAGCTCTTCAAGGAGCAGACCAGGCACCATATCCAAGCTTATCACTAAATTCCTAGGAGCAGGGAGATCCAATGTCGGATGTGGAGGGGTTTGAGCAAATTGGAGAGACCTTTGGGGACATAGGTGACTTGGATAAGGTCAATCCACCAGGGCTAAACCTTGATATTTTGCCAAGCCAATGGTATAGGGCTCTAACCCCTAGAGAGAAAATTAATAGGATACGCTCAAAAAATCATTTATAGTGGGGTTTGCTCCTAGCGGTCCCAAGTGGAGCTCATTAACAACCTATATGAGGTAAACATAGAAGGGCAATGAGTCCTTGCGAGAATATATTGTGAGAATCAAACATTTGAACTCCTACTACAAGCCTCATGAGAGGATGAGCGATGAGCAGATACTACCATGCTTCCTCATTGGACTAAGGAATGCAACGCTTTATGACGATCTTTTCACCCTGAATCCCATGTTATTTCAGTTGTGTAGCAAGAATGTTGTGCTCCTAGATAACATGAAAGATAGGGTCCAAGTAGAAAAGTCATAGGTGGCTTCATCCGATGTGTCCCACACTTTTAAAACCATCAGTGCAGGTGAAGCCAAGGAGGCAACTCCACTCATCAAGGGCACAAATATATATGAGGTGGCCACCGACCTTTTGAATTGGGTGGCCCAAGAAATTAAGGGGGTATTGACAAGGGAAGGTTCAAGTAATCCTCACCTATTCCCTAGAAGAGATAATGTGTGGTGTGGTATCTATCCGGGCAAACATTTGACTAATGAGTGCCCCCACCTTAGGGATAAGCCATCACTCTATGGTGCCCATTGTGCTTGATGGTTGGGGAAACCATGAGACATCTCACTATCGCTATCCTAAGGTTATCTCTCAACCAATTTGCCAATAGAGGCAACCCTTGACCTTACCAACACCACCAAATCACTTCAATCAGGGACAATTGGCCATTCAAGGGGGCCCCTCTACCAACCAAGGGCAATATAGTGCTCAAAACATCCCATTATCTCCACCTATCTTAGGCCCTCAACCTCCACCACCTCAGATCACCCCTATGAGCCAAGTGATCATTGAGGAGCCACCAAGTGAGTGGGAGGAACCAAATTATGCCCCTTCACCAAGTGACTCCTCACAAAAGAGAGTCTCCCATACCAACTCAGCCAGATAACCCATTACATCATGCAGAAAGAACAATACATCCCGGTGTACCAAACAGCTCCCACCACCCAAAGAGCCCAAGATATAAATAGCTTGATGTGCAAACCCACTTTGTAGTGCTATACCTATCACGGACCCGAACGAGATAATGAGTTTCCCTACAATACGCTAGCCAATAAACCACTGGCTTGCTTTAAGTACTAAGGGCCTCATTTCCTGAGGAACTACCCCTACAAGGAGGATCAATCCTGCCCACAACAACCGCCACTAAAATGAATGCTCCTTTGTGTTTGGGATGTAGGGTGGACCGTCTTTACAAGGACTGTCCAATGCAAAGGACACCAAGAACGGCCACAGATCATCCTAAGGCTAGCGTAATCTATTGAGTATCGAGAGAGGCCAAGTCTCTTGGGTGTCCTTTAATGTTATCACTAGGGCCAAGGCCAAGAGCTCTAAGAAAGGAACTCTGTAAGTGGGACAAGAAGGATAAAATGGCCATAGCCCAACCTAGGGATACAAGCCACACAAGTGCTATTAAAATAGGAAAAGGATCAGACAGAGTGATTATTCAAAGAGGATTCGATGAGAAGGATTGGACAGAGTGATTATTCAAAGTGGATTAGATGAGGATGCGGCTACCATATCCACTTCCTCATCTTCAAGGCACACCCTACCCAATTAGCCTATGGCCTAAGGGCAAGGATAATGCAAGTGGGTCTTGGCTTACAAGTAGAACCCAACCCCTAAGGGTCAAAGCAAATACCTCGACTCCCTATAAAAAAGAATGCCTCGCTGAGGCACAAGAGTGATACGAGACTATCAAGAGAAATTTGAGCAATGGCTAGAAGGGGCATGGATATGATCCATTCAAACTACCAAGCCCTTAATAGAGACCCTAAACCCTCTCCCATATTGGAAAGGCTAGATGAGGAAGGATCAAAGGGCTCTGTAGTGGGACGTTCTAAGAACAACAATTAGTAGGCCAAGATCCCATTACCCAACCTCGAGATGTGGTCGGTGAAAATGCCAATTGCAACCCTGCTAAGAGGGAATCCCACACTTTGGAGGGATCTCTTTGGCTAGATGAATGGAGATATGGTCACCCCCAAAGAGGTGCCCACCACACTGATGTAGTAGAATCCCTTGCAGAGGAGTCGAATCTTCTCAAAATACCAGTTAGGCCAGTACTTTGAAAGTGATGACACCAATGTAATCTGGATAACCTACTAAAACAAGGGTGCCACAAAATTCTTGGATGGAGGTGGAGGGCTGAGTATAGTCACACCAAATAGTGCTGCATCAAGTGGGGATGGCCCGAGATTGAGATAGTTAAGCTGGTAGATGGAGCAACAGCCCCCAACCAACAGGAGTGTTGAGGGACATCAAGATCGAGAACTTTGGACTCATCTACCATGTATGGTTTGTTGTTATGGATTTCCATGGCCAACCAGATGGTTATGGCATTATACTATGAAGGCCCTTTATGCATGTAGCAGGATTGGCCCATGACTAGTCCTCCAACCAAATGTATGTGCACAAATACAAGCGAACTATGAGGGTCAATCATTGGACTTGAAGTCCCACCCTATAACCATTAACCTATTCATGGATGAATTCGATACTACATAGTGGAATACCTCTATAAATGTGTTCCAAGCCTGCTAAGGCTACCAAGAATGCCGACGCAGGAGCAATATCTAAATTTCTCTATGAGAACATTATATCATGCCGTGGCCTCCCACTCAAAATCATGAGCGACCATGGACCTTATTTATCAATGAAACAATTCTTATTCCAATGAAGGAGTTTTTGATTGTCCATAGAAAATCCACTCTGTACAAACATAGAGCAAACGGCTAAGCCGAGAGCTTTAATAAAACTCTATGCTTAACAATGACTTGCATGGTAGAGGCTAGTCAGAATGACTAGAAACACAAACTCACTGCTACACTCTGGGCATATTGCATGGTATTCAAATTTGCTACCATTTGCACACCCTTTAGCCTTGCATTTGGGGTAGAAGTAGTAAGTCCCATGGATTTTGTAGTGCTGAGGCTAAGGGTGGCACTCCAAGATAGACTATCAAAGGAGGCTTTGCCCAAGAGGCTAATAGAGTGGGCCTTTCCTAAGAGGCTAATAGAGCCCGCGAAGCTCACTTCACCTTTTAACTACACCCTAAAAAACAAGGACGTAATGGAAGGCAACCTTGCACTACTGTACTATGTGAGGAATACTAAGTGAGCTTAAATATCATAGAATGTATCCATATTGAGTTTTGAAGATCACACCGCAAGGGTCATGTCACATTGTGACCCTGAACAGAGTTGAAATGGACGCGAGTAAACTTAAACATTATTATGGTCCCCTGACTCTCCAAACACTACAAGCCATCCTTCAAGAGAAGGAACTAAAAAAGGAAGTAGCCCACATGAAAAAGCAGGCAATAGAAGAGGCCCAAGCCCACCGAGCCAAAATGAAACAGCTAAGGCTCATATCAATTGGCAAGGCAGTAGTAGAAGGACCAGACCTTCTTGAAGATCTATCTATCACCCTTGCTAGATTGCCAGTGGACTTTCAACTACTATGCAAGAAGATGATCTACTCTACTAAAGCCTTTGTGGACCCTGAGGCTACCAAAATTCCCTAAAAAAATCCTAGCATCCACCCACTTCCTTGCCCCCCCTAATCTATGTTAGATGACTCAACACGCTCCGCTGTGAGAGAGAGATTTTGAGCCAAGAAGACTCTTCTTTCTTCCCACCCCCCACTACTCCCCCCAGCACTCTCACAATCTTTATCCCCCTCCCTCTTTAGATGGAGCAAACCAATGTCTTACCCAATAATGAGCCTAAGCAATCTGATTAGCACTCGACCTCACACCTTTAGAAGAAGTGCCACCTCACTAATGCTGAATCCATCAACAACTACACAAAACACGACATGCAGAGATCAGTAGTAGTAGCAGGTTCTCCCCTCTTGGCACAGACTAGCTCCAAAGCATTCAAAGAGTGGTGATGCACTCCTAGTATGGGTGTGGCAGGAGATTGACACACTGATTACCCAATCACCTACAAAAAAGGTTGATGACGAACAGCAAGAATTGCTAGAGACACCCCAAGAAGAGCAACAACAACTCAGATGGTCTGCTAGCGAAAGTAGACCACTAGCAAGATTGACATATGCTCAGAATGGCAATGCAATTCAGGTTGAAACCACCAATTTTGCTCTTATGATTACCATCATGGCCACAGGAAAGCCAGTGTACTTCGAAGACATGGTTGACAAGCCAAAATAACAAATTCTATGAATGAAGAAACAGATGCTTTGTACAAGTCTAACAGTACATGGGAATTGTGCGACCTTCCATAAGGAAAAAAGGCCATAGCAAACAAATGGGACAAAGTGAAGTATAATCCAGATGGAAGCATTGAAAGATACAAAGCTAGACTAGTTGCAAAAGGATTTGCACAAAAATATGGTCAAGACTATGATAAGACTTATGCTCCAGTAGCAAAGATGGATTCCATATGGTTCTTGATATCACTAGTGACACTCAACAAATGGAATGTATACCAGCTACATGTCAAGAATGCTTTTCTCAATGGTTACCTAGATGAGGAAATCTACATGCAATAACTAGTAATGTTTGAAGCAAGGAAATAGAATCAGGTTTACCATTTCAAGAAAAGTCTCTATGGCTTAAATCAAGCACTTAGAAGTTGGTACAATAGAATCGACAAATATTTTGCTAATCTGGGATACATGAAGTCCAATGCAGATCATAATCTCTACTACAAAGTTCAAGGGGAAGACATCACTATTGCACTCTTTTATGTGCATGATTTGATTATGATAGGATAGCTTCATAAAAAAGTGAAACAAGGGTTATCTGTAAAGTTCATAAAAAACAAGTAATGATAGCTTCACAAAAAAGTTGAAACAAGACTTATTTGCAGAGTTCAACATGAAAGATCTTGGACTTATGCACTATTATCTTGGTATTGAGTTCTGGAGAGATTTAGATAGCACCTTTATGAGTCAACTAAGATATCTTGATGACAATCTCTTGAAGAATTTTCATATAGCAGATTTCAAACTTGCAGCCACTCCCATGGAACAAAGTTTGAAACTTATAAAAGATTCAAAAAAGCCTACAGCCAATGACAGGTTCTATTGGAAGCTCATTAGATCTTTTATATATCTGACTAATCGCACGGCCAGATATTTGTTATGCAGTAAGTTCACTAGCACAGATTATGGCAAATCCAAAATAGACTCACTGGAATGCAGCTAAAAGAATCTTGAGATACATCATAGGAACAAGACAGTTTGGAATACAATATAGAGGAACTCATCCAAGGTTGCATGGATACTGTGATAGTGACTATGCCAGAGATCATGAGATAGTGATACTATGATAATGACTATGCCAGAGATCATGAGACCAAGAGATCCACACAAGGATATGCATATTTCCTTGGTCAAGGTGCTATATCATGGTTGTCAAATAAACAACCAACTGTTTCTTTATCTTCAACTAAAGCAAAATATATGGCACTCACAACAAGTGCATGTGAAGCTATATGGCTGAGAAGACTATTGTTAGATATAGATTACTTTGATGAATCAAAGCCAAACAAAACATGCTATGATAATCAATCGGATCAAGCATTGGCCAAGAATCCAATATATCACTCCAAGACAAAGCACATTGATGTCAAAGAGCACTTCATCAGAGAAAGAGTGTTACTTGGTGACATCACACTATAGCATTGTGATAGTAAAGAGAATGTTGCAAACATCTTTACCAAACAACTTGTTGCAAAGAGCTTTTCAAGAAGCACTGACAAGCTCTTGGTTTGACTCAAAGGAAGGAAATTCCCATTAAAAGGGTGTGACGGAATGTAATGTTCAGTCCTTCGATTCCCCAAAATCACCATCTTGAGGGAAGACCTACTTCATGATGTTGATCTTGAGGGAAGGCATTGAGAAACCATTTCAACATCCTATGCTCAATATTGTGCACAACACTAACACATAGAGTGCTATAAAGAAAAGGGTCAGATGCCCTAACCCTAACCGTAAAAGGATTTATACATATTCTACATTTTCAACTAAATCTAGTGTACAGTTAGTCATTTGTGGTGTGCCCTCTAGCCATGCCCTCTCTCCTTATCTCCACTCTTCTCCTCTCCCCTCTTCATATTTTGTCATGCTGGATAGAGGAGAAGAGATCAAATCTTGAATACTATCAGGCATACTTCAATCCCTCCTATTGGTCTCTGTATAAACAAGAATATGCCTCCGCAAAGTCCTACATACACACACCCATCCTGCTTGTTTACCATAGAAACTTGGCATGGTTCTGTACCCGATCGCATGCACTTGCGATAGAAATGGGGTGGCTGGCAGGTTGATATGGCCCTTGCCCATGAAGGGGAACCCTCAAGGGCCATATCGAAAATATCCATTGGCATGTCGATATGGACCTCGAGGGGTCCCCTTTAGGGACAAGAGCCCTATCAACATGCCTGATTTAGTCCAGACTAAAGTATAGATAGCCAATCAAGAGATCTCTTATAGTTTATAGATATAGAAAGTATGCCACCTAGCACAAAACATATGCCAACATATAAAACACTCACATTAAGTATTTACATTACTATACAATGCTAGCACAGAACATATGCTAACTGGCATAGAACCTATGCTAACAAGCATAGAATAATATATACTCTAGAAGTTGAGTAGCACTAAGTATATGATGCTAACTAGCATGGAGCATGTGCTAACTGGCAAATAACATATGCTAACAGGCATAGAATAACATATGCTATAGAAGTTAGCTAGACCAGAACATATGCTAACTGGCATAGAACATATGCTAACTAGCACAAAATATATGCCAACTAGCATAGAACATATGCTAATTAGCATTGAACATATACTAATAGGAGTAGAATATTTGTCGAGGTTAACTTAAATAGGACATATGCTAATGTGCATAGAACATATGCTACCTAACACAGAACATATGCTAATAGGTAGATAATATATTCTACATAGTAGAGAATAAATGCCAGCTACCTAGCAAAGAACATATGCTACCTAGCAAAGAACACATGCCAGCTAGCATAGAACATATGCTACCTAACACAAAACATATGCTAATAGGTAGATAATATATTCTACATAGTAGAGAATAAATGCTAACTAGCAGAGAACATATGCTACCTAACCCAAAACACATGCTAACAAGCATAGAACATATGTTGCCTAACATAGTACATATACTAATAATCAGAGAATAGCAAAGAATAGATGCTATCCATTAATATATGTAGCCCATAGATTCTGAGCTTTGCCTATTGCCATTTTCCAAATATTTCCTCAATTTCAATTTATGTGCTGCAACAAACACAATAATCCTAGCACATTTAAATCATAGAATATATTGAATAAATACTAAGATAACATATACTCCAAAATTTAACTAGACTGAAAAATTGCACATTTATAAATCTATATAATTACACCGATTGAGAATAGCATATAATTATACCAAAACTGAGAATAGTACATTTTATCAACTGTTGTACATTTACAAAGTCTTCATATTCTTTACAATGGGAAACACACTCAAGCTCTCATCATCCAAATTTGTGTCTATTTGGTTTGCCAATAAAAACTTGGGATAGCATTCTACAAGTCGCTGTTGCCACAGCTAGCTTGCAATCATGTTAGTCAAGTATCCAGTGAATTGTGAGTCTGCCAAGCCTTCAAGATTTGGAATTATGATACAACATTGGTGTAGTATGATGAGCCATCAACTATCAAGGTATCATACTTGTTAAACTAGCCCAAAAATCCTCCAAACACTTATACAAAACGGGCATTCTAGGTGTGGTCATTGCACCCTCTTGCAATTGACAATCTTCCTAGCTAAAAATATG
Organism: Dipteris shenzhenensis; assembly: GCF_047967505.1. NCBI lineage: Eukaryota > Viridiplantae > Streptophyta > Polypodiopsida > Gleicheniales > Dipteridaceae > Dipteris > Dipteris shenzhenensis. The sequence goes on along the minus strand of NC_141607.1, from coordinate 5,648,131 downwards.
CCCTTCTAATTTGGCAACTTGGTCTAGAAATGCTACCTGCACTAGCCGCCTAACTTTGTGTAGCCGTGCACAACTCTAGATGAAAACATTGAAATGCCCCATGAACCATATTAAAAAACATGTTGTTTCTTTATAGACCCATACATGTTCATGCCAGTTGAATGGCACCTCTATCATTGGCACCTCTGTCATCCAAGCTGTGTGCCTAGGAAGTAAGTCCCCTACCCTTAAAACATAGAGCAAGACACCATTCATGTCTGATATGAGCACTCTACGATCATTCTCCTCTACAAGTGGCATAAGGTTTACATCAAGGACAACATTTTTCCAAATAGGTAGCACTCAAATGATGTCCTCTATGCCATCCTCTATGGGTAGTTGTCTTTTCTCTCGGCCATTTTTTAAAATTTGGTTTCCCAAGAGCCAACAATGTTATTTTTTTCTCCGGTTGCCTAGGACACAACAATGTCCTTAACTCTTCATGATACACTATGGTTGGTATGTGTACACATGGAAAGAAATTATGAGGCATGTATGCTTGCAAATACATCAAAGCAAACATTTGTGGCACCCACGAAACATGCATAACACCCCCTCTCGACCAATCAATGGATATCTTCTTCGATCATCATATTTCTATTTGTGGCATTGATGCGTGGAATTTGCAAACTACGTCATAAAAATTGACATTTTTGAGTCTTACTACTACGCCAAGCTGGCAAGCCTGATGATAAATCTACGCTTGCTACGTTTGTCATTTCCGCGTGACAGTGCAACGGGGCCCATTATGCCGAAGGCAATTTTTCAACGCTGGAGTTGCAAGTGCACCAACATGATCAAATATGTCCAAAGACTGCACACACGTGTACGAACGTATGGATGACGTGATGGTAGAGCAAAAGCTATAGAAAGTGAGTGTGTCTGTGTTTTGCACAAATGTGCAATGAACTTTTCGGTGCCCTTCCTGACAAAAAATACACAAATGTGCAATGCACTTTCCGGTGCCCTTCCCAACAAGCACATATGACAAAATAGAGCAGTGTACATTTAACCTTGCACGCCAAGATGTATGACCAAGAGCATGGAACACCCTACCCCAACTACTAACATGTCAATATTGTGACCGCATAGGACGAAAATGGTCCAAGTTGTCTCTTGTGAGAATCTCAATGATCACTGAAAGGCCTCGTGAAAAATTCGGTCTTTTAGGTATGGCATAGGCAGTCTCTATTTCTTGTGATGCGAGTGGCGTAGTTGTAGGGGTTGTGAGGGTTAAAGGTCACTGTGCCTTTACCCCAGTTATGTACAATACTCAAACACATATATAAATGAATGAAAAAGAAGATCAGGGTGGTTGTGCACCCACCAGAACTTGTGTAGCTCTCTGTTTCTCTCTCTCCCTCTTCCATTCTTGCTTCCGTTCAGAGCATTCTGAACTGGTATTAGAGCCCGAGTGATCTAGCTGAGCGTGTGTGAATGCTTGGAAGCTCAGCAGCTCTGTGGGAAGAAGGAGAATCTCTGTGGGAAGCTTTGTGGGTGACTTTACTTGCATCCAAGTATATAGAGACCTTGGAGGAACCTTTGGAAAAGTCACTTTGGCTTTGCGAAGTGGTTTTGAGAGCCTGTTAAGTGTTTTTAAAGAAAAAGTCGTTTTTTGAGCTTTTCCCTGTTCCGTTCAATGACAGAGACTCCATATTGACTTGTAGAGGCAACTATTGCTTGCTTTTGGTGTCCACTTTACTTCAAGAGCTTGGAAGCACCTTCATTCTTGAATCTGGGATTATTTCATTGGATTTCTGACTCACTGTGTTAGTTTCTGTGTTTTTCTGCCCGGATATTGGAACTCAAGTTTGGAGCAACCATTTGCAGATCTGTTAGTTCTGATGGACTCAAGAGGTCCTAAAACTTCTATGTTGCTCATCATTTGCACTCCGGTGGGGTTTACAAGTAGCTCTGTTTCCAAAAACGTTTTTCAATCCGTGTGTTGGACCCAGTAATTGAGACCACGGTTTCTAAAACTGTCTATCCCATTACGTTTTGGACGCCCACCCCTACCTATCAGTTCTTATGTGATTCGATGGAGGATTTTCAGAGTTATAGATCTCTGTGTATTTGATTTCGTCTCTCTGTTATGCATTTTTCATTCTAAGGTTTTGAAACCTTAGATTTATGCCACATGGCAGTGGATAAGTGTTGACTCCCATTTCTCACTCATCAGTTGGGATTTTGGAGTTCCGGTAGAAGAGAGATATTTGCAAATTTTCTTACTGAGTTCGATTATGCAATGGCGCCCATGTTTTGAGCATCTCAGGTTCTATTTTTAGTAGCGGTCATTACCATGGGACTATGATTTCTTGAGCATACCTTATGCAGATCACTTTGGTTGTAGTTTGAGCAGTGTGCACTTATTCGTGGTGTGCATTGGGTTGCAGTGGATGATTTATAGGCCATTTGGATGCGTTACGGTCCTTATTAGATGCATTGATAGGCCCAAATTGCATTGTGGAATGCTATTTTTTATGGACGCTTTGCACATGGATGCTATTTTATGCTGAGGGACAGCTTTGACACATTGTAGGTGATGCACTGATAGTGCCATACTCTCTTGGATGAGACCTTATTAATGCATATGTCAGTGGACGGTGTTTATGCTTGAGTCATTTGGCACTTATTGGCATTTTGGATTGCCATTGCAGTTGGCATTTTCTTTTGGGCCAGATTTGCTCATATGGATGCATAGTATATGCACATGAGTCAAATGCTTTGAGACATGAGTTTGGTGATATTTCACTCTATTGTGGCATACACATTTGGGTGCACCTGGTATTTGGTGTGATTCTCTCTTGTAGGCACTAGCATTTGGGATTTTTGCTTCATTTGCATCATGGCATCCTCTTCCATGTCTGAAAAGGAGTTTTTTAGCATTAAAAAGTTTGATGGGACAAACTTTTCTTAGTGGAAAGAACAAATAAGGGATGTGCTTATTCAAAAGAAGCAGATTAAACCCTTGGCAGGGATTATTGAAGCTAAGCCTACAAATATGTCTGAGGATGATTGGAATGAGTTGGATGCATTAGCAAAATCTACTATTAAACTTCATCTTGTAGAGTCAGTTTATTTCACAGTAGTAAATAAGTAGACTACGGAAGATTTGTGGAAGAAACTGTGTGTCACTTATGAAAAGGAAACTAATAAAGTTTACCTCATGAAGAGGTTGTTTGAGCTGTAGATGAAGGAAGTGGTCTCCATTGCTTCTCACTTGAATGAATTCAATATTATTTTCAGCCAGCTTCAGGCTCAGAAGATGAATTTTGATGTGGAGACTAAGGCAATATTTCTCTTATGTTCATTGCCATCCTCATGGGATACCTTCCGTACAGTTGTCAGTAACTCTGCACTTGGTGGAGTACTGAAATTTAATGATGTTGTGGGTAGCTTGTTGGCCGAGGAGATTAGACGAAAGTCTATGGATGGCAACAAGTAGGATGCAGCCTTAAATGTGCAAAGGGGCAGATCACAATTCAGGGGAAAGTCCCAAGAAAGAGGGAAGTCTCGTAGCAAATCTAGGGCATGGAACATTGAGTGTTACCACTATGGCAAGAAGGGCCATATGAAAAAGGATTGCTACAAGTTGAAAAGAGAGCAAAAGGATAAGAAAAAGAATGCAAATTGGGGTGCAAATCAAAAGGAAGAGAGTCCAAGGGAGGACAAAGGAAAAGTGAAGATTGAGGAGATCAATGCAGTCACACATGATAGTGACAATGACGTTCTCTTCATGTCTAGTTTATCTGCAGAGTTGCTTACAACTTCAGATGATGCATATTCCTAGGATTGGATTTTGGATTCTGGTGCTTCATTCCATGTTACTCCCCATAGGGAATGGTTCTCCACTTATGACAATGGAAAGACAGGTTGTGTGCATCTTGGAAATGACTATGCATGTGACATAGTGGGAGTAGGTGACATAAAGTTTTTTTTTGCAAATGGGTGTGCATTTATTTTGAAACATGTGAGACATGTGCCTAAGTTGACCAAGAGTCTTATTTCAGTGGGTCAACTAGATGATGCTGGTTTTCACACCACTTTTGGCTTTTAGAGTTGGAAAATTCAGAAGGGCTCTATGCTTTGGCCAGGGGTGCCAAGTGTGGGACTTTGTATCCCTTACATGTATTAGGGGTATTTGATCATGTTGTTGCAATAACCGAGCAGCCAAGCACTTCTTTGTGGCATTGTAGGTTGGGGCACATGAGCCAGAATGGAATGAAACTCTTATGCCATTTGGATTATGTACCGCGTTCGAGTTTCTCTGATTTTGAATTTTGTGAGCACTGTCTCTATGGGAAGCAGACTAAATCAGCCCATAAAAGAAGGGGAAAGAAAGAGTTTGAAAAGCTTGATTTGGTGCATTCAGACGTATGTGGTCCATGCCTACATGGTCTTTCGGTGGGGCTGACTACTATGTGACATTCATTGATGATGCAACTAGGAAAGGATGGGCTTATGCTATAGCTCGGAAGAGTGAAGTGTTCTAGATATTTCACAAGTGGCTGGCCTTGGTTGAGAATCAGTCATGTAGAATGCTTAAATGCCTATGGACTGACAATGGTGGAGAGTATCTCTCTCATGACTTTCAGCATTTCTATGATACACGTGGGATTAAGAGGGAGCTCACATCCCCTCATACTCTGGAAATGATGAGCCAAATGTGGCTGATATGCAGGTGGGACAACAAGCTGAAATGCCCCTGAGAAGATCATCTAGAGTCTCTAGACCACCTAATAGGTTTGTTTTAGGGGTAGACTATCTGATGCTTACTGATTGCGAGGAGAGAGAGAGAGAGAGAGAGAGAGAGAGAGAGAGATTTTCCATCCAGGTCTTTGGCACTCTTATATGTTGGGAAGATCTTGATGTGCATGCTCTATATGTTGGAGCTAGAGGTAGGATCCTATCTAGGCCAATGGTTCCTTTTAAGAATTTTTAAACATGTGTCCTAGGATTCCACATCAAGGCATACTTGATGATGAATAGGTAGCATTAAGGGAGAAGAAAATGAAGAAACTCCCTTGCAAGCCCTTTGAAGAGGCTTTGAATGAGCAACCTAATATAGGTATGGATGAAGAACCAACAACCAAAACAACCCACACAATCAAAATGCACAAATAAATACTTACATCAATTTATTTTATCAATGAATTAGAGAATAGAAGGCAAAATCTACAACAATGTATATCAGTGTCCAGAAACCTTATAATGCATATCCATGAATATATGTCCATCAATGTTTTTTCTTGAAGGAGCGTCTTTTATTTATCAAAACCATCAAGAAAGTAAAGTAGTTACATTTCTCAAGATGTTGCAATCCTAAACCCTAAGAGGAAATATATCGAGCATCTATTATTTATCAAAACCATCAAGAAAGTAAACTAGCTACATGTCTCAAGATGTTGCAATCCTAAACCCTAGGGGAAATATTTCCTCTTTTACATTCTCTCAAATAGATTTAAATCTTCTACTTCTTGGTGCTCTTTTTTCCTCTCTTGCTTGTCTTTTCCCTTACTTGTGTCCCCCTTCTCTTCTTCTTGCTTCTTAAACCCTTGCATTTCTTGGGGTGTGTGTCCTCGTATGATCATCATTTTCATAGTCTCAATAGGATCCTCTAAAATCTCCCTAGAGAGAGAGAAGGGGGGTGGGGAAATGTTGATATTAAATTGGTAAAACTGGGTGTTGAGGTTTCAATGTAGGTAGTGCAGCCAAAATTACTATATTTAGTTTATATAGCCATTTTTAGTCCCTCACGACCCCCATAACTATCATGAGAGAGAGAGAGAGAGAGAGAGAGAGAGAGAGAGTTTGTATAGCCATTTTTGGTCCCTCGCGACCCCCATAACTATTATGAGAGAGAGAGAGAGAGAGAGAGAGAGAGAGAGAGAGAGAGAGAGAGAGAGAGAGAGAAGTATTTCAATTCTTGGTGCAAGATGTAGAAGATAAATCCCAAATTCCATTAAAGAAGAGGATATTGAAGAAACAAAGATTCTTATGAGAGAGAGAAAAGTATAGGCACGAAAGAGACAATAGATGGAAAGGAGAAGGCAGGTATCAAAGGAATGCCTTTTGCAAAAAATACAATCCTGTTCCAGGGAAAGACCTTTGACGAAGATGAGAAGCCATAAGATTTGGTGCTTTTTGAGTTTCTTGAGAAGTGTGGTGCTCAACAAGATTTCCATATATTCTATGAGATGTGGAACAAAGAGCTGAATTACACTGCCATATTGGAGATGTGTTGAGATTTTTTAGCAAAAGAGCTAGCTGAATTTTAAAAGGTTATGGAGAAGGGTAGGGTGGTCATAGAGGACAATTCTTACATTCACATGAAGGATCTGATAAAGGAACGAAAGCTCAGGTCCCTTGTAAATAGGAGATTTGACACCCTACCAAAACTCATGCTAGAAGATGTAGGCTCTTGGAAGAGAACCTTTCTTTTGCTATGTCCAAACTCCATGTTGTATGTAATGTGCTATCCATAAACCTATAGGAATGCAGTGTCATTTAAAAAAACTTTATTTTTATACAGTTTTTCAAATACTCCTCAGTAGGATGCAAGAGCTGAAGGGAAGAATGGGACTTTAGCAGACAACAATGATTAGTGAAAAGCATCTTCCGAATCAGTATTGGGCAAAAGCAATAGCCTTCACAAACTATTTGCTTAGTCGGCTTCCTATCGAACTGATACATGCAGTAGACAAGCCATAATGGCAAACTGCTATGAATGAAGAAATGGATGCTTTGTATAAGAATAATACTCAAGAATTATGCGACCTTCCACCAGGAAAGAAGTGTTAAGATATCGAGCTCCACTCGTGATATGCCAGGGTGACCGTCGTGCATTTATGTCACCGACTTGTTAGTTGCAGATGCGGTTGGTACACTGCCCATGAATAAAAGCTGGATGATAGCTATCTTTATGTACTCTAGTTAGTGGCTCGGTTAGTATGCCACCTAGGTTAGTTGAGTTTGGTTTGAGACCCACATATAGGGTTCATCTATTCCTTTTTGTAAGAGAGAGTTTTTGGCTTTCACAACTAAGAAGAGGAAAACTATTTTTCAGCTTCCACCTTTATGTGTATTCCCCCATTGTGTATGTGAGAAAGCTACAAGTAAGACTCCTTACCTCTCTCCCACTCTCTTCACATGGTATCAGAGCTTGGTTCATGGTAAGGAGCTCAAGAAAGCAAACCAAGTTCACAGTGTCTTGGTAAGAGGATCAGTGTTGCTTTCCTTTTTCGAGTTTGGGAGCAAATCTCTGCAGGTAGCACAGCCGAAAAGTGCAAGAGTGCACTGTCTTAGATTGAGACACCCTTCGTGGTGCGGCGAGAGGGTAGTATATGCTATGACATTATTTTTCTGATTTGAGGCCATTTCGGGGCTCGTTTTAGTGTTAAGAAACTGAATGAGACTGCCACTAAGCCTAGGGCTACATGAGATTAGTGTAACAATCATGGAGGATTGAACCATACAAGAAAATCCATCACGGGAGATACAACAATGTAGGCAACACTCAATCAATCTATTCCAATGCTTGATAAACAATACAATGATTGACCTCTTATATAGAGAGTCTCAAGGCATAAGCCTACTATGTGGCATCCTCTGATCCATATCCAACTTGTGGTGCCCAATGTCCCACATCCATTCATGTAGTCCACATCCTCTTGTGTGGCTACCATAATTCCCACAAACATACCCCTCTAGGGTACCAACACAATATCCCAACAACTGGACATTGCACATTTCAACACCCCTCCTCAATGTACAATCATATGTGACCATCTCACCTCACCCCCAATGATTTGGCATTACCAAACTCACTCTCTCAACACTCCCCCTCAATGACAAATTGAAGTGTTCAACAAATGTGTGTGCATGTGTCTAGCAACCTAAACACCTTATCATCCACTTTACACACCATGCTGTGCGGGCGGGACACCCAAGTGCTTTTTAGACACCCCATGTGTCAGGGAGAAGGAACCAACCCAAGTAGTGCATCATCAATGTACACTACCTGCACACCACAATCAAATATCTTTTTGAGCACCCGTGGGCTCAAGCAGAGGACCCTCATAAACATGGGTGAGAGAAAATTACATCCATTTTATGCCAATGCAAGGGCAGGGCACCCACAGTAATCTCGGTCATAGTACAACATATCCATGATTTGCCATACAAGACAATGCTGCGCCAATTTTTCAAGGCGTAAGAAAAAATTTCTTGTACAAAAGGGATTTTTAAGGTGCATAAAGTAAGGATAATGTGCATGTGGCTGAAATAGGTAGGGTTCCAACCCTAAGGACTTTGGCTCCATGTTTGTAGTCGTCTACCATCAATCTTTTTCCTGCTGCAGCTGCTCTCGTGCCGTCATGTCGAGTTCTCCTTCAATCTGCGATTATGCTCTTCTTCAGCGAGCCTTCTTCAGTGCCTTTCTCATAGCTTACACTTCTCTTTACTCCTCCCAATTGCAGGCACAACTAGCCGTGTTCAAACGACAGCATGCAGCCCTCGTAATAACTCTCTGTTAACGTTCACACTAATCTCCCTTTCAAGCTCATCTTCTGCTTTAGACTCGCCTTGGAGAAATTATATTACACTCCGATGCTGCTGTTGTTGCAGAAAACCATTTCCTGGATGATTTCTGCAAGCTTTTCTGTCATGTCAATGTGTCCTTGATGTCCGAGTCAAATGTCTCCCTCACCTCCATCACGGCTGAGAGTATCTTTCGTTTGTTGCTTTCGATCATCTTCAATCTTTCCTTCATCTTCCTCCTTCTCCTCTTTCTCCTCTTCTACCTTATTGTCTACCACTTTAGCAGATTGTTTCTTGTTCTTTGAATGTCGTTCAGCTGCTCTACGTGAGCTTCTACAAGCACAGCCATGTCGAGAAAGATTTGATGTAGCTCCTAACTCCTTGTGGTCACAACCAATTCATTGATTCTTCCTTTGCCTGCAGAGCACCCCATGATGCCGTCATTGCTGCTTGACATTTCTTCTTGAATTTGCAAGCTGGTGCAACCTCTAAGCTTTTCTTCTTGCTGTACCATTATCTTCTTTAGCAACATCTGCCCTGTTCTCTATCAATTATTTCAGTCTAGAAACAGTTTTCAGGCATGCTCGTTGCTTTGTGGCTACACCAGTCATATTTTTCTTATTGAGGCACTAATTTTTATGAGCACACAAAGCTCATAAGGCCAATGTGTCCTTCACTGATCTGTCTATTGTCTTGAGTTTGCTGTCAAAGCTTCCAAACATATACCCATATGCGCACCTAAACTGTGCCTTTCAACACTACTTGCTCAACTTTCTTGAGCACAAACTAACATCCGTGCGCTTTGGATCTTAACCAACAGCAAAATTGCAGTAGCACTCTCTAGTATTTTTTACACCAGCATCAGTAGGAGCAACGGCCTTCAACAATCTTCATCGCCCCAGCAAACAGTGTTCTTTTCTTTGTAGCAGCAATATCTCCTCACAGCAATAGGTCCTTCTTTGCAGCAGTGGTATGTCTTCCACAACATCTTCTTCTCTTCGGTAGCATCTTCCATAGCAATAGCTTTCTTCTTTTATGCAGCAACAAGTCTCTGGCTTTCTTGAGAAGTAACTGAGCAGCCACAACATCACAACAACCATCCTCTTGAGCAGCAACTTGAACTCTTTCTCGGGTAGCAGCTTGATTCTCTATTCTTGCACAAGGTCTCACATAATCTCTCCGAAATCAAATGATAAAGAGTGTTGCCATATTTTTATCTATACAAAAGACATGAAAGAAAACACACTAATCTACCTAAGCTTGTGGACTACCAGCTCTGATACCAGGTTAAGAAACTGAATGAGACCGCCACTAAGCCTAGGGCTACATGAGATTAGTGTAACAATCATGGAGGATTAAACCATACAAGAAAATCCATTACGGGAGATACAACAATGTAGGCAACACTCAATCAATCTATTCCAATGCTTGATAAACAATACAATGATAGACCTCTTATATAGAGAGTCTCAAGGCATAAGCCTACTATGTGGCATCCTCTGATCCATATCCAACTTGTGGTGCCCAATGTCCCACATCCATTCATGTAGTCCACATCCTCTTGTGTGGCTACCATAATTCCCACAAACATACCCCTCTAGGGTACCAACACAATATCCCAACAATTGGACATTGCACATTTCAACACCCCTCCTCAATGTACAATCATATGTGACCATTCACCTCTCACCCCCAATGATTTGGCATTGCCAAACTCACTCTCTCAACATTTAGTGGTGGAAGTTTTTCCACAGGCACTCAGAAAAGTGGCCTGTTTTGGCTGTGCGACCATTGTTCTGTAGGTCGATGAAAATTTGCCACTAAAATTGCATCGTATGCCTATGCGTAGAGATATTGGGAGTGACAATATCATTCTTATTGCCTGTTGATGCAAAATTGTCACTAAGAAGTGACTATGTGGTTAAATACCACTTTCGTCAGTTTTGTAGATTTGCCTTGTGAGGCAGAAGTTGTGTTTTTTGCAGTGACATAATATTTTGCAGTGTTTTGTAATGGCGTCTGACTCTCTTTGCCATTCTCACACATTGTCACTGAAAAGCTTGACAAGAACAGCTTCCAAGCATGGAAGTTTAGAATGACGAATTTCCTTATGGGAAAAGGCTATTAGGAATTCATTACAGGAAATGAAGAAGAACCAGTTCTTCCTAATGTTCCCAATCAATAGGAAATGCAGGCATTTAAAGGCTGGCATGAGAGAGCCTAAAAAGTTATGTACTAGCTATCTATCAGTATTTCAGATTCTATGATTGTGCATATTCAAGATGCAAGCATGCCAAAGGAGGCGTGGGACACTTTGGCAAAAATGTACAGCACAAATACGCAAGCTAGGAAAATGTAGCTCAAGCAAGAGTTGCACAATGTGCACAAAGAAAATATGAGCATCAATGACTACCACATGAAGGTGAAGAAGATTGCAGATGCACTTGCTTCCATTGGGTCGCCAGTAGAAGATGATGATTTATTCTGTGACCTTGAATGGTCTAGGTCTTCTAATTTCTAAAGAGCAGAGAAATGGTGGTGCATCTTCTTCAAGAGGAACTTCAAAAGAAATTGTATTCTACTCAAATGCTAGAAGAGGTAGAGTGAGAGGTAGAGCAGGCCGATCTAGAAGCCATGGCAAAAATCAAAATATGTAGCAATTTCAAGAAAACCAGTCCTATGGAGGAGGACATGGTAACCTTACAGGCAGGGGGAGCCAAAGAGGTTGTGGTGGATGGCAGAGAGGCAAAAATGCAAACAGCAATGTTGAATGCTACTATTGTGGTAAAATGGGTCATATGGCTAAAGACTACTATAAAAAGCAAAATGACATTATGAATCGAAAATTGCAGCAAGGCAATTATGCATCCTCTAGTAGATAGGGTGATGACAAAAATGAGCATTTGTTTATGGTGCAGCACATGACCAATTCTGTGACAAGTGCAAAAGAAAGCAATGATGTGTGGTATGTTGACTCAGGTGCATCAAACCACATGACAGGTCATGCAGAATGGATGCAGGATGCAAAGAAAATGAAAAAACCAAGATTTGTGGAGACTAGTGACATCTGTAAAGAAACCCATCCTTGCAATGATGATTGTCAAAAAGTGGTACCATTGAGTCTTGCCCTTGTCCAAAGCAGATAGAACCTCCAAATGTCGCCCATCCATTTGAGATCACCTACGAAGGGAGAGAGGATTCAGATGCACATTAATCATGGTGGGCAACAAGGATACATTTACAAACGAAAAGGCGGATCACATCAAGGTAGAATGACAGAAAACATTCTTGAAGAGCGGATAAAAACTTTCAAGAAAGGTTAAGACCGACAAACAAATTCTTGACCTTACAGGGTTGCAAAGAAAAGCAACGGGGGGTTTGATTTCCCACACAAAAGTTTGCAATTTTGTAGGGAATCAAAGTTGATGCTTTAGTAGGGTATGCAAAAGGAGAGAAGATGCATAGAAATTTGTAAAAAGAGCGGCAAGGAATGCAAGAGAAGTGCGATGGAAATCAGGCAACATGAGAAGCTACAAGGAATGCAGGAGAAGCGAGATGCCAAACACCAAATTTGCATGAAAATTGCATTGAACATAGTGCACTACACCAAGACAAAACCAATTAAATAAGCAATCTAAATTATGGAAAGCTCTTAACTAGTTATGCATAACATTCTATATACCGACCTTGCTCATGCATCCCCTAGCATACTCTAAATACTGACCTATTGTGCAGATTGGTAAAATTCCTTTGTCTATGTAGGATGGGAAAAAGAAATACCTGTCTGATGTATTTCATGTTTGAAACATCACCAAGAACCTGGTTTCTATTGGTCAAATGGTTGAGCAGGGCTTGCAGGTCAAATTTAATCCTCATGGATGCTTTGTCAAGGAGGATGTGGAAATTAACATGAACATCGGCAACAAATAAGCCACCTTTGAATGAAGGGGACCAATAATTTTGGGGATTTTGTAAATTTAGGTGAGCTTTTAGGGCCAAGAAATTTTGGAAAGATTTTAGGGCAACAATCCTCCTAAAATTTTGGTTTAACCCTAAAAGTTCACCAAAATTTTTCTTGGACCATAAAAGCTCACCAAAAAATCACCCTCCATACATTTGAATTTTTTGTGCTCTTCAATAGTATTATCACTCATATGTTTTGAGAATGATATGATATTCAATATACAATAATGATCTTGATACATTTTTATGTTGGGGATATAATTTCACATTGTTATTCATGTTTTCTTAAAGATATAATTATATTTACCACAAGATTTAATGATTAGAAAGCTCCTCAAAAACATTATTACTCATCATTTTTTGGAAACATAGCTGTATTAAATACATGAGGACAATGCCAACCCCTTTCTTCTTTTGGGAATATAAGATGTATGTCTTCTTTCAAGAATTTTATTCAAAACATTTCAATTGGTCAAATTCAAGTATCTTATCTTTTCCTAAAGCATTCTTGTATATAGAGCTTTCACATCTCTTCATCATTTCAAAAGCACTCTCGTCGACTTATAGTTTCTTGCTTCCTTAATATCATTACAAAAGCATTTAACTCCTTATCATTACTTTCTTTATTCTTTATCCTTTGTAGTGCATTCTTCTCTACTAATCTTTATAAAACATTTTCTATGCTTATAGTTACTTGTTTCAAGTTTCAACGTCTCCATATAGTAATGCACTTCTCTACTCATATTGCTTGTCTCATTCTCTTTCTATAGTTGTGATATTGTCATTAGGAAAAAAGGGAGCTCATTTTGGGCCCTTTTACGGTTTGGAAAAATAAGCTCTCAACCAATCAATAGAGGGCCAACGTAACGTTGGAAATTCACAAAAATAAGAGAAAATAGAAAAAAGAAACAATACTTTATGTAGGTACAAGCGTGCTACATTAATGTGGAGATTGGTTTTTTATTCTCACACGATCTTTGGAGAAGAAGATAGAATCTAAACTGACATTTTATCTGACAAGGGCCTTCCTGCTTCCACCTTCCTTTGAACTTTGAAATGTTGTGCCGCCTTTCCTTCAAAAGGTCTACCATTCTACACCACTGCCTCATTGTGCAGCAGCCTCTTCTTTTCCAAAACTGCTCCCTTAATCCTGTTTGGCGTAGAGTAAGATGTTTCTTGTCAACTGTCTGTCTACCCACTTTCTCTTTCTTGAAACTTCAATTTGTTATCTTATTTACATTACTTTGCTATTGTTACAGATTCAGAAAATCTCCATGGTGAATAAAAACCATGGCCGTTCTTGTGGAAGATGCTCTGTGGATGATAATACTATGAAGGCAGAATTATACCACACATCCTTACCCCGTCGACTTGCTTCTTCTATTTCTTTGGTAGAGAATTCAAGTACAGTCAAAACGAAAGGAACTTCGGAAAGGTTTAGTGTTTCGAAAGGAGCATGGGTGCTCATGCAACCTAGCAAAAGAAAAAGACCCCAGACAAAAAACATTTTCTTAGCGTCATGGAAGGGAAGAGGACGAGATTTTAAAATCACCAGAGGGAAGATATCGGTGAAAGAAGTTTTGATTCAGCATGTGTACATGCATAAAGAGCTTGTCTTGTGAGACTATCCAAAAGATCTTCTGCAACACAGGCCTAATTGTATATTTTTCTATTGTGGTTTTTTTCTTTACGAGGTGTATGTATTTTTAAGATGAAGCTTTCTTTCTTTGCTTATTGACATTCTTGTGTTGTTTTATTTTAGATTTATATCCTTCATCATATGAGACATGGCAAAACATCGATTGTATTCTAGGATTTATAAATGTTCTGCATGGATCGATAGGAGAACAACAATACCAAGGTCGATGTGCAACAGAGCTAGCTCAATCGGGTATATTTTTTACTGATCATTTTTATCGGTTGCTGGACAATGCTAATACACATGGTGTGTTAATAAAACAAGACCTCAGTGGATTGGCCTCACCCACATTCTAGTGTTACAGAGGCATATAGGGCCAAGCTTTTCAAAGAAGTACAGAAAGCTCTGAGGCCCAATATTGCCACAAGGATAATAAAAATTTCTTTATGCATGCCTCTCACAGTTTTTGTGGACTTGTTTAATACCTTTCCAGTGAAGGTTTCAAAAACAATGTTCACAGTTAAAGCAACAAGTTTGGCATGCATGCCACAATTTTTAGATAAAGGTTGGGATAAGAAGACATGTAGTTTAGTGTTTTGTGAGGTTGTCCAACCTTCTATGCAACTGAAGTACATGGTTGCATCACAAAATTTTATTTTTTCCTTTTATTATAAGCGCAGTCGAATGCTAGGCACAAAACTAGTCCCAATGGATCAAGATGAAGATTCTTTTGGTGGAAAAAATAAACTTCTTGATATTGATGTTGTTGAGAATGGTGATGTGCTAGTCAATATCTCATTAAGAGAATGTTGCTCCCTAGCTCAATTGCGCAATGACATTCTGTTTGAGACAGAAGTTTCTATTTCAAAGGACTTTTTATTTATCTACAACAATAAAAAGGTACACCATCTAATTTATCCTAGTCTCATTATGCATTGCTATTAGTTAACTTTACTGCTCTGATTCATATTGCTTTTTGCAGTTGCTCAAAAGAAGAGAGAGCTCAATAAAATGCAAAGACATTGAAAATTTGAAAATTGAGATAACACAGACTCCATAAATAAAGGTTTTGTATTCAATCAAGTAAGATTTTGTACAGAAGTGTTTAGTTGTACATGTAGAACATATTTTTGACATCCATTTTCTATTTATGTACAGCTTGATCTAGAGGCTACTCTACATGGTCCAAGATCTCCCTATCATCATTTTTTGGAGAATCTCTTTTCTGCTGCTCCATCCTGTCCTATACAATATGTTGGTGCTGCTCCATTGTCTCCTCTACTGCCCCAGGAGCATCTGTTTGCTGCTGCTCCATCTTCTCCTCAACAACATTAGCAGCAGGTCCTTGCTCCTATGGCTTCTCCTCCTCAGCACTAGGTGCTTGTTCCTATGGCACTGGGGGAGGCATAGCTCAAAAACCTCCAAATTGAATGAGCTCTAAAATTATATACATAGTTTGAGCTGAATCTATCTTCTTTCATCTGCAATGGCATATGATAATTTAGAACACTTTGTATCATTATGAATTATCTTCAAGCTAAATGAAAATTATTTTTTCTTACAAGGTCTGGCTGTTCTTTCTCAAAATAGCTTGAAAGTAAATATTTGGCATTGATCAGCACTCTCCATCCATAGCTACTTGAATCATCTTATTGTGGTGTCTATACAGTTGGAAAGATATGTTAGAAACTGTTAACATAACAAAACAAAATTATTCAATAAGTTCAAAGGCATAGCATGAAATAGACATCAGTAGAGGGAACGACTTTTTACCTCTAGATTTATTGGTTCTATTGAATCCAAAAGAGAGACATTAGGAGGACAGTGATCCAATGCATCTAGAAGCCTTCTAATACAACTGCAATATATATAATTTAGTTAGTATGATATCAAAATAATGAAGTTTTAAGTTCAAAAAGCACACACAACACTTACAATTTCAGCTCTCTGTGTGTGTTTTTAAGAGAGTTGAATGTAAAACATTGCTTCTGTTGGATGTCAATAGAAACAAAACTCCAGTGGTCACTGCATAAGGAAAAAAGCATTAGGAAATCAAAGGCTACAAGAGTTCTCAATCTTAAAGAAGAATCTTAAAAGAAGTAGTCACCCACATACCTGTTATGGTATGGAAGTAGCAAAACATCAATTAAGTCTTCAAAATTGTAGTGTCTGAACCAGTTGGAAATACTAATGGGAGTTTCCTTTGCATCTCTTAACTTAGAAGAAATGGCAGGATCAATAATATGGACTGTATGCTGTACAGAGGGGTGAAGCCAGCTTCTCATCATGCTGCATAGGACCAAAAAATAATTAGGGTAGGGTACAAAGGAGGTACAAGGAGGATTGTTTTGCAAAAAATGTAAAATAATAGACACTAACTAGAGCATTGCAAGAATGATAGTATTTGAGCAATACTCATTCTTATGAGCCAATGCTGCCAAGCATGGTTTTGTCAAGTCAAAATCATTCACTGAAAATTCATCCTCAATATGGACAATTATATTAGGGCCCAGCTCCTGCAACCTTCTATGTATCTGCAGCTCCCTCTTTCCAGTCTCCACATCTATAACAGATTTTGTTTCTTTTATTTGCTGCTTCAGTGACTCCTCATAAGCAGTCTTCCCTCTGGTGTTCTTTGAGTGGGTTACTTCAATAACCTTAACCTTATCTACCTTCAACTTCCTTGTAGGTGGAATTAATAATATGTCTCTCATCTTTATGTCCTGCCATTCCACAGGATGAACAAGCTTGTCATACCTCCATCTCACTCTGGACAAAGTGTTGAAGTCTTTGGCCATCAAAGTCACCCTGTGAGCATGGGCTGCTACCAGCATTGCATCTTCAAAATATTTTTCCAAGTAATCGTCTGCCATTTCTTGTAAGGAAAGAATGGCAGTCCTATTCCACCTGAACCCAAGGTGCCAACTATCACATATTTCTCTTACCAGTCTTTGAAAAGGTGCCTTAGGGGTTGCAAAGCCTATAGCTTTCTGTTGCTTCCTGATCTCCCTTAGCACACCTGCACCATGATTCAATCCCTTGGCCTTTTGCTTGAGCAAGCTCATTGGCTTACCCTTCCTGCCATGTGCAGCTCTTCCCTTTGGAGGCACACTAAATTTCTTGGTACCTTCCCTAGATACTGTTGCTGCAAGCCCTGGCCCTTTGCCAGCTTTCCTTGCAGTTTACTTGGTTCTTGCCATCACTCTGACAAACTGCATACAAAGCAATGGAAAGAGATTACAGCCATGGAGAACATGTTTTGACAAAAAAAAGGCAATCACAGGGGTGGATGAAGCAACATTGAAAAATTTGCAATAAAACGCGATACGAGGAGTTTGAAATTCCTAACAGGTCCAAATCGCGTTTTCCTGCAAATTCCTGAAATGACATGTTGGTGCATTCCTACAGTGATTTCTCTGTCTTTACAACTAAATATAGTATGAATGGAGTTTATGCAAGAAGAGTACAGCCATGGATAGCTATGGAAGTCACAAAACTAGAATGACAGGGGTGGATGAAGCAACATTTCAATATTTGCAACAAAATGCGATTTTGGCTGTTTGAAATTCCTAAGGCCTTCTCCTTGCGTTTTCCTGCAAATTCATGAGGCAAGATGCTAGAATATTCCTTCAGTCATTTGAAGGTATTTTCATGTCCATGCAGGATGGATTGAGTCTATGGAAGGTAAGAAGTATGCACAGACTGAAGGAAGAACCCATAAGTACAGTTGAAGATCTGCATTCCTACAGTGATTTCTCTGTCTTGACAACTAAATAAAATATGGACTGAGTCTATGCATTTCCATGCAGGATGGATTGTTTCTATGGTAGGCAAGAAGATTGCAGAGACTGAGGGAAGAACCCATTATTACTGACCTGAAATCTATCTGTGGGTGTGCTGTGCTGCTGATGAGTACCCTGTGTTGGGGATGAACCTGTGCTGCTGGTCAAGATGCTGATGTTGCAGAGTATGGAGGTAGGAAGGCAAGAGAGCAGAGACTGGAGGGCAAGAGGGCTGAGACAGGATACCACAAATAAGTGCAAAATACAAATAAGGCAGCTACTAAATCCCACACGTGTGGAATGTAGTCGTTTTTCACATGTGTGGATGGGACCCAGATCTCTTGGAGTTTGAAATTTGGCAAGTGTGAAAGGTACACTTTATGCCTTGGAACTTGTGCCATTCATGATTTCATAATCAATTCCACAACCACTCTTCCCTCCCTTGCCTCCCAATCTTTCATCCCTGCCAGGACCCTCACATCTTCCATTTCCTTCTCTCTCTGATCCTTTCCTACCCAGCACACTCCATCTAGACTGCAACCTGCTTGAAGAGTACTACCACTGCCAGATCTTCAGGTTACCTAGAGTGTAGAGTTCAAGCTAGTGAAAGAGCAGGAGATTCACCAATGCAACTCCAACAGCATGGAAAAGGAAAAAAAAGGTCAGAATTCTAGATTGTTTTCAATGTTTTTTGACATATATTTCTTCCATCCATTGGTTTTTTGATGTCCAAATGTCTTCACTTAGCTCCACCCTTCTTGTTACATATTCAATTGATACTGTCCAAGAATGTGGTAAATCACCCAGGAATTTGATTGGAGATGTATATGAATAGAACCTAGAAATTTGCAACAAAATGCGAGGAGAGTGGTTTATACATCTCTAAGTAGCCCATATCACATTTTGCTGCAAATTCCTATCGTTGACACATTCCTCATGAAAAGCTTCACTCAGCTCCAGCCTTTCTCTTGCATATCAAATCATACTGTCCAGGAATCAATGAGATGAACCTAGTGTTTGATTTGACATGCATATCAACAGAACTGGAGAATTTGCAACAAAATGCGAGGAGAGTGCTTTATATTTTCCAAATGGTCCCCCATCGCGTTTTGTTGCAAATTCCTATGTCTGATTTGGTTCTCACTTCTACCTCATTGTTTTGCTATCTTTGGCCTTGTGGAATTCTTCTTTGATGATGAGAAATGTTTTTGCTTTGGAACAGTTGACTCCCAGTCCCCACCTTTCAAGAGGAAGTTGGACTTTTTAGCTGCTATTATTAGACCACAGCAATCACCAAGTGAGTCATGAGAGCTCATGAAGGAATTATCTGGTGATATCCTATGCATTCACTGATTGCATATGTCAGCATATAGAATTCAAAGTATATAAATATTTGAACAGGCAAAAGGAAGAGACTGGAGCAGAATGTTGATTCTTCCATCACAAAACAAAAGGAACCAGAAGAGGACAAGTCTCCAGATTTGCTCCTATTTGAGTTTCTTCACAAATGCAAGGCTCAGAGTAACTTCCACATATACCACAGTATTTTTAACATGGAGTTCACAATGAGCTCTGTATTGGAGCATCACAAAGATTTTCTTTCAGACCATTGGGATACCTTCAAAGAATTGACAGAGGCAGGAAGAACTGTGGAAGGAGAAAAGGTTTTTGTGCATATAAATCATATTGTCTCCATTGACAGGCTGAGGTACCATGTGAATAGAAGATTTGACAGCCTACTTGATCAATATAAATTCAACTGTAACTTGCACACTAGAAAGTGCAGAGTGCTTAAGGAAACCATGGCATTCCTTATGTACATTGTCTTCAATCAGGAGTCTTTGGATGAACAAGGGCAGGAGACTGAAGAAGAAGACACATTTGAAGCAAAGGAAAAAGAAGATGTTTCTTTGGTAACAGAAATGGAAGAGAAAGAAGAAGATATCAACCTTCAGGATGAGGGGCTGCAAGTGGCTACTCTTGACCTTGTTCAATTGAGGACAAAAACTCTTAGGGAAGCAGAGCCAATTGAAGATTTTGATGTTCAGAGCAGCAACTATGCAGTGCCCATGCTTCTAGGTGTCTTGATTGGTGGAAAAGATTATGTTTTCCTCCATGATATAGAGTGTATGTTCAATTTAAGGGAGGACTATGCCATTTCCCTTATTGCCCAGGCTTCAAGGCTTAACAAGGAGGTTGGCATAGAGGATGACCATTCACGATTGGCTTTGGAAACAATTTTGATCCTGCAGAGGCCCTTACTTTTTGTTTCAAAGAGGCTGAAAAGTTCCAAGAGCCAGATGAAGCTGCCTTCCAGCTCACACAGGAAGCACTATACATAGAAAAGCTTAAAGAAGAGGCTGGACAAGAGGGGAGAGGAATTAATCTTTGGAAAGATGAACTGCTTGTTGTTGATGAAAATGAGAAGGTACTTCAAATCAAATACTTTGTCTTCTACTTAACTTTGTTTTGTAGGTTGTGTATTGTCTCACTCCAATCTTTTGATATGTGGCAACTACAAATTGAGGATGACACATTCCTCCAGAGATATCGTGGAAGCAAGCCGGTTGGGTTTCGCAAAATGTTAGGCCTAGCTCATTATATTCATGATCTAGGCAGTGCTAAGATCTTGATTTACCATAGGCAGTTGAGCAACAATGAAGAAGCCATTGTTTACTTCTTAAAATGTTTGTCCAGGGTTTTAGGTGGACATGATCTTTCATGGCAAAAGGAAAAGATCATTTTGATAGAGAGGTTGTCTGCCATAGATATATTTGGAGATTATGTGAATAACAGGCCTCTAGGGCCGCTTACTTTTTGTCTTACACTTCTTATGCATTAGCATGTGGTGTTAAGGAGCCCAAATGTCTGGAGGGCTATGGAAAACACAAGCTCATAAGGTTTCGAGAGCCACCCATGATTGCATCAGGCCACACAATCCAAGAAGAAGAACAGGTGGAGACAGCTGAAGAAAAGGATACCCCTCTCAGACAAGCAACAGAGGCAAGCATTGATAAACAGACAGTCGACATCAAGCCAATAAAGAAGAAAAAGACTCCAATCAAGATCAAAAAGAGAGTTCCTATCGGCAGGCCCTGGGAGAAATAGGATTTAGTCATCAAATATAGCACAAACATTATATTGAAGTTGAACTAATTTGTACAAAGTCTTTGATGTCTGGTATGATCTTGTATAAATGAACAATAAGTTGAAGATGAAATGATTTGTACATTTAGATAGAGTGGTGTCGTTAAATATTAAACAAACAATATATTGAAATTGTGAACAAATTGTATTACGTTTAGATCATATGTTTCACAAAAGAAATACTGTTGATGCATAACACCAAGAGTCACTTGTTCCACAAAAAAAAATTCTATTGATTGAGTTTGAAAACATGTGGACATAACACCAATAAGTTACAAATGAGTCCTATTCATGTTTACTTGTCCATTTATGGTTTCTAAATATCTTCGATTCCCTCCATTGTCTATGTCTCTCTGCTGCCATTGAATTGTCTAGAGTTTGTCTTCGTCTTTGCTTTTGGGCTAGAAGAAAAGCAAGCTTGATTTTGGAGCTAGCAACTTTTCTTTTAGCATGCAGCCTCTGTAGTATGCCTCGGTAAAACCATTGGAAGACTTCCTTCATACTATTTTCCTTCTGACTCCCTCCATAGTCTTGTATGTGTCTGAAAAATGCATTACGTGCCATGTAGTGAGACTTCTCCATGCCTTGGGTAGACCAAATTGCTGGGCATTCATACTTTTTGACAAAATAGGGAAGGTGGTTGTAGATGATATGCTGTAAGACATAAGAATTTATAGTAAGTAATAAAAAAAAGAGGATCACACTTAAGTAAAAGAAGAAGACAAAACCTTACCATGTAGTGAGTTATATTGCAGGCTGTCCACATGTCTTTCATTGACTTCCCAAAATGTTTAATTGCCTCCTCAAAGTTCTTGTAATCACTCTTTGTCCATGTTACTTTGTCACAGAACATGAAGAGTTGATCAAGAGACCTCCACACCTCTGCCTTCCTATTTTGTGCTTCCCAATCTGCCTCATGATCTTTCATAGCATTATGGACTTGCTTCCACAATCCATAATTAATCTTTGAAACTGTTGTACCTTGCCTTACTTGCTTACTGTGTTTGGGTCGAGACAAGAATCTTCTTGCCTTAACACCACCAATAGAGGGCTTGATTGGTACCTCCTTGCCATTGGTAGACTTTTTAAAATCCTTTGTGATTTGAACATCTCCTCCATGCAAACCTATATCGGATAACACTTTTTCCAATGCTTGAAGATCATCCTTTATATTTTTTTCGGGATGGAGTTTCCAAGAAAATCCAATATATAAAAATACCAATTTCTCAATAATTCGACATAGACCATGCAATGTGCAGATGTGAACATTACATGGTGGAATGTCCAGAATGGCCTTGAAGTCAGGGTCAACTTTATCTCTATTAGGTGCTCTCTTCCACCATTTTGAATCCATTACTTGAGCTGATTCTTTGTAGTAAAGACAAGGAGACTTTGAGTTGCCTCCTTTACTAACGTTATACATGCACTTAAGTGTTTTAAGATCCCCAGCCATGTGCCACTCTACTTGAAAATCACCTTTTCCTGCAACATGGAGATTCTCGCCTTGCACTTGTCTTTTGATTATTCTTGGTATTTCCGTGTGGTGAAACACCCAATCTAGTGTTTCATGGTCTTCTGTCTTCACCTGCTAAATTATAGAAAACAAAAGTCTTACTATAACAGATTTGAAAACAATGACCAAAATCAAGTACAAAACAAAAAATGATCATACCTGGAACGAGCCTAACCACCATATGTGTTTCTCTGACTGCACACTAAAATACTTCGAACTCGCTTCAGTCAATGATGTATCAATTGCTCCATTCATCAATGTAATAGTAACTCTTTCCATTTTCTTTTCCTTTACAACCTCACACTCATCCAGTTTGATAACAAATTTCAAAATGCCTTTGCACTCCTCAAATGTTATTCCATAAAACTCAACCATTCTTCTTTGAAGTTGTTGTAGATCTACAAATATATTGTTCCAAGGATCATACACGGTGGTTCCTTTACCACCATGAAATATTTCTTCAATATGGATATATTGCCCAATAAATTCATCTATACTTTCATTCAAATGACCTCTTATCCTCGACACAGTTGCTGGATTTGGCAGTAAAACTCATTTAATCCTTTGATCTTTCAAAGTTGAGGATATCGCATGGAAAATCGAACTATATCCCTTCGTGCTAACTCCACTAACATCAAGAGCCTCTTGGATTATAGTGCCATCAACTTGATTATTGGATACAAAGTCCTCTACAACATTGCGTTTGATTGTTTTGTATTTTTTTTCCTCAATCAAACCTTTTGCTACACCACAAGAAAGCAATCCTTTCATTTTTTTAACAGGAAGAAGGTTCGGATCCATATTTTCTTTTGCAGGCTCCAATAATTTCCTATAGTAACAACACAATATGCCTATATCATTCAGCACCTCCATTCTTATTTTGCGGTAAGGGACGAAATAGATATAGTCATTTGAGAGCCTTTTTAAGTATACAAAATGATAAATTTCAATCTAACCTTGCTTCCTGAATTCGTCGCTTGCATCCACCAGTCCCAGCCTTCAAATTTGCAATGTTTTTAATCTTCCTACTACGTAGTCTGTCTCCAAGCACGGTTCTCTTCTTTCTTGCTCTTGTCAACTCTTTTTTACTCTTTGAATGCTCCTCAATTTCACTTGCAACTGCTGCTCCAATTTTGCACGAATGGCTCTCTCCTGCATCTTGGCCCCCTTTTCTTGTAGGTACATCATTTTATACATTTCTGCAAATGCAGACTGCGCTGAAATATAACCAAGAAGTCCATTTTGTCCATCGCCGGCAAACCTCAGTAATGTGGTGGGATTGACAAATGGAGGTGTAGAGTTTTTTACTTGACATTTTGGATATATGCTTCCATCGCACCATAAGTCAATATGTTGAAGCCCTTCTCTTCTCATATTTTCCCGCTGTTGAGCATTCAGCACCATATCCTTTCGTCTTTTTTGTGCTGGAGCATATTGTTCTTCTAAGTCGATGTGAAGATGGTGTAATCGCTTCTTCTGAGATAGTGACTCACTAGTATCGGCCATTTTTTGTGCTTCTGAGGTTGCGAACTTTGTTTGTCAATCTCATAGTCATTTTGTAACATGAATCGTGGAAGTGTGGCGGTATCCATGTGAATATTTTGAAAACTTGCAATCACCAAGTTCAGTGATGGATTCTTTATGAACGGCCTGCATAGTAGACAAAAGAGATGCGGAATCTTTGGTAAACAAAAAAAAAATCTAAGGAGATATTTAATGCAAAATCGTGTTAGTCAGACAAAAGATAATCTTATTCCTTTTTGAATTGACAGTTCTATAGTCCTTACTGATAGTTCTGAGCCACGTTTTCGTATTTTACTATTTTTGAGGTCTTTTAGGACAGAAATAAATCAAAAAATAGTGAATTTCTTATAGGGCCCCAAAATGAGTTCCATTTTTCCCTAATGTCTTTTCTCATATTCAAAATGGAATTTTTACAATAATATCTCACATAGAGGACGATATCACTAGCAACTTAGAGTCAGTTGTTGCAACATAAAGAGCTCAGAAGGAGCATAAGCAAAGACTTGAACCATTGATACTGTGAGAAAGATGAATTAGTCACACAAAAGTTTTAAGAGAGGACATGCTCCAAAGAACGAAAGATTGCAAGTAATAACTCTGAGTATAATTTTAATTATTAACACTCGTTTTAAACTATATTCTCAAGGTGAAACAAAATCCATTACAGAAAGATAGAATGGTTTTGGATAAACATGACAAAAATTATTTAAGAGAACTACTCAATTTGCTACCCATCCAAATTCAAAAGTTCATTGTTATAAGAACTCAGTGCATATAAGCGATGAGTTGTCTTTGTCTTATCTCCATCGACTCTTTTTTTATTTACTTGATGTTAAGGTACTCTCTAGCTAGCACATCTATGCAAATTAGCCCCACCAAGGTATAGATCACGTTTTGCCATTTATAGTGATATATAAATCACTATGCTTCAACTTATGATTAGAAAGTTATGAGCTTGTCTAATTGTTGACCACACTTATCATAATGATGAGCGAGGCCTATTTATTTTGAAACTCTTGAAGACCTATCACACCAAGCTTCATAGGCCTCCAAATGATTTTCAAAATTTAACCCGTCCTAGTAATAAGTTTAAAAGCCATTTCAAAGCTTCATGAGCTCCTAATCAACACTTTATAGCTCAAATTTAAAGTTAAGAAAATGATAGGGGAGGTTGGGCAAAGTCATTTATAGGTGATAGCAACTTGTTGGGGGAGTGATTTTCTACTTGGAGTAGAAAAGTGGTGAGATGGGATGACTGAACTTCTTGACCCAACGACCCTAGTCCTTGATGGAGTAGGTAGAGGACATGCCTTTCCCTCCGAGAAATGTAGGTTTACAAGAGGGAGAGGCCAAGTCAAGGCTTGTCAAAGTGGCAAGAGCGATCAATTCATGGTAATGGGTAGCGACATAGATTTAAGATATTATAAGAGTGTTGAACAGATAGAGAAGGCAAATGGGAACCCAAGTCACCCTCAAATTATGACTTGTGAAAGCTGAGAAGGCAATGAAAGTTTTCATTACCTAGAGATCATAGCCAACCAATGTTCTTCATTTTCCTTCATTGCTTATCTCCTCATCTTTCAGACTTACAAAATCAATTTTCGCCCTCCCCCTCAGACTTAGTATGAGTCTACACATGACATACACCTGATACATATATAAAATGCTGAAATTTTTCTTTTGGGAGTGCCTTGGTGAAGATGTCAACTACACAGTATTTGTGTTCACATACACCATATCAATTTCACCACCACTGACCACTTTCTCTCTGATATAGTGGTCATGTACCTCTCTATATGTTTGGTTCTTGCATGGTAAACCAAATTTTTGGCAAGCATGCTACTGCTAATGTTATCACAATATAAAGTAATACTTCCATCAACAACTATGCCCAAGTTAGAAAGGAGCATCCTCAACCAAGTCTCTTCACAAGTTGCTATTTCATCTCGTCTACATTTAGTCTCTATACTAGACAAAGCAACAGTTGGTTGTTTCTTACTACCAACTAACTGCACCACTACCAAATGAAAAATCATAAACATCAGTGGATCTCCTATCCACTACACTGCCTACCCAATCTACATTAATATACCCATGCATATGCACATCACCCAATTTTGCATGTCTCATGCCATAACCCAAGGTAGCTTTGACATATCTCAATATCCTCCTAACTGGCATCCAAGTGGCTCTTACAAGACCTCTACATAAAATGGCTCACTACACCCACTGCATAACTCAAATTAGGTCTAGTAATGGTTAGATAAAATCAAGCTACCTACCACCTTTTGATATACGGTGGCATCCACAATATAATCTCCATCATCTACCAACTTGATATTCTAATCAAGTGCAGGCTTGTCATTTTATACTTTTCTAGCATATCCAATATGTACTATCTTTGCATCATCCAAACACAAGTGGTGTATCAATCGCCTCTATTCCCAAAAAGTACTTGAGTTGTCCCAAGTCTTTCATGTCAAATTCAATTGTTGATTTCTTCTTGATGGTTGCAATTTCAGTATGAATCATCACCTGTGATAATAAGATCATCAACATAAATCGCAATCACCACAATACCATGATTTGTGTGCCTCAAATACAATGAATAATTAGCTTGGGGCTGGCTATAACCTATGCTCAATAGAAACTTGCTAGTCCTTTCACACCTGGGTCTCGGAGCGTGTTTCAATCCAGACAATGCTATTTTCAGCAAGCACGCAAAATTTGGGAACCTTGGGTGTATGTAGCCCTGTGGTTGGTGCATATTTACTTTGTCCTTTAATTCCCATTCAAAAATGCATTTTTATCACCCATCTAGTAGGTCACCGAACCATACATGGTAGCTAAGGCAATCACAGCTCTCACAGTTGCCATTTTAGGAACCGGGCTGAATATTTCATCATAGTCCAATCCTAGTGTTTGTGCATACCATTTGGCCACAAGCCTTGCTTTATATCTTCCCAAGCTTCCATCAGCTTTGCATTTGACTTTGTACACCCATTTACACCTGATGGCTTTCTTCCTGGAGGCAATCTTACCAACTCCCATGTCTTATTCTTCTCAAGGGCATGCAATTTCTCATCCATTACTTTTACCCAATCTTTGTTGACAACTGCTTCTTCATAACTTAATGGTTCCACATGCTGAATTTTGGAAACCATATATGCATAATGCATTTTCATAAACCCATTATACGTGAGCCTTTCAACCAAGTGTCTCACCCTTTCTAACCTTCTTGGTGTTTGGTGTAATTCACCTTCTCCTCTCCTTACATGATGTGGCAAATACTTTCCTGCCCCTCTCTTAAATCCAGGAGTGGACACTATCCTCCTAATCCAAACTAGCATCAGTGGAATTATCCACCTGTGTCCTTATACATCTTTGCTTGACCTTTTTCCTTTGCATTTTATCTCAACCTACCTATCCATGGGTTGATATTTGAACTCTCCTTCTCGAGGGGACCAAACAATTCTTGGATCACTTGTTTGTCAAGGCTATGAGCAGGCATATTAGCATGTATGTCTCCTCTCTCATTAGGAGCTACTACAATTGGCTTATATCATGCTTCATTTTCAGCAAACACGATATCTCTACTAACAAACGCCTCCCTAGTATGTGGGTTAAGGCATCTACATCCTTTCTTTTCATTTGCATAACCAATGAAGATGCATTTTACAATCCGTGGATCCATTTTCTTCCATAGCAAACACAACCAAATGCTTTGAAGTAAGTAACCGTGGGCTTGTTGCTCCATAAATTTCATATGGGGTCATCCCATGTGTCAAAATTGGGGGTGTCCAATTCATAATTTGCATTCAATGGCTCAGCCCAATAATAAAGTAGGACATGCATCTCATTCATCATGGCTTGAGCAATCTATGCATTTATCCTGATTTTATTTTTAGCAACACCATTATGTTGTGGTGTATGCCTACATGTCACATGCCTTCTAATCCCATGATTCTCACGATAAGCATCAAACTCAAGTGAAAGATATTCACCTCCTCCATCTGAGTTTAAAGACTTTACATAATAACCTTGTAATAACTAGTCTGCTTCTTAGCCACTGCTTCTTAGCCAATGCCTTAAACTTCAAAAACATGTGGAATGCATCAATTTCTTGAGATACCTTGGTGTATCTCAATAAATGTAATGTAATACTTCGATCCATTCATAGAGACATTTTCACATGTCTAGAGATTATTGTGCACCAATGGGCAACGACTGATTTTATGTCATTCTGCTTCAACATGTATCCACTTGCTTGGTACTATTTCTTTTTGTTTTTCAATAGTATGCTTATTAAGAAATGAAATGTTTTCCTTCTGTTCAGTTACGGACAATGGGGACTAGGTCTAGCATTTGAGGGTGGACCCCCTTGCTTGGGGTTATGGGCATTAGTGACCCACAAGAGTGATGGCCTCTCTTTGAGAGGGACATCTAGAAACCACACCCACCTGAGTACCCAAACATGGGACCAATCAAATGCACAGATTGCATACCGACCTAGGAACCATTCAAGAGAATGTTCCCTGAGCTTTGGGTGTGAGCCTGGCAGCATGCCAAGAGTAATGGAGATACAAGATAAGACGACAAACAAATGAGCTCAGTATGGCTCAATTATGACCTTAGAGTACGTCAATAGATAGTCTAAGCTGTTAGGAACCCGTGGGTGCGATCAGAATTAAATTCTGACAACTTTGAAATTTTAGGGTTTTTGGGAGTGACATGGCAGCTGACACGTGGGAGATTGCCACATGGAATCTGAGCTGGCAGGTCAGTCCACCTGTCCCACACATGTGGCAGCATGCATGGCAAGTGGCAGGGCATGCAGGCCAAGTGTTTGGCCCCAAATCTAGTAGATTTGGGGCAGGTTGTGGGCTGTCCTCTTTGGGGCTGCAGCCCACCAAAAATCTGGGACAAGTGTCCACCTTCCACTCTAGGCCTAGGGGGGGGCTGAGCCTATAAAAGAAGGCCTCTCCCCTTCATTCCACACATGAAAATTTCGTCACTTTTCTTCTCCCTCCTTTTGGATGATGCAGCAGAACCTCTCCAGCTCCTTGGGTGCAGCCAGCTTCTCCCCAGGCCATTCTCTCACCTCAGCAGCACTTTCTCTCTCTACAACAGCACATTCTCTCTCTACAGTTCCAGCCCCTCCTCTCCAAAAATCTGCCCCCTCTCAGCTCTTCTAGAACAGCAGTAGCATCCTCTCTCCTTCACCTAGCCTGGAGCAGCCACACCCCCTTTTTCCCTCCTGTTGCAGTCTTTCTCTCTCTACTACAAAATTTCTCTCTCTACTGTTCCAGCCCATTTCCCTTGCAAAAATATGCCTTTCTGTGCACCTCTAGAACAGCAGCAGCTCCTCTCTTACATCTCCTCCCTTGGGATCAGCATTGGCACTCTCTCTCTACAGCTATCCCTCCATAAAAGCTTTCTCTCTCTAGCCTACAGGCTGTTTTTCTAAGCTGTTCTCATTCCAGCCCCATTTCCACACTCTCCTCACCCAAGGTAGCTTCAGAGGCATCAAGGACTTCATCTACAAAAGGGTCAAGTCATGAAGGGAGCCTGTATTGTCAAGTTTATCTCATTTACAGCACTATTTCATGTTGTTTCTACTATCTTCCTAGAAACTAGTGCTTGTCTCTAATGTTGGATGTAAGTGGTGATTGTTGCAGGCTTCTTCCTTATGGATTGGGCAAGCCAAGAGCTGAAACCTGAGCTTGGAGTCCTCCTTTTTGTTGTCTACCTTGTACATATGCGCTTGAGTCTTGTATCTAGGTCCTAGGTTTTCACTGAGTTCATCAGTTTGGAAGGTGCATTGCACCTTGGTCTTGTATCTCCATTTTCAAGAATAAACTGAGCCTAGATAAGGGGGGGGGCCCGTCTTGGCCCCTCAATCATATTGCATTTTCCAATGATGTCACTTTGTGTTTAAGCTGTATAAGTCTTAATTCCAGCTTAATTGCAAACTCTTAAGTTCAAGTATATGTGTTTGGCAACTCGCAATCATCTCATTCAAATGCCTCTGCAAAATCCGTTGTCTGAATTGATAGAAAGCACCGAGTAGTTTACATTGGTATCAGAGCTTAGGCAGTGGTCCTGTACTCTATGCTTTCTCTTGTTGAGTCTATCCTTCATTGAGTCATCTTGTCATCATGGCAGCCAATGGACCTGACCCTCCTCCTAACCTGCATGAATTGAGTGCTCTCTTGGCAAACATTGCTCAACAGGTTCAAGTGCTAGAAAGCAGCCAAGCAGAAACTCATGACATAGGGCCCCAATCCCAAGGAAGAGGCCGTGCGGACAACACCAACTCCAACAAGGAGGGAAGATCATCCTCTTCTTCCCCTCCTCGAGGTAGATGGCATCATCGGAGTCCATCTCCTTCGAGACGTCCACGGAGACGAAGGTATGCAAAGCATAAGGTACCTCTTGGAGATAAGCTCTTCAAGTTTACCAAGTACAAGGGAGAGGACAAGCCCGAGGTCTTGCTGGCCTGGATCCGAGACCTCGAGTATTTCTTTGAGGGGGACGAGTACGAAGACAAGGCGAAGATCCGGTTTGCCGTCCTGCATATGCAAGACCATGCTTCACTCTGGTGGGCAGCTATGGTCAACACTGGACAGCAAGCCCACACCTGGAAGCACTTCAAGAAGAACTTGATGAGGCACTTCCTACCTAAGGAGTTTAAGAGAGATACAATGGTGCAGTGGGACATCCTCCGCCAACGCCAAGAAGAGAAAGTCAGTGAGTATGTTGATCGTTTTTGGGATACTTTGTTAAAAGTTCAAGCATTCAGTAGGAAGGATAAAAAAGAGCAGCAAAGGAAGTTCTTTGCTGGCCTACGGTATATCGTTCAGCATGAGGTGGACATTGCCACTCCTACTTCTCTCGAAGACACCATCAACATCGCCTTGAAGGTGGAGAAGAAACAATCTTTCTCCAACAAGCAGAATGGCAGCAACAACAAGCGGAAGTCCCAGGGAACCTCTTCCAAGGAACAAAAGGATAAGGAGACAGCAGAGGATGCACCAAAAGAGCAAAAGTCAGCCAGCCAGCCTCCTTCGAAGAAAGCAGCCCGCACTTTCAGCTCATTGTCTCCACAATAGAAGCAAAAGTATTACTCCAAAGGGTGGTGTTTCAAGTGTGGCGATCGAGGCCACAACTTCTACGAATGCCCTCAAGCTGCCAAAAACAGCAGCAACAAAGAAGCAGCCCTCAAAAAGCCAGTTTTGGTAGTCAACAAGGTGGAAGCACCTCCAGAAAAGGGAGCTGTAAATGATACCCATAGTTTGTTGAAAACATGGGGTCAGGTACAGGATCAATCCGCCTTGTTTTTGTTTGATAGTGGAGCTACTCACAACTTTATTTCTCATGAGATGGCACAGAACCTCGGGATAGCCCCAGAGGATAAAGGAGAAGCCTTGGAGGCAACTGCAGCCTTCAAGAACCAAGAAGAGAAGGTGTACCCCATCATCGGCAAGCTTCGGGTACACATCCAGGGGTACTTGGATCATCTACCCTTCATGGTGGCACCACTTCAAGGATCAGATGTAATTCTCGGCATGCCCTGGCATAAGCAAGTCAACCCCCGAATCGATTATGTGAAGAATATTCTAACCCTCGAACATAAGGGTAGAGATGTGAGCATTACAGCGGGAGTTTCAGGAAACACCATTCCTATGGTAAGTCATGCACGATCTCCCAATTTGCTTAAGAAAGGAGTATGTTCTTTTCTAGTGTTTGTACGTGATAAGCAACCAAGTGAAGAAAAGTCAAATCCTCTCACAAAAGAAAGATTAGATTTCCTTCAGGAATTCTCTAGTTGCTTCTCTCAGGAACTTCCTAGTCACCTCCCTCCTGAGAGACCAGAGGTCACAAAATTGACATAGTTCCAGGGTCCACCTCCAAATAGACCCCATATAGAGTTAGTCAATCTCAACAAGATGAAATCTTCAAGCAAGTCCAAGAACTCTTGGACAAGGGATTGATCCAACCCAGTAGTTCTTCTTTTTGCTCTCCTATCTTACTAGTCCAAAAGAAGGATAAAACCTTCAGGATGTGCATAGACTATAGAGCCTTAAACAAACAGACGGTTAAGAATCGTTTCCCAATTCCTTGTATAGATGATATCTTTGATCGTTTAGGAGGATTTGAAATTTTCAGCCGCATAGATCTTAAGAATGGCTACCATCAGGTACGAGTTGTACATGAGGACATTCATAAAACAGCCTTCCGAACCACATTTGGGTTGTATGAATATATGGTAATGCCATTTGCCTTACTAATGCCCCAGCCACGTTCAATCGACTGATGCAACGGTTGTTCAAGAACTATAGACAGTTCACTGCCGTCTTCTTTGATGACATCCTCATTTTCAGCAAGAATGAGGAAGAGCATAAGGAACATCTAAAGATTGTATTTCAAATCTTAACTGAAAATGCTCTTCACATCAATGAGAAGAAAAGTGAGTTCTTTCTTCCTGGGATTCACTATCTTGGTCACATTATCTCACGAGAAGGTGTCCGTATGGACCCATCCAAGATACAAACAATTGTAGAGTGGCCTGACTTGAAGAATGCCCATGAGGTAAGGTCTTTTCTAGGCCTATGCTCATATTACCGAAGGTTTATTTGGCATTTTGCTGAACTTGCAGCCCCTCTACATGATCTCACTAAGAAAAATCTGAAGTTCATATGGGCCCAAAAAGAAAAGGACTCTTTTAATGCTCTAAAGCATGCCCTGACTATAGCTCCTGTACTTATCATTCCTGACTTAAGGAAACCATTCCTAGTGGCAGCTGATGCCAGTGGCGATTGTCTTGGGGCTTCTCTTACCTAGGATGGTCATGCTGTGGCCTTTGAAAGCCGACGGCTAAGAGATGCTGAACTTCATTATGATATCTATGAAAAAGAACTCTTAGCTGTAATTCATGCTCTCAAACTTTGGAAACATTATCTTTTAGGGATAGATTTTCTTGTAAAAACTGATCATGAAAGTCTTAAATATTTTCTAACTCAACCTCTGATCAGAGAGAGACATATGAAATGGTCTACCTTTCTGCAATCATTTCATGCTTGATAGCAAAAGGAAAGAAGAAGGGCAGGATGTTTACGTTGGATGTGGACATGCCTGAATTGAGTGCAGCAATGTTTGCACATGGGACCGATGTAGTTGCAGATATTGATATCTGGCATAAACGCATTGGTCATGTTAATGTACAACGACTTAAATCAATGCAGGCCGAAAATATTATTTCAGGATTGCCTAAATTCAAGATTGCAGAAATGCATCAGGTATGTGAAGCCTGTCAATTTGGAAAATAGGCAAGGAAACCATTTCCTAGACATGTTCAAGAGAGTAAGAAGCCATTGGAATTAATCCACTCTGATATGTGGACTACTAAAGCTACATCTATTGGAGGTTATCATTATTTTATCACTTTTATTGATGACTACAGTAGAAAAGTTTGGGTGTATTTTATGAAAAAGAAAAGTGAAGTGTTTGGGATTTCAAAGCTTTTAAAGCTATGGTTGAAAAAGAAACAGGCGTGCAAATAAAATGCCTAAGGTCAGATGGAGGGGGAGAGTACCTCTCAAATGAGTTTGTAAGTTTCTTGCAGGAGCATGGCATAAAGCAGCAATATTCATGCAGCCATACCCCCCAGCAAAATGGACTTGCAGAAAGGAAAAATAGGCATATTGGAGAGGTATCTCGGGCCATGCTAAGTGAAAAAGACCTACAAGATTATTATTGGGCTGAAGTAGTTGCTACATTAGTTTACATAATGAATAGGACTCCCACTGTAGCAATACATGGCATGACACCAGAGGAGATGTATACTGGTAGGAAACTAGATATTTCTCATCTGAAAATTTTTTGTTGCATTGCCTATGTTCATGTGCCAGATGAGTTGAGGTCCAAGTTGGATCCAAAAGCTGAGAAGTGCATCTTTATTGGTTATTCTCTACAGCAGAAAGGGTACAGATACTATAACCCTTCTACTCGTAAGTTTACAGTGAGCAGAGATGTTTTTGATGAGATGAGCAGCTGGTATAAACCAGTAAATGTGATTGATGATGTAGATGCACAAAATGGTAATGCTGCACAGAATTCACAGCAGCAATCACAAAATATTAGTGGACCTGCAGTGTCCTCTAGCAGTGGTTCACATACTTTGCCATGGACAGGCAGATTGAGATCATGAGAATCTACTCAAAGCAATGCAGATAGTGGTATGCAAGTATCACGAAAAGGAAAAGAGAAGGTAGATCAGCCCATGTTTGATGTGAATGCAGGTCACTCTTATGTGGATGGTGAATCCAGTGGCTCAGAACAGAGCATTGATGATGAGTTGGGTATTCCTTCTATTGTTACACCTAGAGTAAGGAAGACCAGGGACGTTTTGAGAGCACCTAGAAGTGAGCCTATTTTGCGCAGGTCTACTAGAGCTAGGTATCCTGTGGATAGGTTGAAATATTATGGATTTATAGCCATTCACTATGCCTATATGGTCAAAGTGATACAGGAACCAGAACCCACTTCTTTTGAGCAAGCCATGGGAAAAGAAAAATGGGAGAAAGCCATGGATGAAGAAATGGATGCCTTGGAAGAAAATGCTACATGGGAATTGGTGCCTTTGCCTAAAGATAAGAATGCAATTGGCTGTAAGTGGGTTTATAAGGTGAAGCACAATGCAGATGGTTCTGTGAACAGATACAAGGCAAGATTAGTTGTCAAGGGGTATGCACAGACATATGGCATTGATTATAAAGAAACATTCAATCCGGTTGCAAGGATGGCAACCGTAAGAGCAGCCATTGCTATGGTTGCTTCAAAGGGATGGTCTTTATATCAGATGGATGTAAAGAATGCCTTCTTACATGGTGATTTGCAAGAAGAGGTCTTTATGGAGCAGCCACCAGGTTATGTTCATGCTGTTCATCCTAGGTTTGTTTGCAGGCTGAAGAAGGCCTTGTATGGCTTGGAGCAAGCACCTAGAGCATGGTCTAACAAGATAGGACAGTATCTTGTCACTATTGGCTTTTAGATTTCCAAGGCAGATTTCTCACTTTTTGTGAGAAAAACAAAGAAAGGTATTATGATGCTTGTTATTTATGTTGATGATTTGATCATCACAGGTGATAGTGATGAAGATATCCTTCATGTAAAAATGCTATTGAAGCAGAAGTTTGAGATGAAGGATTTGGGAGAGCTATGTTATTTCTTGGGCATTGAGGTGATTAGATCACCAAGTGGGATATGGCTCTTGCAGAGGCAGTATGGATTGGACATGCTATCCAAATATGGGATGACAGGCTCTAAGCCTACTTTAGTTCCTTTGGAGCAGAATGTGAAGCTGAGTGCAGATGCAAGTGAGCTTCTGGAAGACCCTACTATGTACAGACGCATAGTAGGAAGTTTGATTTATATGACTATTACCAGGCTAGGTTTGAGCTATGCTATTGGATTGGTAAGTCAGTTTATGCAGGCTCCAAGGAAACTACATTTGGATGTGGCTAGATGTATACTCAGGTATGTGAAGTCCACATTGTAGTATGGACTATTTTATGAGACTAGGGTTCAGATACAGTTGCATGGATACACTGATGCTGATTGGGCTGGTAGTATTTTTGATAGATGATCTACTAGTGGATATGTGTTCTCTTTTGGGAGTGCTGCAATCACTTGGAGTAGCAAGAAACAGCCTACAGTTGCCTTGTCAAGCACAGACGCTGAGTACAAGGGTGCAGCAATGGCTGCATGTGAGGTAGCTTGGTTGCATAAGCTACTTTATGATATGCATCAGTCTATAGATGGGCCAATTGTCATTTATTGTGACAACATGAGCAGTATACACTTGGCAAATAACCCAATCTATCATGCTAGAACAAAGCACATTGAGGTGCATTATCAGTATGTGGAGAAGGTTTTACTAGGTCTTATTGATCTAGTTTATGTCAACATAGAGGATTAGGTGGCTGACATATTCATGAAGGCATTGGGTGCAGAGAAGCTATGCAAGTTCAGAGACCTGCTTGGTGTGCAGGAATTGGGATTGAGCTCGAGGGGGAGTGTTGAGATATTGAGCTCCACTCGTGATATGCCAGGGTGACCATTGTGCATTTATGTCATCGACTTGTTAGCTACAGATGCAGTTGGTACACCGCCCATGAATAATAGCTGGATGAGAGCTATCCTTATGTACTCTAGTTTGTGGCTCAGTTAGTATGCCACCTTAGTTAGCTGAGTTTGGTTTGAGACCCACATATAGGGTTCTTCTATTTCTTTGTACCTGAGTTCTCTTGGCTTTCACAACTAAGAAGAGGAAAACTGTTTTAAGCCTCCACCTTTGTGTGTATTCCTCCATTGTGTATGTGAGAAAGCCGCAAGTGAGGCTTCTTCCTTCTCTCCCACTATCTTCACAAGATTATGTGAGGAGCTCCCAAACTATGCAGGGTCCATTATGAGAGGGGATAGAATTTGCAAGAAGAGTGCAAGGAAGAAAGAAATGGTCAAGAGGGATAGAAGATGAAGCAGCGAAGGAAATGGAATAGTGGAGCCTTGAGATTGCAAGGGAGAACAAAATGTTCGAGAGGGCTAGAAGAGGAAATAGTTAAGGGAATGAGGGAATGGAATAGTGGTTTGTAGCCCAACTACACTGTCAAGATGAGAGCCACCACGGTGGTTGTAGCTTGACTACTGTCAAGGTGAGAGCCACCATGGTGGTTGGTGCAAATTTCGAATAATTCAAGGTGGAAGTACTGACTTGCATGGTAATGAATGGTTAGAGGTGGTGGCATCTAAGATTCCCAGCCACATCTTTGGTGGTGGCTAAGATCCACTAGGCTATCAGTTAATTACCAGCCACCACAGTGGCCCACAATTACTCAGCTTCTAGTTACCACCACCAGGCTTGCATGCACGCTTACTATGAGTGCTGTAAATCACCTCTAATAAATTACCTCTAATCATGAATTATTAGAGGGGATTAGGCTTCATGATTGCACACAACCTTTGGCACTAGGGAAGGAACTCAACTTGGTGATCAGCTCTAACACACTAAGAGCATGTGCCAGTGTGCTTGAGCTCACGGCCATATTGAGTTCCCTATCCGCTGTCAAACCTCCAAGATGAGTTCCCTCTTCCAGTGCCTTGAAAGAAGTTGCTATGAAAAAGGCTATTTCAATTACAAGGTGCTTGTATTGTCCCATGCATACGAGGAGTTCCGGGTCAAGATTGTAAGAAAGTCCTACCTACGATAGCACTACAAGGTGCTCGTATTGTTCCTTGCATACAAGGCACCAGGTCAAAAGTGTAAGTGCTAACAAGGGAAAAAAGTGACACACAGTCCTACCACAGTGGTAGTGTTGAGAAGTGCTAAAAGTGTTTAAACAAGTGTCACAAAGACAAAGAGCTAGCATCTTTGTATGTAATCTATTTTGTTAAATGTTTGCTTCGGGTGTAATTTATTTTGTTTCAATTTCGATGTAATACTATTATTGCAAAAACTTTCGAATGTAATTTCTTTTGTTTCAATTTCAATGTAGTACCATTATTTCCAAAACTATTGTTGTTGTTACTTTGGTAGTGAAAGTGGCTCTAAAGAAGAACAAATCGCATATTTTTGAAGGTGCAGGAACAAAATGGAAAGAACAAAATGAAGATACAAGTGCAATGATAACCAAATGTACTCACATGATAGAAAGCTTGATGTAGATGTAGACTCCTCTAATTTGAATTTTTAATTTATAATTTACTAAGTTAAGTGTGTCTCTAAATTTTCCAAATGCAAGTTAATGCATTTATTCCTTAGTGAGATCCTTATATGTGATATTGGTTTTGTTTTCTATTGTATATGTGCTGATATTATTGACATTCATAATTTATTTGAGCATGTTCAATACCTTCATTAGATAGCTTGTTTTAAATTTTGATTTGTTTTACATGTAATAATTTAAAAATGTTTGTGGTATCTAAATGCATTATGTGTTGTTTCTATGTAGTTTACTAAGTTAAGTGTGTTAAGATATTTTTCTAATGCAAGGTCATTTTATTTATTTTTATGGCCTGTGTATGTGATATTAGTTTTATATGATGTCACTTTACCAGGTTTTATGTGCTAATGTTATTAACATTCATAATTTTTTAAAGCATGTTTGGTACCATTATTAGATAGTTTGTTTTATATTTTCATTTGTCTTACATGCAATAATTTAACAATGTTTATGGTATTTAAATGTACTATAAGTTGTTTTTATATAATTTACTAAGTTAAGTATGCAACTATAGTTTTCTAATGTAAGGCCATTTTGTCTATGGGTTTTGTGATCTCTATATGTAATATTAGCTTTTTTTGTTGTTGTTTTACTATGTTTTATGTGTTGATGTTATTGACATTTATATTTTTATATTAGCTGGGTGGTTTTGGGTACCCATCATTAGAAAGTGATGAGATTCTTTTAATTCTTGTTTCTAAATCAACACTTTCCATTCTTGTTTGGGTGTCTTTGAATTGGTAAATTTCAATCATTAGATTTTGTATGTAGTTGGGATATTATTTTTTCTTGACTTCATAATTTTTTGAAACATTTCATGTTTGTAAGTTGGTTCCTTATGTCAATGTTATGTTATGTTTGGTGGAAAGTTTATGAAACCATGGAGATCCTTAAAAATAAGAAAAAGGAAGACATCCATTTTTAGATTAATGCAAAGAATTCGCCCTTTCCAAAGAGGAATGGATCCTTCTTAGCAAGTGAAAGTGATTTAGAAACTCTTTGAAATAAAGGAAAAACACATGTGGATTTGTGTTTAGATATGAAGACATATGCAGTAGATCCACAACCTTATCAGGATCCTAAATTCCATGGGTTGACCAGCTTAATAAAGTTTTTATGTAAGGGTGAGTATGGTTTGTCATGATATCATCAAAGGTTGATTGGTCGTAGAGCAAGTAATCTTATAAAATATCAATAAATGCTCTTAATTCAGAGACAACGTCTGAGTCGACGAACAAGTTATGGAACAATGTAAGGAAACTAATGCAAATGGAGTCTGTGATGCTACATGGACAAGTACATGGGCATATCGGCTCATATTCAAGAGCTTAAAGAAAGCATGTCTTTTTGTTGGAAAAAAAGTTAAAGCCCCACTTCCAATACTAGCTGATATGGATAATACAAGGCATGCACTCAATCTAGGTGTACTTGACATAGTTGGTGAGCCTCGACATGTATGTCATACACTAACTCTAAAAGGGAAGGTTGGGGAGTCTAAGAAACTAGAACTCATAGTCAACAACAACTTTGTGATGGATGTTCAAAGAGATCTATAGGCCATGGTGAAGTTTTATGATATGCTTTTGGTAAATGCACTTATCAAATTTGATATTTCAAAAAAAAATCTCACATATAACTTTTTATCCAAATGATGGAATTAATTGTGTGGCTAAAGATCATACTAAAGCTTGATAAAAGTGAGGTGGTCAAAGGTCAAAAACTAGGAGTCAATTTGACAGTAGCTAGTACAATAAGTTTGGGGGAGGCATAGCTCAAAAACTTCCAAATTGTATCAGCTCTAAAATTATATACATAGTTTGAGCTGAAGCTACCTTCTTTCATCTGCAATGGCATATGATGATTTAGAAAACTTTGTACCACTATCAATTATCTTGAAGCTAAATAAAAATTATTTTTTCTTACAAGGTCTGGCTGTTCTATCTCAAAATAGCTTGAAAGTAGATATTTGGCACTGATCAGCACTCTCCATCTACAGCTACTTGAATCATCTTGTTGTGGTGTTTGTACAATTGGAAAGATATGTTAAAAACTGTTAACATCTGAACAAAACAAAATTATTCAATAAGTTCAAAGGCATAGCATGAAATAAACATCAGTAGAGGGAATGACTTTTTACCTCCAGATTTATTGGCTTTATTGAATCCAAAAGAGAGACATTAGGAGGACAGTGATCCAATGCATCTAGAACAACCAATCGCATTTTAATTAGCACTCTTACAAGCACGTCTATAGCAGACAATTACTATTCCAAATAAAACATTATAACTTCAAAACGTTTAGTTCACAAGGCATTAATTGATAGAACGTTGCACAAGAAAATTGAAAGCTCAAAAAGTGCTTGTATGTACATATAGCATGAAGCTAAGCCACGTCATGTGGGTTCAAGTACAAAAAATAAGAGGAGTGTATATACAAGAGGCACGAAGCTAAGCCAGTGGCTTTAAGTACAAAAAGGGTAGCTAGCACTACTTCTATGACTAATCTAAGTTCTCCACATCCTCGCTCCCTTCCACGCTCCCTTCTACGCTCCCTTCTCCGCCTCCTTCCTCGTCTTCTTGTGCAGGGGCCTGTAAACAAGGGACAACATATATCAATGTATGAAAAATCAAATCTTTACTTATGATATTGACATTATTTAATTACTTTCAAATACCTCGGGGGCCGCTCTAGTAGCCCGGATATACTACTCCTCAGTAATCAACCCGTCATGATATAAGTGCTTCCATGTATCTCCTCTGCGATGGTGGCAGTGGTAGGCTATCTCGACAGGAGTAGGGTATCTGCCCACGATATCAAGCTACAAGACGACACAATTTGCGGAGGGGTTAGTACAAAGAAACAACCTCCTAATAAACTACATAAGCAATATAATTTGAGATTGATACTTACAAATTGGGCCTCCCATGATTCAACACCCCCTGCTCCAAAACGCACTCTTCCATATTGCTCCATCTGGATCCTTCGTGCCTCCACGTGCTGTAGACTGGGGTCCTCCCTCACTGATTTCATTGCTTTCGTGAACTCACGCTTGTGAGCGATGTGGGACGGGCCCCTTGGTGATTGACCTCCCTCGAGCCTAGCAAGCTCCGCTAGTGCCTGCCTCTTAAGTGAAGATCGTTTATTGCCAAGTATCATAACAATGGCCCATTTATCTGTGAACTAATGATTGGGGGGGTTAGGATACCTAGAGCGAACAGTAGCGAGGGTCTCATAAGCCAACCTCTTTGGCTAGTCTTTGTAGTGGATAAAGCAATCTCTGTAATTGTTAGCAATTACAGAGTGCATGAAGGCCATGATGTCCTTCCCCTATGCATCCATCAAGATGCCTCTTATCTGAGTGATGTCATAGAAGATCGTACCATCACCCGGAGGCACATCTAAATCATCTGAATCATCATCGTCCCCACCACCACCCCTCCCAAAGCAATGTGCCATGCAACCGTGTCATGTCAAGCTAGTACGTTGGCCACTCGTAGCTGGAGAGACTGCACAGGACTACGTGGACCACTCGTAGCTAGAGAACGGAGTCTTGATTGTACAGGAGTATGTCAACGGCTCTGCGAGATAGAAGGACCTCCTGACAGCATGGGGAAAGGGGCATAAGATTGCATGGGGGAAGGGGCATAAGACGGCATGGGGGAAGGGCCTTGGCTATGTACCTGGCTAGGCTGTGCTGACTCCGCTGGGGTAATCTCAGCTGGTGTGGGATTGGGGTGGTTTGGAGTCTGTAGTGCCGACTCCTGGGGGGTGTTTAGAGTACCCATCATGTAGCCATATAACTCCATAGGACTAGGAGGGTGCCCTAAAAGATTATATAACTCCCTAAAAATAGACTCCCGGAGATCAGGTGAGCTTGAAGAGCTTCCTGGCCACATGATGAACTAGAAAAAAGAAAAAAAAGAAGATTACTGATGAGCTAAGTACAGAAAAAGAAGAGAAAAAGAGAGAGAAAAGGAAAGGGAAGAGAAGAGAAGGAAAGGGAAGGGAAGAGAAGAGACGGGAAGTCAAACTGTCGAAGCGCATCTAAGAAGCGCGTCTATTTTTGCATATAACAGCATGCCTATAGACACGACTATCTGTGTCTGTAAACAGGCTAGACGTGTCGATAGATGCGCCTGTAGATGCAGTTTTAGATGTGCTCTAAGATGCATCTATAGACACGCTCTGACAGACGGACTATTCTAAAAACTGGGAAAGGACATGCACCTGACACAAAAGCATAACACTGATACCAAAATCATTCGTTTCTTAGATACGACAAAGGACAAATCCAAAGAGAGCAACTTTCAAAGAAGATCAACTGTAAAGAGACTTACCTTGAATAGAGGTACGGAAGCTTCTTGTCCTTCTTCAAAGTTGCTTCTCTTCC
Source organism: Dipteris shenzhenensis (assembly GCF_047967505.1). Taxonomy (NCBI): domain Eukaryota; kingdom Viridiplantae; phylum Streptophyta; class Polypodiopsida; order Gleicheniales; family Dipteridaceae; genus Dipteris; species Dipteris shenzhenensis. The sequence continues at coordinate 5,605,815 of NC_141607.1, read as the reverse complement.
TTGTTCACCCTCTTCTCCTATAAGCCTGGAAGTAAGTGTGGGTGCCTTCCTCTTAGGACTGTGGATCTGTTAATAACAAAGCAAGCAAGCCGTGTAAAGCTTATGTGAAGAAAAGCAAAGCAAGCGCACTAAAAGTAGATTTGAAAACCGCATCTATAGTCACGTCTATAAGTGTGTCTATAAGTGCGTCTATATGCACGTGTAATTTCGCGTATAAATACACAGAGTAGACACGGTTTTAGACATGCCTATAGACGCGCACCATAGAATAGACAGATGCAGTTTTAGATGCACCTTTAAACATGCCATAGAGATTTAAAATTAAATATTTGAAGAAAAGCAAATATTTTTGGGTTGCTTGTTTGTAGGATGTCTTCATCTTCAAGAAGTAGCTCTAGTGAGGATGAATCCCTCCGTATCCACCATCGCGAAATGTGGTTGGAGCAAAAAATCAAATGTATGTGTGATCGATGTCATAGGATGCAGTGCCACACCCACATATGTTGCCCTATGCTTGCCGTGAGGAGGTGAAGCGTTAGCGATATGAGGTGGAATTTTCAGGAGGGACCGTTACAGATGCATGAAGTGATGGTGATAGTAGCCCTCCACCATTACATCATGAAGCCGTGGAGGAGGAGGTGTTTGATGATATGGTGCAGGATTTATATGTCCATCAATCCGAAGGGAGGGATGATAGCACGGAGCAGGATGATCTTTTTACCACAGCATCGACTCCACTATTTGAGGGGTACACATTCTCTATTCTACGTGCCTCCCTTGAGTTACTAAACTTAAAACCATCTATGGATGGAGCAATGTAAGTTTGAATGCATTACTCAAGTAAGCTTTAAAGTCTGTCTTGCAAACATGGTGAATTATGCTAGTGGGTCAATTACTCGAATGCTTTTCCTCATTTATGGTCTTCACGTGCACGCTATTGTGTAAAATGCTTCCAAGGGAAAATAAATTACCGACCTCAAGAGATATGGCAAGGCAACATGTGACCTCTCTTGGAGGCTTAGATTACAAGCGCATCCATGCATGCGTCAAGGATTGCATTTTATTTCGTGGACTACGTAAGGATGCAAGAGAGTGCCCTACTTGTGGAGAGGCAAGATATAGAGCAGATCTCAAAACTTTGGACATGCCTTGTAAGGTTCTGCGACATTTTTCCATAATCCCTTGCATCCAATATATGTTCAAGTGCAAATCCATTGCAGAGCTCATGTCATGGCATTCCTCCCATCAATCAACCGATGGCAAGTGGAGAACTCCCAGAGACTCTCTTGCATGGAAGCATATTGAAGACACATGGCCAAACTTCAAGGAAGAACCTAGGAGCTTGAGACTTCGATTGGGTATGGATGGTGTGAACCCATTTGGTCTCAAAATCACCTCTTACAGTGCATGGCCAGTGATATTGGTGAATTATAATCTTCCACCCTCTATGGCTATTAAAAAAGGACATGTTATGCTGTCCCTTCTAATTCCAGGGAAACATAAAGTCAAAAATCCTGATGTTTATTTTGAGCCTTTGATTGACGAGCTAGAGATACTTTGGAGAGATATCAAGGTGCATGATGTGAGCAGGCCTCCCTCGTCATGAGACTTCAACTGCAAAGCAGTCTTGATGTGGATGATGCATGACTTCCTAGGCTATGGTGAGTGTTCAGGTAAGCATTGCACTTCTAATTATGAATAGGCAAAGGATGTGGCACCCTAAACCCACCTTCAACTCTTAATTGCATCTATTGTTCAGGTCTCACTACATCGAGTTACCATGCATGTCCTGTTTGTGGTCCTTTCACAACAAGACAAAGCACCCATAGACGCGCGCACAGACGCGTTTCATGAACTAAATAAAAAACTTACGGGCGCGTCTATTTGCGCGTCTATTTACGCGTCAGGAGACCCGCGTCTATTAGTGCATCTATATATCAGACTTACATGCGTATAGATGCGCTCATACACGCGTAAATAGACGCGCATATAAACGCTTTGATAGACGCACGTATAGATGCAAATCGAACAGACAGACGCGAATATAAACGCGTTTGTAAACGCACTGATAGACGCGCCTTTTTTTTTTAAATAAATTTTACAGAATACTGTGTATGTTGTGTATGCTATATAGTTACAAGAATCCCATATCCACATTCTGTAATTCAATTCTTACAGCCAACCTCATTTTAATTACAATTCCAAATAAAATATTACAACTCCAAAACGCAATAAAATTGAAAGCTCAAAAAGTGCTTGTATATACATATAGCACGAAGCTAAGCCACGTCATGTGGCTCCAAGTACAAAAAATAAGGAAGCTAAGCCATGTCATGTGGCTTCAAGTACAAAAAATAAGAGGAGTCTATATACAAGAGGCACGAAGCCAAGCCAATGGCTTTAAGTACAAAAAAGAATAGTAGCACTACTTCTACGACTAATCCTCGCTGCCTTCCACGCTCCCTTCTGCGCTGCCTTCTGTGCTCCCTTCTGCACCTCCTTCCTCGTCTTCCTCGTCGTCTTGTGCAGGGGCGCCCTGTAAACAAGGGACAACATATATCAATGTATGAAAAATCAAATCTTTACTTATAATTTTGGCATTATTTAATTACTTTCAAATACCTGGGGGGCCTGTCCAGTCGCTCGGGTATACTGCTCCTCAGTAATCACCCCGTCATCATAGACGTGCCTCCATGTATCTCCTCTGCGATGGTGGCGGTGGTAGGCTGTCTCCACTGGAGTAGGGTATCTGACCACGATCTCAAGCTGCATGACCGCGATACACTTTGTGGAGGGATTAGTACAAAGAAACAACCAACCTCCTAATAAACTACATAAGCAATATAATTTGAGATCGATACTTACAAATTGGGCCTCCCATGATTCAACACCCCCTGCTCCAAAATGCGCGCTCCCATACTCCTCCATCTGGATCCTCCATGCCTCCACGTGCTGTAGACTGGGCTCCTCCCTCGCTGACTTCATTGCCTTCTTCCACTCACGCTTCTGAGCGATGTGGGGCGGGCCCCTTGGAGGTTGACCTACCTCAAGTCTGGCAAGCTCCGCTAGTGCCTGCCTCTTAAGGGAAGATCTTTTATTGCTAAGTATCGTAACAATCTTTGACTTCCCCCATTTATCTGTGAATTGGCGATTGGGGGGGTTAGGATACCTAGAGCGAACAGTAGCGAGGGTCTCATCAGCCAACCTCTTTGGGTGGTCTTTATAGTGGATAAAGCAATCTCTGTAATTGTTAGCAATTACAGAGCGCATGAAGGCCATTATATCCTTCCCCCGCGCATCCATCAAGATGCCTCCTGTCTGGGTGATGTCATAATAAATCGTACCATCACCCAGAGGCACGTCTAAATCATCGGAATCATCATCCTCGGCCTCACCGCCACATGGCCCAAAGCACTGTGCCATGCATCCGCCACCGCTCTCCCTGCTTTCACGCCTGCCACCCTATCGTGTCGAGCTCGTACGCTGGCCACTCGTAGCTGGGGACTGCGCGGGACTACGCTGACCACTCGTAGCTGGAGAACCGAGTCTCGACGGCTGGGGAGTACGTCGACGGCTCACTGAGTGCACAGAATTCACAGCAGCAATCACAATATTAGTGGACCTATAGTGTCCTGTACCAGTGGTTCACATAATTTGCCATGGACAGGTAGATTGAGATCAAGAGAATCTCCTCAAAGCAATACAGATAGTGGTATGCAGGTATCACAAAAAGGAAAAGAGAAGGTAGATCAGCCCATGTTTGATGTGAATGCAAGTCACTCTTATGTGGTGGTGAATCTAGTGGCTCAGAACAGAGCATTGATGATGAGCTGGGTATTCCTTCTGTTGTTACACCTAGAGTAAGGAAGACCACGGATGTTTTGAGAGCACCTAGAAGTGAGACTATTTTGCAAAGGTCTACCAGAGTTAGGTATCCTGTGGATAGGCTAAAATATGATGGATTTATAGCCATTCACTATGCCTATATGGTCAACAACCAGAACCCACTTATTTTGAGCAAGCCATGGGAAAAGAAAAATGGGAGAAAGCCATGAATGAAGAAATGGATGCCTTGGAAGCAAATGCTACATGGGAATTGGTGCTTTTGCCTAAAGACAAGAATGCAATTGGTTGTAAGTGGGTTTATAAGGTAAAGCACAATGCAGATGGTTCTCTGAACAGATACAAGGCAAGATTAGTTGTCAAGGGGTATGCACAGCCATATGGCATTGATTATGAAGGAACATTCAGTTTGGTTGCAAGGATGGCAACCGTAAGAGTAGTCATTGCTATGGTTCCATCAAAGGGATGGTCTTTACATCAGATGGATGTAAAGAATACTGATGTAGTATAGATGATGGCTCCGTCCACCCATGCACTTCCACAATGGAGCTTAGATGGCGATCTAGACAGATACTAGCTGGAAGATCTGACTGATCTAATCCAATGGACTGGGGAGGTTGCCTCTTTATAGCTATAAGGGCGGTAGTCGGTGGAACCGACGAGTCAACCTAGTTGCTGGAACCGACTAGTCATCCATGGAATATTCAAGGAATATTCCCTATACCATTGCCTTTGGGGCTCTCACCCTTGAACCCCCACCAACTAGGGGCCAACTCCCCAGCAAGAATAAGGGGCTCCCACACAATCACCTTTCTACCATCAACGGTCTCATTGATAGACCTCATCTGACATGCAAGTCAGGATCCATCCAGTGTCTCGGGCTCACACATGGCTTCTCCTCATATGGGGGCCTTACAACTTGAGCACCTTGGACCATTGATGGTTACAAGGAGGGTGGGGCATTGAGCATATCTAACACCCCCCCTCAATGTCCACCCGTAGGTGAACTACCTTCTCAGCCCACCAATGCCGAGTCTCTGAAGATGATCTTAAAGCTGATCCTTCCCGAGTGCCTTGGTGAAGATATCTACTCCATTTTGCTCTGTTAGACAGTAGATCGATTCCACTATCCCATCCTTGATCAAATCATGCACATAGTGATACTGAATCTCTATATGTTTTGTGCGCGCATGAAACACTGGATTTTTAGCAATGGCCATACAACTTTGATTGTCGCATCTCAGCACAATTGCCTCATCCTCTTGCACTCCCATGTGCATAAGATCCTCCTCAGCCACATTACTTCAAAGTGGCAAAACATGCTGCCTTATACTCAGCCTCGATAGAAGACAAGGCCACTGTTGGTTGTTTCTTACTGATCCAAGAGAAGATACTTGAACCTAAAGAGAAACAATATCCAGAAATTAATTTCCTGGAATCAACATCTCCAACCCAATCTGAGTCACAATGACCAGCCAAGGAAGTGCCCATACCATAAGTGATGCCATAATCAAGAGTGCCCTTCACATACCTGAGCACCTGCATCCCTGCATTCCAAAATGCCAACAGGAAAACTGATGTCCGGTCTGGTGTTGCACAGATAGATGAGACTCTGGACCCAACTTCATGTACCTCGCGATGTTTGCTGGTGGTGAGGCATCCTCCATAGACAACCTCTCATTTACCTCCATAGGTGTAGCTATCTCCTTGCATTAGGACATACCAAATGCCTTTAAGATCTCCCTTGCATATTTCTGCTGAGATATGAATATCTTGCCTGGCTCTTGCCATATTTCAATCCCCAAAAAATAGTGCATCAAGACTAAGTCTGTCATCTCAAATCAGTACTCAACGCCTTTCTTGTCTATTGGATCATGTCTTCATAGTCACCTATTATAAGGAGATCATCCACATATAGAGCAATAACAGCAGATTTTCCACCTTTCTTGTACACATACAATTTAGCATCTGAGGCACATCTTTTGAAGTTTAATTTATAAAAAAAATTGTCTATCGGTTGGTACCATGCTCTTGGGGCCTATTTCAGCATGTACAAAGCCTTCTTGAGCTTACATACGTTGTTCTCAAAATGGGGGGCCTCAAACCCTGGTGGTTGAGCCATGTACACCTCCTCCTTGAGGTCACCATTCAAGAATGCTGATTTAACATCCATTTGTGAAACTAGCCACTTTTAATGAGTAGCCACTGATAGTATTGTGCGAATAGTGGTCATTCTGGCAATCGGAGTGAAAGATTCCTAAAAATCAAATCCTTCAACCTACAAAAATCCTTGTGCAACCAATCTGGGTTTGTACTTTTCCAAAGTCGCATCGGTCTTGTACTTTACCTTCCAAACCCACTTGGTGCCAATAACCAAATTGTTAGGTGGTCGATCTACCAGCGCCCTATTTTCATTCTTCATGATGCTGTCATATTCTACTTGCGTAGTGTTTTTCCAATCTCAGTCTGCAAGTGCTTCCTCCAAATTCACAGGCTCCTTTACTTCTGCAATAATCTCAGCCATCAAGGCCATATTGACTATGTGAGTAGAAGCCCTCCTTTGCTCCTCGATTCTCTGAGACCACCTTGGTCCATCTACATGCTACTCAATAGACATAGGCATCTGGGTATCATGGTCATAGAGTTGCCTTACCCATTGTGGCAATGGCTTTTCCGGTGGTGTAACAACAGGTTGGTGACTTATAACTTCATCATTTGATATTTTCTCCTCCTTTATAGCTCCTGGGATAGGTCGATAGTGAATTACCTCTTCACTTGATGATAAAGTAGAAGAGCTCTTCTCTGCCTCCATTGCATGTGGCTACTCCTTAAACACGCATTGCAGCTCGCTGTGATCTTCTTTGCCTCTCAGTCATACAACTTATAGGCTTTCTTCTCATCCACAATAGCCTAAAAAGATACATTTGGTGCTTTTTGGTTATAGCTTGTTTCTCTCTTTGTCTGGTACATGCTCATAGCATTCACACCCAAACATTTTGAAATGGGAGACAGATGGCTTCTTACCGTTGTAACCTCATGTGGTGTTTTCCCTTTGAGTGCCTTTGTATAGCTATGATTAAGGATGTAAACTGTAGTATTGATAGCCTTAGCCCAAAAGTGGTTTGGCAATCTAGCACCTTTCAACATACACCTCCCCATCTCCACGGTGGTCCGCATTCGGCGTTCAACAATTGAATTTTGCTGAGGCATATATGGTGTCATCGTTTGTCACTTGATCCCTTTGCTCTTGCAAAAATCTCCAAACTCTGTAAAAAAAAACTCACCACCACCATCCGATCTAATTTGCTTCACTTTTCTCCCTGTTTCATTTTCAACAAGCTATAGCCATTCTTTCAATTTACCAAAAGCTTGAGCCTTTTTATGAAGAAAGTTCACCCACATCTTCCTACTATAGGCATCAATGACAATCAATAAAAAATAGGAAGATCCCCCCAAGGCTTGTGTAGGCATCTTACCGCACAAGTCAACATGCACCAACTCTAGAGGAGCGTTTGCTCTATTCATGCTATCTGGTGGGAATGCCTTTCTCTGTTGCTTGCCCATCATGCAAGCCTCACATGGTTCTTTGATTTTTGCTACTGCAAATAAGTGAGCAACCATACCTTACTTCTGCATCTCCTTCAACACTGCAAATCCGATGTGGCCGAATCTTTCATGGCAAAGTCTGCTTGTGCCTACTCCAACGATGGCTGTAAGAGCACTTAGCTCATAGAGGTTGTTCCTCCTTACTCCTGTGCCAACAAGATTGCTAGCACTATCCAGAATTTTTGCTCCTGTCTTGTTAAACCTCACCTCATGGTCAAGGTCAGTTATGGAAGCAACTGATAGCAAATTTCTCTTGATTTATGGAATGTATAGCACATTAGATAGTTTCTTAACATCTCCATTTACAGAAACAAATGAAACCATACCTGTACCCTCAACAGGCATTTTGTGTTATTACCAACCGTCATGGTGATGGGTTCCTATAGAGGCTGCATGGAACAATATAGACCGTTCTTGCAGGTCATGTGACGGGAGGCACCACTGTCCAATTGTCCAATACCCGTGAATCAGTGGTTGAAGCTTCTTGAACTGAGGAACACTCTTCCTCAATGGCCAAAAATAGATCCAACTCTACTTCCACTATGTTAGCTATCTCTTTCCCCTTATCTGTCTTCTTCAAGGTACCATTCTTTTCATCTGCTTTCTTGACCCGGCAATCTGCAATCACATGGCCCTTCTTCTTGCAGTAGAAGCATTCTCCCTGAAACTTCTTCTTGCCACCCTTCTTTTTTTTGTCACCACTAGTAGAGGACTCACCTTTGGTGGAGGAACCACCTTTGCCTTTCATAGTGGCAGAGAATGTAGCATCCTCATTGCTGCCTCCATCTCGAGCTTTAAGCCTCAATTCCTCCTCCATAAGGAAAGCACAAAACTCCTCAAATGACAATGGTCGGGGTCTCACCTGAGTATTAAGCACTGTTACCAGTCCATCAAACCTATGAGCCTATGATTTATCCTTGCAGTATGAGGCATTTCCTTGAGGGGGGATTTGTTGGGAATATCAAGGAACTGCATCTTTTATGAACTCATGCTATCACTCACCTTTCCTTCATGGGGGGGTGTTAGAACATGAAGTCAAGTTGAGTGTTCTAATGTGTACTAGGAACTAGTATTTGTGTGAGAGTGCCACGTGTCATATTGGGAATTATCCCATATACACTAGGTACTTTAGTTTGTGTGTGCACTCTATAAGAGTGTTGTACTTCCTTGTCACATATTACATTTGCAAATAACATTTTAAAACTATCAAATAAAATTATTAATTAAAAGTTTCTTGAATAGACTTCAAACTTTCACAAAAGCTTTGAAATCATATCTTCCTAGAGACTGTAGTAGGCAAAATGACCAATGTTAAGAGATGGGCAAAAGAAAGATTGATTTTCATGCATAAGTGTAATGCTTGAATTTTCATTTTCTTTCTTTCTATCTCAAATAATCTCGTCCAGTAGCTCCATGTAGGCTTTAAAACCTTGCATCATTCATGGTCTATCTGGAACGTTGATTGCCGTGAGCTAAACCAAGTCAGCCAACCTGTGCAGTCCCTGTAATGAAGGGGAAAAAGGGGCCAAGTGGTTTTTAAGTTTGGTTACAGATCAAAGACGTGATAAAAGAGTTGAGGCAACATGTGGAAGGTCTACATGAAACCTGTTCCATTGAATAAAGAAATAGGAAAGTCTGACCATTTCCAATATTCTACTATCCTCTACCATCCTATAGTTTACTCAATTTTATCAACCTTATCCTTTCATGTCACGGCCAAGGGCTCTCTTCCAAGACCCTATTTTGAGTCCAAATTTTTTGTATTAATTATTAGAAACACTATTGAAATATAAGCCTAAGCACCCCGGATTAACAAGTTTATTAGTCTTTTACTGAGCTTTAAACTATAATTTTGATCTTTTATTTCTTTAATATAAATCCTCTTTCTCTTGCAATAAGACCCAACTTTAGAGCTTGTGTAAGCCCATAACTATCCATCTAATATCTACTAAAATCTACTATCAGACCCTTGATGGTTGTCTACCTGAATGTCAAATCAACAATACATTAAAAGCGTGGTGGATATATACAAGTTTTGGAGTACTTGATCTCAAAATTGCAAATGTGACTCATCTATGTAAGCCAATCCCATTGTAGTTTTGATGCATGTAGTAACATTGTGAATAACCATAGTGTTGCTATAAGATGGGGCAAGTAATGACATCACACTCACCAAGGTATGCACATAGAAGATGGGACGGGGGCAAGTAGCAACATCATAACCACGCAGGTGTATACATGTGTACATAAGGTGGGTGTATCATCCACACATGCTCACAATATTGTGTTTGAGGATGCCTCCATACTAAGCATGAAGGTGCGTGATAAGATCCTTTAACAAGGTAATGTCATGGGAGGGCCTTGCATAGTAGGCATGAAAGTGTATCAAGAGATCCTTTAATGCAAATAGAGAAAAATGTAAAGAACAAAGGCTAAAATTCTTAAGTTTCTCCTTGCACTTATTAAACCACAGAAAAGCACACACAACCAAAGGAGGAGGTGAAGAAAGTAAACTATGAATGTGTGCGTGCATGTGCGTGTGTGTGTGTGTACGTGTGTGTGTGCGTGAGAGAGAGAGAGAGAGAGAGAGAGAAAGAGAGAGAGAGAGTCCAACCAAAATGCATAAAAGCCTTAAGGTGAAGTTCCAACCAAAATGCATTAAGGCCTTAAGATGAAGCAGGCATGCCTTAACATGTTTAGACCATGCAATTCAATTTTCGACATGAATGTATGCTTCTTTGCGGCTATCCTGCTCATCGATTTCACACAGATCATATGCCTGCCATTCTCATCTACAAGAACAGTTCGGACTTTGCAAATGGCTTTCATGGTTGCGTCACAAGACTCTCGTTTAAGTCCCCTGCTTCAACTTGAATTCGGGAGAGCATGTAGGAATCAAGAATGGCAAGCGCATAAGCTCCTATCCAAAGCACCAAAGTCACCACTAAATAAGCGATCCCAATCGGGCACGACAGCGCGAAGACGAAGAGAATCACGCCAAACACCATCAGCACCGTTCCTGAAACCCGATTAGCATGATCTGTATCAACGAGACTGATAATAAAATCATGCAGCACAGTAGATCGTGCGACAGATTCCAGCAATCCGCGTCTTTTTATAGAGTAGAATAGCGAAGCCTTCGACGAGTATTTCGTAGAATTCCCGTCACATACCTGCACGTTTGTGCGTCTTTGCCCATAAATCTTTCTGTGACAACGAGTAGAAGAATGGAACGCCAATTGAACAGTTGGGCTCCACAAACTGACAGACAGCCAGCTAGAAACATCAGCACAATTCAAAATGACACCGGCCATGCAATAGCGTAGTTTAGTATAGCTGCTATCATAATTGCAATCCAAGCTGGCATAGCCCTTCAGTTCGGGCATTCACTGCTGGAAACATAAATGTCACCTCGTGTCCTGGTCGTCATACCTGCAAGTTGTAACCCAGCCAGAAGAGCGCCCATACCCCAACGTTCGATGAGAAAATTCTTGGTAGAAAATCGTGACTGTCGCTTGTTGCAGCGTCCAGATACACGAGAATGTACACGGAGAACAGAAATATGGCTGGTAACGCTATGATGTTCGCTACGGCATATGATGACTCGCCACTGGTATGGATCCGAGAGTCCACACGTCAACACTTGAAATCGAAATTCCACAAAGCTAACCTAGAATTTGATATATTATTTAACGGAGCGTAACCCTGTGTTGCGACAATGTACGAAGTTTTAACTTCTGTTCAGAAACTTTACTCGTACATTGAACGCAATTCAATGTTCGACCAACGGTAAGAAGAAGATTCACCAACGGTTTATCGAAATCGAAACAGATATCGGCGGACATCGAGAACGCGGCGCTCAAAACAAAAGCTCAGCGTGTGTCAGTTTACCTGTGGCATCGTGCCCTCCCAAAGAGATTGCGCACAAAAATGTCAAGACATTCATGCCACTTTTGGCCCCAAATTTCGCTTGGAGAAGCGTTCCTGATAAAGTACTCACCTTTGGCTCTCCAGCTTCTCATCGCGTGACGCAACTTGATACATGATGTATGGGATTACAAGCTGCAAAACAGGGAGTAACAACAGGCCGAACCAGCGCGGAACGTATGCGATAGGATGTGCTGCAGCAAGCACCAAACAATAAAATGTCAAAGATTGCAATGTCAAACAGTTATCCCGTGCTGGCCTTTTCACGTATATAGATTTCTAATCGGCAACTTTGTGAAAAGGGCTGATCCTAAAAAACCATCACGAGGGAGGCGGGAGAAAGTGCAGCTACTCAGAAAACGAATGCGGTTAAAAGGATGCGGCGGCACAAACCGTAAGCGCTCCACCAGATGGGCACGCTGACCGGGACGCTCTCCCAGCTGAATCCTGCGATAACAAGGCTAGTAACAGTAAGCAAGAAGGGCAGGGCAACGGGGTTATTGGCTGCCATGGCAAACAAAGCCAAAGCAACAGAAGCAAGAGGACAGCGGAGGAGCAAAAAAGCTTTGAGGCTTCTGCTTAGCTCGGAGCGAGAAATGCAAGTTGGGTAGAGAGTGAGAAATGTAGAGATCGTGAGTGGGAACAAAAGGACGACTCAGGCAGAGTCGGAGCCTGGAGGGAAAGCAAGTAAGTTCAACGTTTATCTCATCAATGCAACCCAACAACGTTTGACAAGCGTCCCTTATCAGATTCCTATCTCTTGCTTACGAAGTCCCATTCAGTTTTATCCTACTGGTTAGAAGCCCCTCACAACTCTTGTCACTTGTGCACCAAACTAAATAGGTGGGCTATGAGAGAAACTAGATTTGCTGGAGACACTCTTTCCATCGTGGAGATAGTAACTGCTAACTTGAAATTGAAGCTGAATCCTACTATTTTATCAATTGTTTAAGGAAACAAGGTGAATGATATACATCTATCATTCATTAGGTCTATCATTCATTAGGCCTACTATGGGTGAGTGAAATGCTTAAGAGAGAGCATAAAATTGGAGGCATGAAAAGGAAAGAGTGTACAAAGAGTAGTAAATGCAAATGGTCCAATAGTCAACAAGATGAATTTCATTGAGAGAGAGAGAGAGAGAGAGAGAGAGAGAGAGAGAGAGAGAGGAAGAATTCATAAATGCTGCATGCATTAAAGCCTCTTACAAGGAGCATACTTGGACCAATCACCTTTGTACCAAAGTCATAAATACTAGCCTACCAAAGTTGCTAGCAACCAATAGGAAATTCTCACCCCAACAAATAGAAATAATGAGGATTTTTAGCTTTGCAAAACTCAAAGCATTGCTAAGGCTACCCACAGGGCAAGCCAAAAGAGAATAAGTAAAATAGTGGACATCAGACGCGACACAAAGTCCATTAGGACCCGATCCTCCCTACAAATGTCAGGGGTGGTGATTTATTATTGATTTTGTGATGTCCATATTTTGGAAGCTGAAGTCCAACAAATACATGAATAAGGTGATACAATAATTGATCCTCATTGCAGTTTTTACAATATTGTTACATGGACTACAACCATATGAATAAAGGTATAGTCATCCTTCAATCTTGCATCCATCTTGGATTTCCTTGCTCCCTCACATTGATAACATGCATTAAACAAGAGGAATGTTGTAAGAATTCAGATTGAAAATAAGAAATTTTGAATGGACCGGTAATTGAAAATATTTATATTATAAGATATAATATATAATTATTATAATCACACATGGGAGGCGACACGCTTCCTTCCCCAAAGAGTTATAATCCCAGGGAATGGGCCCTTCCCTGGGTATCGAGATAATGCTGAGAATATAAGCACCGAGAATATTAGTGTTGAGCATAAGTCTCACGAATGGATAAGAAAACTGGCATATTACCTGAATGTCAATAGTTGGAATCGTAGTCGAATGCCGAGAGACAATATCCGAAAAACTTGCCAATGTGACCCTGAGAGGATTTGCGTGTGTTCTTGAGCGGGATGATTCCAACATTCTTAGATCGTTTAGTAGACTTTGGACACCACAAAAGGACAACTATCATTAGAGGAAGTCCAAAGTAGAGCATGTAACATTCTCACTCTCCACTTAGCTAACATTATGTGCCTCTCCAACCTCAAAAAAATGGGAGTTTGATCAATGTGAGCTTTAAGGCTTGTGAGAGTAGAGCATAAGATCATGCGAGGCTTTCCAAAGCTTCACATGCCAATATGCCCAAACTTGCAAATCAAGTAGATGATCTCTTCAAATCGAATAGGTTTGAAACGTTTATATAGTCTTTTTATTGTGAAAAGCACCTATATGCTTTTAGTGCTTTACTCAAAAGCTTAGCTTTTACATCAAACAAAATCAAGGGAGATCAAGGGCTTTGATTCATGACAAGTGGCTCAAGGGGGTGTAAGGAAACCCAAACATCTCCCTAGGCTGCCTGCCATAAAAAATCCATTAATTAGTGGTGGGAAGTAATAGGGGTGAAAAGGAAATGTTGATAACCTGAGGTAGAAAAGAAAAATTAGACATCTTTCTAGATATAGGTCCAAAGCTCGTTAAAAAGCCTCCTCATCTGATCACGACGTTGCTTGATGCCATAGCCACCTTTGCCATCCACTGTCCTGATCTCCTGCTTTAGACATCCATCGTTGCTGCTCCTTTGTGCTCTCGTGTATAGATTGGGATTTTAATGTTGTCAAGGAAAGGCATGAGGCGGCATCCATTCTCTGAACTCAGATTCAATACATACTCTTAGAGTAGTGTCACTTTTAGCATCCGTTTGCTAGCCTAAAGGTTTCGCATCGTGCCATCGCCATGGGACAGGAAAATTCAGAGATGAATGAGATGTGTGAATTGTTTGCATTGCTACAGCATCAGCATGCGATGATGACGGAGGAGGCCAGCTAGCAAAATTTGAGTTGGTTCGAAGGATGTTTGTGAGAATCAAGAAGGAAAATAGCTTTTGAGCATAGAAGAAATTTGTAATTCAAGGAAGAAGGGAAGCATGCTTTGAGCAGAGAAGAAATCCGACAAAAAACATCATCATCACAGCCTTAGAGGAGCATAGAGATTAATCACTACGATGGCAAACAAGAAAGCAAAACCAGCAAAAATCATCATCGACAACATCATGTAGGGTTGAGGTCCTTGAGAATTGCTCATTTTACTTGCTCCTGCTGAGAATCAGAAGCATCCCACCCTCACAACAAGACAAAGCACCCATAGACGCACGCACAAACGTGTTTACTGAACTAAATAAAAAACTTACGGGCACATCTATTTGCGCATCTATTTTCGCATCTGGAGACCTGCATCTAATTGCGCGTCTATATATCAGACACACGTGCATATAGACGCGCACTTAGATGCATAAATAGACGTGCTTATAAATGCGTTTATAGACACAAATATAGATGCAAGTCGAACAGACAGACGCGTATATAAACACGTTTTTAAACGCACTGATAGATGCGCTTTATTTTTATTTTTTTTAAATTTACAGAATGTTGTGTATGTTGTGTATGCTATATAGTTACAAGAATCCCATATCCACATTGTGAAATTCAATTCTTACAGCCAACTGCATTTTAATTACAATTCCAAATAAAACATTACAACTCCAAAATGCAATAAAATTGAAAGCTCAAAAAGTGCTTGTATATACATATAGCACGAAGCTAAGCCATGTCATGTGGCTTCAAGTACAAAAAATAAGAGGAGTGTATATACAAGAGGCACAAAGCCAAGCCAATGGCTTTAAGTACAAAAAAGAGTAGCTAGCACTACTTGTACGACTAATCTATGTTCTCCAGGTCCTCGCTCCCTTCCACGCTCCCTTCTGCTCCTTCTGCGCCTCCTTCCTCCCCTTCCTCATCGTCTTGTGCACGGGCCTGTAAACAAGGGATAACATATATCAATGTATGAAAAATCAAATCTTTACTTATAATTTTGGCATTATTTAATTACTTTTAAATACCTGGGGGGCCGCTCCAGTAGCCCGGGTATATTGCTCCTCAGTAATCAACCCGTCATCATAGAAGTGCCTCCATGTATCTCCTCTGCGATGGTGGTGGTGGTAGGCTGTCTCCACAGGAGTAGCGTATCTACCCACGATCTCAAGCTGCATGACGACACACTTTGCGGAGGGATTAGTACAAAGAAACAACCTCCTAATAAACTACATAAGCAATATAATTTGAGATCGATACTTACAAATTGGGCCTCCCATGATTCAACACCCCTTGCTCCAAAATGTGCGCTTCCATATTCCTCCATCTGGATCCTCTATGCCTCCACGTGCTGCAGACTGGGGTCCTCCCTCGCTGACTTCATTGCCTTCTTCCACTCATGCTTGTGAGCGGTGTGGGGCGGGCCCCTTGGTGGTTGACCTGCCTCAAGCCTGGCAAGCTCCGCTAGTGCCTGCCTCTTAAGTGAAGATCTTTTATTGCTAAGTATCGTAACAATCTTTGACTTGGCCCATTTATCTATGAACTGGCGATTGGGGGGGTTAGGATACCTAGAGCGAACAGTAGCGAGGGTCTCATCAGCCAACCTCTTTGGGTGGTCTTTGTAGTGGATAAAGCAATCTCCGTAATTGTTAGCAATTACAAAGTGCATGAAGGCCATGATGTCCTTCCCCCGCGCATCCATCAAGATGCCTCCTGTCTGGGTGATGTCATAATAAATCGTACCATCACCCAGAGGCACGTCTAAATCATCTAAATCATCATCCTCCCCACTGCCACATGGCCCAAAGCACTGTGCCATGCATCCCCCACCGCTCTCCCTGCTACTACACCTGCTACCCTGTCGTGTCGAGCTCGTACGCTGGCCACTCATAGCTGGAGACTGCACGGGACTACGTTGACCACTCGTAGCTAGAGAACCGAGTCTTGACGGCACAGGAGTACGTCGACGGCTCTGCGAGATAGAAGGACCTCCTGACGGCATGGGGGAAGGGGCATAAGACGGGATGGCAAAAGGGACATAAGACGGCATGGGAGAAGGGGCATAAGATGGTATGGGGGAAGGGGCATAAGAAGGGGCATAAGACGGCTGTGCTGACTTTGCTGGGGTGATCTCAGGCAGTGTGGGGTGGCTTGGAGTCTGTAGTGCCGACTCCTAGGGAGTGTTTAGAGTACCCATCATATACTCGTATAACTTTGCAGGAGTAGGAGGGTGCCCTAAAAGGTTATATAAGTCCTTCCAAATAGATTCCCGGGGATCAGGTGAGCTGGAAGCGCTTCCTGGCCACATGTTGAACTAGAAAAAAGGAAAAAAATCTATTACTGATGAGCTAAGAAGAAAGGGAAGGGAAGAGAGGCTTACTGTCAAAGCGCATCTATAGACGCATCTGATTTGCACATCTATAGACGTGTCTAACAGAGCATCTAACAAAGCGTTTAATAGAGCATCTAACAGAGTGTCTAATAGAGCGTCTATCGATGCATCTGTCTGTGTCTACAAACAGGCTAGATGCACGTTTAGACGCACTTGTAGACATGCTTTTAGACGCGCTCTGAGATGCACCTATAGACGTGCTCTGACAGATGGGATTCCTAAAAAGTAGAAAAGGACATTGTGCCCGACACACAAACGTCACTGATACCCAAATCATGTGCTTCTTGGATACGAGAAAGTACAAATCTAAAGAGAGCAAACTTCCAAACAAGATCAACTGCAAAAAGACTTACTTGGATAGAGGTATGGAAGGTTCTTCTTTCTTTTTCAAAGTTGCTTCTCCTCCTTGTTCGTCCTCCTCTCCTTTAATCTTAGAAGTAAGTGTGGGTGCCTTCCTCTTAAGTGTAAGCTTGGAAGTAAGTATGGGAGCCTTCCTCTTAAGCGTCGAAACTATGGATCTGCTAATAAGAAAGGAAGCAAGCCACACGAAGTATAAGTAATGTGAAGAAAAGCAAAGCGAGCACACTAAAAAGCAGGTTTAAAAGCCGCATCTATAATCGTGTCTAATGGCGCATCTATAGGCGCATCTAAATACACAGAGTAGATGTGCTTTTAGACGTGCTAAATGCGATTTTAGACGCGCTTTTAGACGCGCCTTTAGACACGCCACAGAGTTTAAATTAAACATTTGAAGAAGAGAAAATTTGGTGGGTTGTTTGTTTGTAGGATGTCTTCATCTTCAACAAGTACTCCAGTGAGGATGAATCCCTCTGCATCCACCATCGCGAAATGTGGTTGGAGCAAAAAATCAAATGTCTGTGTGATCGATGTCGAGGAAACATGTATCGTGCACGCAGGATTACACTCAATCATATCTCAAAGTATGGAGAATGGGATGTGACCGTATACAGGGTAAGGGTTTGTAAGTTAAGGTTGATTGAGATACCTATGGGTGTTCATATGTTTGAGTTATGATCCCGTTTTAATTTGATACAGGATGCAGTGCCACACCCGCACATGTTACCCTATGCTCGCCGTGAGGAGGCAAAGCATCGGCGATATGAGGTGGGATCTTCAGGAGGGACCGTTACGGATGCATGGAGTGATGGTGATAGTAGCCCTCCACCATTACCTCATGAAGCCATGGAGGAGGAGGTGTTTGATGATATGGTGCGGGATTTATATGTCCATCAAGGGAGGGATAATAGCATGGAGCAGGATGATCTTTTTACTGTAGCATCGACTCCACTGTTTGAGGGGTGCACATTCTGTGTTCTACGTGCCTCCCTTGAGTTACTAAACTTGCAAACCATCTATGGATGGAGCAATGCATGTTTGAATGCATTACTCACATAAGCTTTAAAGTCGATTTTGCAAACATGGTGAATTATGCTAGTGGGTCAATTACTCGAATGCTTTTCCTCATTTATGGTCTTCACGTGTAGGCTATTGTGTAAAATGCTTCCAAGGGAGAATAAACTACCGACCTCAAGAGATATGGCAAGGCAACATGTGACCTCTCTTGGAGGATTAGATTACAAGCGCATCCATGCATGTGTCAATGATTGCATTTTGTTTCGTGGACTACATAAGGATGCAAGAGAGTGTCCTACTTGTGGAGAGGCAAGATATAGAGCAGATCTCAAAACCTTGGACGTGCCTCGTAAGGTATTGTGACATTTTCCCATGATCCCTCGCATCCAACATATGTTCAAGTGCAAATCTATTGCAGAGCTCATGTCATGGCATTCCTCCCATCGATCAACCGATGGCAAGTGGAGAACTCCCGTGGACTCTCTTGCGTGGAAGCATATTGAAGACACATGGCCAAGCTTCAAGGAAGAACCTAGGAGCTTGAGACTTGGATTGGGTATGGACGGTGTGAACCCATTTGGTCTCAAAAGCACGTCTTACAGTGTATGGCCAGTGGTATTGGTGAATTACAATCTTCCACCCTCTATGGCTATTAAGAAAGGACATGTTATGCTGTCCCTTCTAATTCCAGGGAAACATAAAGTCAAAAACCCTGATGTTTATTTGGAGCTTTTGATTGATGAGCTAGAGATACTTTGGAGAGGTATCGAGGTGCATGATGTGAGCAGGCCTCCCTCATCACGAGACTTCAACTGCAAAGCAGTCTTGATGTGGACGATGCATGACTTCCCAGGCTATGGCGAGTGTTCAGGTAAGCATTGCATTTTTAATTATGAATAGGCAAAGGATGTGGCACCCTAAACCCACCTTCCACTCTTAATTGCATCTATTGTTCAGGTCTCACTACATCGGGTTACCATGCATGTCCTGTTTGTGGTCCTTCACTAGTTGCCTCAAGGGCAGATGCATTGAATAAGGTCATCTTTGAGAATCACCATCAATTTCTCCCACCTGATCATCCTAGATATGTTGCCCCTTAGAATGAAGTCCTCCCACAATCACTCACCGCGGGAGATTGGATGAGAATTTGGGATGGTTCCACGACTCCTCCACAACTTGGCATGAGCCGGTAAGGGTTTGTAACTATTGGCTGGAAGTAAAGATTAGCTATATTGGCTGAAAGTAAAGATTGCACGCTAACACTTTATTTTGTTTAGATACTCCATCTTTTATCGTTTACCATATTGGTCCCACCTCAAGATCAATCACCTGCTTGATCCCATGCATATCTTCAAGAATGTGGCATCTACCATTTGGGAGCATTTGAATGGGACACGAGATTCGGCAGGCATAAGGGAGGATCTACGTACCACAGGGAGGATACGTGAAGCTTGGCCTCAAGAGAGACCAAATGGGCGTGTCTTTTTACCTCGTGCACCGTGGATGTTATCAAAGCTAGAGATGGCGACGGTGAAGCGCGCTGTTACTATAATTCGTACTCCCACTGGATGCATGAGGTGTTTGAAGGGAGCCTTTACAAAGAGCAAGAAAAGAGGTGTAGAGCAATTATATGGCTGGAAATCTCATGATTGGCACAAGATGCTCCAAGTAAGTATTTTATGTGCATAATATCTTATTCCTTTCAAATTTGTGAGTGAATAGCTCTGGAAGAGGAAAGGAAGATCAAACAAAGAAGTGACTTCAAAGAACGGGCATATTTGGTCAAGGGAAAGAGCAAAATGAAGTGCAATTCTGTGGAAAACCTGGACACTTGGAAAAATAATGTTATGCAAAGAAGAGATGTTTAGCAAAACTTGTTGAAGAAGCAAAGACAGAAGAAGAAGAAGAACCAGATAATGTCAAATCTCTCACTACTTACAACACCCAAGTCAATTCTGACAAGGGTGAGGATCCATATGTTTTCTAAGTTATGTATGTGTGAGGTCGATAATGGTTCTCTGCCATGGATAGTCCATCCTTAAATGATTGTTAGTCTTTTGAGATTTTTCCTTGTTGGACTCATGTGTAAAGACATATTTGAAGCTCTTTTAGTGTAGAACACAACCATGTTAATTTGAATAATTTCTACTCACAGCATATTGTTAAATTCATCTCATACTCAAGATTTTGATGGGTTTTCTTACTAAAGGGAGTTGGTGGCCCAAGATAAAGACATCTTTGCTTGGCATTATACTGATATGAAGGGAGTAGACCCTAAGTTCTATCAACACAGGATCAACTTAAAACAAGATGCTATCCTAGTGGTGCAAGGAAGATACAGATTGGATCCCAACTATGCATTGATAAGTTGCTAAGAGTTGTCTTTATATATCCTCTCACCCATGTTACATGGCTTTCACCTATTGTCATTGTGTCGTGGGGAGTATTTGCTTCTAATGTCATGACCTTTGATCTTAATAATGCTTCGCCAACCTTTCAAACATACATCCAAGAGGTATTTGCTGAGTATCTTACATCTTTTATGCAAGTCTTCCTTGATGATTTTTTAGTATTTGGAAAAATAATGGAACATCTGCAACACTTCAGTTTATGTTTTGAAAAGTGTGGAATGGCTAGTCTCAGCTTAAACTCTCAGCTTAAACCCTGCCAAATGTGCATTTGCTATGAGTAGAAGAATTCTCCTAGGACATATTATCTCACAAGATGGAATGGAGATAGATCCCAACAAAGTGTCAGCCATACAACATGCCAAACCTCCCAAAAACATAAAACAACTTCAGAGATTTATAGGCAAGATTAAATGGCACTACAGATTTCTTGGAAACCTTGCTGATATATGCTATCCACTTACAAAGCTCACAAGAGAAACTGAGCCATACATTTGGGGTGATCCACAATAATATGCTTTTAATATCCTAAACAAAATGTTGATGATGGCACCTATACTACAACCCCCTGATGGCTAGACTCTACCATTTGAGGTTTTGGTTGATGCTTCTGATGCAGTAGTAGGTGCAATGCCTCGGTGGTTGGAACATCATGCAATTGTGGCCGCTTCAGCTCAATCACCAGTTACATTATTGTCTTGAACCAATGTGGTCAAATAGACATTAGTTATTGACCAGCCCAGTGGTTGAAATTATTGTATTTCTTAGTACTTAAATTCGTTAAATTTAATTTTCTGCTATTTGGGTCATATACCATTGTTAAATTGTGAAATTCAAAAATGAAAAGAAATATATTGCTATTTTCTAATGGTGAAATTTAGAAATGAAAAGAAACATACTTGTTATTGTCTAATATGTAAAGTTGAGACTGTCAGGATAAATCATCCCGATGGTTGAAATTGTAACAGTGTCCTAAACCATCCCGGTGGTTGAAATTATGACTGGTCTAAACGTGTTCTAAATCAACCCAGTGGTTGACTATCCTAAACATGTCATAAACCAGTGTGGTGTGGTCGACTATCCTAAACATGTCCTAAACTAGCCCGGTGATTAAAATTGTGGCTGTCCTAAACTAGAGCGGTGGTTGAAAATTATTTTGCTTCATTATATGCTTTAATTAGACTATGTTTTGTCTTCTTTTAGTGGTAACAAAAAGGGCACTCATTATTCTATGATTCCCGCATGTTGGGTTAGCATACAGAGTTGTATCTCTAGTTTAGGGATTAGAATTTGGACATTTCAATTGGGCAGAGGAGCTTTGAGCATTGTAAGCCCTGGTACATCAGGAAAGTCAAAGACAGGGATGTTTGTTGTTGCAAAACACACATAGACTTTGACTTGGCCTGGCAAGCTATGAATGACTTGAAATCTTGTTGTATTGGAGCATTGCTCCATGGGGATCAATGCCTATGCCTCCCTGATGAATAGGTAGTATGTAGGCCACTTGGATCCTCATTGTGTGTTGCAAGGGAGGCCAGGTTTTGTAGAATAAGGACTCTGTGGGAGCCAGTGGTTTGTCAAAAAGGAGACCGTGAGTGGCATAGGATTGAATGCATTTGTAGCACATGCAAGGATTGTAGTTTGAACTTGAAGAAGAAGACATTCAATGTCTGTCCAAATGAAATGAGGCAAGACAACCATGTTGCTCTAAAATGGAGGAGATTTGAAACTGACCATGTTGAAGGATCCGATAAAAAGAGATGGCTACAGTCATATAAGAGCACCCAGTCAAGGGAGCTTGTAGGTCATGTGGTTCAATTCCTCCAAAATATGTGCTTCATAATTTCATGGCTAGCTGGCAGGATAAGCAGTTTAGGACGTGCCTTGCCAGTTTTTCCCATGACACTATTGTATCTATCATAGATTTTGCTGAAAATTATTCATTTTAAGAACAAGATGAGATACAAAGTGCTCACTGGTACAACAAGCAGATAACAATTCTTGTGCATATCACATACAGTCATTTACTTGATTCTTCCATGCCTGATGCCAATCTACTTGTTACTGACTCACAGGAGTCCAGGTCAGTGCAATGCATGTACCATTTTTGCATTTGAGATGATAGGGAACATGACACCTTATTTGTACAGCATGCTTTTCTACTACATTTGGAATGGTTGAAAAAGAAAAATCCCCATGCAAAAAATATAAAAAACAACATTCATTGTGGTTAGATGGTGCTGCCTTTCAATTTAAATCAGCCCATGGATTCTACTTCGTCTCAAGATTCAAATCCTTGACCGGTCTAGACATGATGTGGAATTTATATGGGTCTAGCCATGTCAAGGGTGAACATGATGGATGCGGTGCTCTTATTAAGCAAGCTCTTTTTACACACCAATTAGCATGCTCTCAAGAAAAACTCACTGATGCCCATGATGCTATAACATGGCGGCTTACAACCAACCTCTCCACATGTGTGCATTCAACATACAATTAAAAAAACCTTAAGAATATTGTAGTATGCAGAGTGTTCCATGAAGTGAAAGTGGATGAAGTGCAAAGGAGATGCCGGAATGATTGCGAGAAAATTAAAAGAGTTCATGGTCTGCACAACATATGGGGATTTTCAAACAACCAACTGATTAAAACAAGAAAATTTTCTTGTTTCTGTAGTGTGTGCATCATAGGGGATAATCACGATTGTGTGTGAAGATAGTGGGAGAGAGGGAAGGAGTCCCACTTGCGGCTTTCTCACATACACAATGGGGGAATACACACATAGGTGGAGGCTGAAAACAGTTTTCCTCTTCTTGGTTGTGAAAGCCAAAAGAACACTTGTACAAAGAAATAGAAGAACCCTATATGTGAGTCTCAAACCAAGCTCAACTAACTAAGGTGGCATACTAACTGAGCCACAAACTAGAGTAGATAAGGATAGCTATCATCCAGCTATTATTCGTGGGTGGTGTACCAACCGCATCTGCAGCTAACAAGTCGGTGACATAAATGCACAACGGTCACCCTGGCATATCGCGAGTGGAGCTCGATATCTCAACACTCCCCCTTGAGCTCAATCCCAATCCTTGCACACCAAGCAGGTCTCTGAACTTGTGCAGCTTCTCTGCGCCCAATGCCTTCGTGAATATGTCAGCTACCTGATCCTCTGTGCTGACGTAAACTAGATCAATAAGACCTAGTAAAACCTTCTCCTACACATAGTGATAATGCACCTCAATGTGCTTTGTTCTAGCATGATAGACTAGGTTATTTGCCAAGTGTATACTGCTCATGTTGTCACAATAAATGACAACTGGCCCATCTGTAGACTGATGCATATCATAAAGTAGCTTATGCAACCAAGCTACCTCACATGCAACCATTGCTGCACCCCTATACTCAGCCTCTGTGCTCGACAAGGCAACTGTAGGCTATTTCTTGCTACTCTAGGTGACTGCAGCACTCCCAAAAGAGAACACATATCCACTGGTAGATCGTCTATCAGAAATACTACCAGCCTAATCAGCATCAGTGTATCCATGCAACTGTATCTGAACCCCAGCCTCATAAAATAGTCCATACTGCAATGTGGACTTCACATACCTAAGTATGCATCTAGCCGCATCCAAATGCGATTTCCTTGGAGCCTGCATAAACTAACTTACCAATCCAACAGCATAGCTTAAATCTGGCTTGGTAATAGTCATATAAATCAGACTTCCTACTATGCATCTGTACATAGTAGGGTCTTCCAGAAGCTCACCTGCATCTATGCTCAGCTTCACATTCTGCTCCAAAGGAACTGAAATAGGCTTACAGCCTGTCATCCCATATTTGGACAGCATGTCCAATCCATACTGCCTGTGCAAGAGCTGTATCCCACTTGGTGCTCTAATCACCTCAATGCCCAAGAAATAACGCAGCTCTCCCAAATCCTTCATCTCAAACTTCTGCTTCAATAGCATTTTGACATGAAGGATATCTTCATCACTATCACCTGTGATTATCAAATCATCAACATAAATGACAAGCAGCATAATACCTTTCTCTGTTTTTCTCACATAGAGTGAGAAATCTGCCTTGGAAATCTAAAAGCCAATAGTGACAAGATACTGTCCTATCTTGTCAGACCATGCTCTAGGTGCTTGCTTCAAGCCATACAAGGCTTTCTTCAACCTACAAACAAACTCAGGATGAATAGCATTAACATAACCTGGTGGCTGCTCCATAAAGACCTCTTCTTGCAAATCACCATGCAAGAAGGCATTCTTTACATCCATCTGATGTAAATACCATCCCTTTGATGCAGCCATAGCAATGATTGCTCTTACAGTTGCCATCCTTGCAACCGGACTGAATGTTTCTTCATAATCAATGCCATATGTCTGTGCATACCCCTTGACAACTAATCTTGCCTTGTTTCTATTCACAGAACCATCTGCATTGTGCTTGATCTCGTAAACCCACTTACAACCAATTGCATTCTTGTCTTTAGGCAAAGCCACCAATCCCATGTGGCATTTGCTTCCAAGGCATCCATTTCTTCATCCATGGCTTTCTCCCATTTTTCATTTCCCATGGCTTGCTCAAAAGAAGTGGGTTCTCGTTCCTGTATCACTTTGACCATATAGGCATAGTGAATGGTTGTAAATCCATCTTATTTCAGCCTATCCACAGGATACCTAGCTCTAGTAGACCTACCAAAATAGGCTCACTTCCAGGTGCTCTCAAAACATCCCTGGTCTTCCTTACTCCAGGTGTAACAATAGAAGGAATACCCAACTCATCATCAATGTTCTGCTCTGAGCCACTGGATTCACCATCCACATAAGAGTGAGCTACATTCACATCAAGCATGGGCTGATCTACCTTCTCTTTTCCTTTTCGTGATACATGCGTACCACTATCTGCATTGCTTTGAGGAGATTCTCCTGATCTCAATTTGCCTGTCCATGGCGAAGTATGTGAACCATTGCTAGAGGACACTGTAGGTCCACTGATATTTTGTGACTGTTGCATTGAATTCTGTGCAGCATTACCATTTTGTGCATCTACATCAATCATCACATTTACTGGTTTATACCAATTTCTCATCTCATAAGAAACAACATCTCTGCTCACTGTAAACTTACGAGTAGAAGGGTTATAGCATCTATGCCCTTTCTGTTGCAGAGAATAACCAATAAAGATGCACTTCTCAGCTTTTGCATCCAACTTGGATCTCAACTCATCTGGCACATGAACATAGGCAATGCAACCAAAAATTTTCAAATGAGAAATGTCTGGTTTCCTACCAATATATATCTCCTCTGGCATCATGCCATGTATTGCTGCAGTGGGAGTCCTGTTCATTATGTAAACTGCTGTAGCAACTGCTTCAACCCAATAATAACCTGGTAGATCTTTCTCGTTTAGCATGGCTTGAGATACCTCTCCAATATGCGTGTTTTTCCTTTCTGCAAGTCCATTTTGCTATGGGGTATGACTGCATGAATATTGCTACTTTATGCCATGGTCCATTTGAGAGGTACTCTCCCCCTCCATCTGACCTTAGGCATTTTATTTGCAGGCCTGTTTCTTTTTCACCCATAGTTTTAAAAGCTTTGAAGTGCCCAAACACTTCACTTTTCTTTTTCATAAAATACACCCAAACTTTTTTGCTGAAGTCATCAATAAAAGTGACAAAATAGTGACAGCCTCCAATAGATGCAGCTTTAGTAGTCCACACATCAGAGTGGATTAATTCCAATGGCTTTTTACTCTCTTGAACATGCCTCGGAAATGGTTTCCTTGCCTGTTTTCCAAATTGACAAGCTTCACAAACCTTATGCATTTTTGCAACCTTGAATTTAGGCAATCCTGCAACAATATTTTGGGTTTTCATTGATTTAAGTCACTATATATTAACATGACCAATGCGTTTATGCCAGATATCAATATCTACAACTACACCGGTCCCATGTGCAAACATTGCTGCACTCAATTCAGGCATGTCCACATCCAACGTAAACATCCTGCCCTTCTTCTTTCCTTTTACTATCAAGTGCCTGTTATTTTTCATATCCTCAACAAAGCATCCATGAGGATTAAATCTGACCTGCAAGCCCTGCTCAACCATTTGACCAACAGAAACTAGGTTCTTGGTGATGTTCGGGACATGAAATACATCAGACAGTTATTTCTTTTTCCCATCCTACATAGACAAAGGAATTTTAACAATCTGCACAATAGGATGTGCAGTATCATCACCAGTCTCCACAAATCCTGGTTTTTCCATTTTCCTTGCATCCTACATCCATTCTGCATGACCTATCATGTGGTTTGATGCACCTGAGTCAACATACCACACATCATTTCGTTCTTCTGCACTTGTCACAGAATTGGTCATATGTTGCACCGTAAATAGATGCTCATTTCTGTCATGACCCTGTCTACTAGAAGATGCATAATTGCCTTGCTGCAATTTTCCATTCATAATGTCATTCTGCTTTTTGTAGCAGTCCTCAGCCATATGACCCATTTTACCACAGTAGTAGCATTCAACATTGTTGCTTGCATTTTGGCCTCTTTGCCATCCACCATGGCCTCTTTGGCTCCCCCTGCCTCTAGAGTTGCCACGTCCTCCTGCATGGGACTGGTTTTCTTGAGTTTGCTGCATATTCTGATTTCTATCATGCCCTGCAGATCGGCCTCCTCTACCTTTGCCTCTACCTCTTCCAGCATTTGAGTAGAAGACAGTTTCTTTTGAAGTTCCTCTTAAAGAAGATGCACCCCCATTTCTCTGCTCTTCAAAAATTAGAAGAGCAAACAACTCTTCAAAATCAGGAAATTTTTCACGGACGGCGATGGATGTCCAGAACTATGCATAATCCTTTCCTAGACCATTCAAGGTCACAGAAACTAGATCATCATCTTCCACTGGAGACCCAATGGAAGCAAGTGCATCTGCAATTTTCTTCACCTTCATGTGGTAGTCATTGATGCTCAAATTTTATCTCTGCACATTGTGCAACTCCTGTTTGAGCTGCATTTTCCTGGCTTGCGTATTTGTGCTGTACATTTTTGCCAAAGTATCCCATGCCTCCTTTGGCGTACTTGCATGTTGAATATGCACAATCATAGAATCCGAAATACTAATAGACAGCCAGTACATAACTTTTCTAACTCTCTCATGCCATCCTTTAAATGCCTGCATTTCCTATTGATTGGGAACATTAGGAAGAACAGGTTCTTCTTCATTTCCTGTAATGAACTCCCAATAGCCTTTTCCCATAAGGAAATTCGTCATTCTAAACTTCCATGCCTGGAAGTTGTTCTTGTCAAGCTTTTCTGTGACAATCTGTGAAAGAGAATCAGATGCCATTACAAAACACTGCAAAATATTCTGTCACTGCAAAAAACACAGCTTTTGCCTCACACGGGCAGATCTGCAAAACTGACGAAAGTGGTATTTGACCACACAGTCACTTCCTAGTGACGATTTTGCATCAACAGGCAACAAGCATGATTCTGCAACTCCCAATATCTCTACGCACAGGCATACGATGCAATTTCTGTGGCAACTTTTCACCGACCAGTGGTCGCACAGGAAAAACAGGGTCTTTTTCAAAGTGCCTGCGAAGAACTTCCGCCTTCAAAACTGGCCCCGAAATGGCCTCAAATTAGAAAAATAGAATCACCAAGGGCTTAGCCCTTACCTGCAGCATATATTGCTATGCTACTTGCAGAGATTTGCTCCCAAACTCGAAATAGGAAAGCAACACTAGTCCTCTTACCAGGACACCGCGAATTGGTTTGCTTTCTTGAGCTCCTTACCACGAACAAGGCTCTAATACCATGTGAAGATAGTGGGAGAGAGGGAAGGAGTCTCACTTGCGGCTTTCTCACATACACAATGGGGGAATACACACACAGGTGGAGGCTGAAAACAGTTTTCCTCTTCTTAGTTGTGAAAGCCAAAAGAACACTTGTACAAAGAAATAGAAGAACCCTATATGTGGGTCTCAAACCAAACTCAACTAACTAAGGTGGCATACTAATTGAGCCACGAACTAGAGTAGATAAGGATAGCTATCATCCAGCTATTATTCGTGGGTGGTGTACCAACCGCATCTGCAACTAACAAGTCGGTGACATAAATGCACAACGGTCACCCTAGCATATTGCGAGTGGAGCTCGATATCTCAACATTGTTAGAACATTGCAACTGTGAAGACATGGGCGTGAGTTCAAGTTTTCCCTCTATGTTCAGATGGAGTGAAAAACAATGGAGAGACAAACGACTCACCATAATTTGGGGAGAGTTTCGAGGACCTCACTGACTGTCTGGAAGAGGGGGATAACTTTCTAGTTGTTGCAACATCTGGGAAGAATGAGGAAGATGACCCATACTTTCTATTGTAGGGCACAAAACCTAAGCACAAGGTTGAGGAAACATTTAAGGATAATTGGGGAACAACCTATGAGAAGTGGGATGTAGTAGTTAGAGATTTTTGGTACAAAGAAACATGCAAGAGAGGCCATAATAATGAACTGCTACATAAGGGTCCACAAACATATGTGTACTCTCATCTAGTAAGAGTTATTACGTCCAGATGCAACCTGTGCCACAACAAAAGAAAGGCAAGAGTGTCTTCAAATTGAATTTAGACACACATTAGCACATCTTGGGGTATTTTGGAGCAGTGGACGAGGATGACTGAGATAGTACTAAGAAAATCTATGGAGTCTCATTGCAAGGAAACAATATGTCCACTTGTCCTAAAAAATGAAATTTGTATTTGAGACTATGCTTCTTTTTAGTATATCCCAAAAAACCACCACGCTGATTTTATTAATTTTTTTTTGTAAATACCAAATGGTAAACCCCATGCTTGTTTTTAGTATATCCCAACAACCACCATGCTGGTTTCCTAAAAAAATCCACACATCCTACAAATCCATTCATCTTGTAATAATTGAAGCAAACCACTGCAGTGGTGGCTGTTAATATCCTAGTGTAACCAACCACCATGCTGGTAATAACTTATCCTACATGACTACCATGCTCTCCATACACTACAACCATGCCATTCTAAAATTTATTGCATAGCTTTGCATAGTGCTAATACTAAAACAGTCCCCTTTAGATTGTTTATCATTTCGTTAACCGTGAGATTTCATCCCATGCTTGTTTTTAGTATATCCCATCAACCACTGCGCTGGTTTCCCATAACGAATCCACACATCCTAAAAATCCATTCATCTAATAATAATAGAAGCAAACCACCACGTTGGTGGGCTGTTAATATCCTAGTGCAACCAACCATCGTGTTGGCAATAGCTTATCCTACACTACTACCATGTTATCCCTACACTACTGCACTGCTATCCTATAAATCCACATCCTACAAATCCATTCATCTGTAATAATAGAAGCAAACCACCATGCTAGTTGCTATTAATATCCTAGTAGCTTCACATTCTGCTCCAAAGAAATTGAAATAGGCTTATAGCCTGTCATCCCATATTTGGACAACATGTCCAATCCATACTGCCTCTGCAAGAGCTGTATCCCACTTGGTGATCTAATCACCTCATGCCCAAGAAATAATGTAGCTCTCCCAAATCCTTCATCTCAAACTTCTGCTTTAATAGCATTTTCACATGAAGGATATCTTCATCACTATCACCTGTGATGATCAAATCATCAACATAAATGACAAGCAGCATAATACCTTTCTCTGTTTTTCTCACATAGAGTGAGAAATCTGCCTTGGAAATCTGAAAGCCAATAGTGACAAGATACTGTTCTATCTTGTTAGACCATGCTCTAGGTGCTTGCTACTTCAAGCCATACAAGGCTTTCTTCAACCTACAAATAAACTCAAGATGAATAGCATGAACATAACCTAGTGGTTGCTCCATAAAGACCTCTTCTTACAAATCACCATGCAAGAAGGCATTCTTTACATCCATCTGATGTAAAGAGCATCCCTTTGATGTAGCCATAGCAATGACTGCTCTTACAGTTGTCATCCTTGCAACTGGACTGAATGTTTCTTCATAATCAATGCCATATGTCTGTGCATACCCCTTGACAACTAATCTTGCCTTGTATCTGTTCACAAAACCATCTGCATTGTGCTTGATCTTATAAACCCACTTACAGTCAATTGCATTCTTGTCTTTAGGCAAAGGCACCAATTCCCATGTAGCATTTGCTTTCAAGGAATCCATTTCTTCATCCATGGCTTTCTCCCATTTTTCATTTCCCATGGCTTGCTCAAAAGAAGTGGACTCTGGTTCCTGTATCACTTTGACCATATAGGCATAGTGAATGGCTATAAATCCATCATATTTTAGCCTATCCACATGATACCTAGCTCTGATAGACTTGCACAAAATAGGCTCACTTCCAGGTGCTCTCAAAACATCCCTGGTCTTCCTTACTCTGGGTGTAACAATAGAAGGAATACGTAACTCATCATCAATGCTCTGTTCTGAGCCACTAGATTCACCATCCACGTAAGAGTGACCTGCATTCACATCAAACATGGGCTGATCTACCTTCTCTTTTTCTTTTCGTGATATCTACGTACCACTATTTGCATTGCTTTGAGGAGATTCTCATGATCTCAATCTGCCTGTCCATGGTGCAGCATGAGAACCACTGCTAGACACTGTAGGTCCACTGATATTTTGTGATTGTTGCTGTGAATTATGGTGGCATTACCATTTTGTGCATCTACATCAATCATCACATTTACTGGTTTATACCAGCTACTCATCTCATAAAAAATAACATCTCTGCTCAGTGTAAACTTACGAGTAGAAGGGTTATAGCATCTATACCCTTTCTGCTATAGAGAATAACCAATAAAGACACTTCTCAGCTTTTGGATCCAACTTGGACCTCAACTCATCTGGAACATGAACATAGGCAATGCAACCAAAAATTTTCAAATGAGAAATATCTGACTCATTATTCGGATATTGTTTGTTTTGAGAATCATCATGTATGTTTGCTCAATGTCAAGTTGTAAGATTCTAAGCTTGCTCAATATCTTTCAAGGATTCCAAGCTATAAGATTAGGGTACCGAATCATCATTATTCGAAGTCTATGTATATTTGAATTGTGATAAGTTCCTCTAGAAGATGTTGCCTGCACCAAATACCATGCCCACATCAAGAGATGAAGCAAAGACGCAAGGGAGGGGAGGGAAAGGGGGGAGGGCGGGGGTCGAGGGATGGAGGGAGGGAGGGAGGGGAGAGGAAGGAGAGAGAGGAGAGAGAGAGGGAGAGGAGAGGAGGGAGCAGAAGGAGAGAGAGGGGAGAGGAGGATTTGACTTACTATCACGAGCAAGAGCGACAAATAAGATTTGACTTACAAGAAGAATGAAAAGGACTTACGAGAAGAATGAAAAGGACTTACGAGAAGAAAGTATCGAGAAGAATGTTGAAGAAAGTATCAAGAAGAATGTTGAACACAAATTTGAATTCAAAAGGAACGTATGAGAAGAAAGTATGAGAAGAATGTTGAACACAAATTTGAATTCAAATTTATAATGAATTCAAAATTTCCTCTCTTTTTTGAAAATTCAAATTTATGCGTAGGAGGAGTGGGCTAGTTTTTCTTATATATACTTTTCTTTCCATTCATTCATTTTAACGCCCATTTGGTCTCTCTTGTGGCCAAGCTTCACACATCCTCCCTGTGGTACGTAGATCCTCCCTTATGCCTACGGAATCTCGTGTCCCATTCAAATGTTGGGGAAGGAGAAATCAACTTGGTGATAAGCTGTAACACACCGAGAGCATGCATCATTGTGCTGGAGCTCACCACTAGATTGAGTTCCCTGTCTACTGTTGAATGTTGTGCTCGATTGAGCTCACCTCCAAGTTGAGGTTCCTCTTCCAGTGCCTTGAAAGAAGTTGCTATGACGAAGGCAATTCCTTGAAAGACTTGAAAGAAAAACCTTATGACCAACCATGTTGTAGCATGGGAAGCCAAGGGAAACAGGTTGCCGTTATGAGACTCTAGGAGAGCACTCAACTTGGTGTTCAGCCTCTCGTAATTGCACACAACCTTTGGCAATGGGGAAGGAACTCAACTTGGTGATCAGCTCTAACACACTCAGAGCATGCATCAGTGTGCTACAGCTCACCCCCATATTAAGTTCCTTGTCCGCTGCTGCCAAATGTTGTGCTCGATTGAGCTCACCTCCATGTTGAGTTCCCTTTTCTAGTGCCTCAAAAGAAGTTTCTATGGAAAATGTTATTTCAATTGTGGGGCTCATATTGTCCCCTGCATATGAGGAGTTTCGAGTCAAAATTGTAAGAAAGTCCTACCTACGATAGCACTATGAGGTGCTCACATTGTCCCCTGCATATAAAGGGCACCAGGTCAAAAGTGTAAGAAAGTGCTAATAAGGGCAAAAAGTGACACCCAGTCCTGCCACAGTGGTGGTGTTGACAAGTGCTAAAAGTGTTTAAAGAGCTGTCACAAAGACAAAGTGCTAGAATCTTTGTATGTAATTTGTTTTGTTAAATGTTTGCTTCGGATGTATTTTGTTTTGTTTCAATTTCTATGTAATACTATTATCCCAAAACTATCAGATGCAATTCTTTTGTTTCAATTTCAATGTAGTACCATTATCGCCAAAACTATTGTTGCTATTACTTCAGTAGTGAAAGTGACTCTAAAGAAGGATAAATGGCATATTTTTGCCCTCGTTTACATTTTACTACAACCATAGGGATCATTGCACAAGAAATAAAGTTGAAAAACCTATTGTTACTGTACTAAAAGTGGTTCCAATAACCAGCGCGGTGGTTTAGAACTACAATAACTCCAATAAGCAGCACAGTGATTGCAAAGAAACTATACTAAATTGGAAATGTCTACATTTTCCTTAGCTTGGAACTAAAATAGCTCCAAGAACATGTGTGGTGGTTGAGAAATTATTGCACAAGGAGTAGTACAACTAAAATATCTCCAAAATAACACTATTTTTCTTGGTTTAGAACTAAAATAGCTCCAACATCCAGCACGGTGGTTGCGGATATGGACCTTGAGGGGTCCCCTTCAGAGATTAACATGCCACGGTGGTCTTCATGCCAACATGGTGGTCTCTCCATGCCAACATCATTGCTTGAACCAGCACGGTGGTGAACGTAGCAAAAGATTATGTTGCATAGCGATAGATGGTGAAGCTGCACAATGACAAGTGGCAAGGCAAACATTTTGTGTAGTAGTCAAGCCAACATGGTTGTGCTCGAACCAACATGGTGGAAGTGCAATAAAAGATTGTGTTGCACAGTGACAGATGGCGAAGCTGTGCAAACAAACATGGCAAGGCAAAGGATATGTGATGTAGTTAGGCTAGAGGCAGAGCAACAGTCTTTGTGCTCATGAGTAAATGCATATAGTGCCATGTGTCGAGCTCTGTGCTATTGACATGATAAGACTATGTCTCATTATTACGCTAATGTGCCTTCATGACATTGGGAAAATTTTCGGCGAGAGCATGGGTCCATGCAAAATTCAAATATTCACCCAAAAGCGCATCGCATCACGGCCCCAAAATGGCCCCAAAAATAGTTCTGTTATTGGTACACTTAAGCAAATGTTGACCCTAGTGTATGCATTCAAAAACTGCATTAGAATAACAAAACTTTAAAGATTTGAAAGATTCATTGAAAAAATTATTTGGCGATCCCTATTCTAATCTCCTTAAACCCCTTAATCTAATCGAACCAACCCCCCCTAATCTAACTTTCCCTCACCCTTTGTTAATCTAACTCTCCTTCTCACTGCAACTCATCCTGGCCCTCCCCCTCCCCCTCGCCTCCCACCATGCTCCCTCTCCTCTGCCTCACATTGCTCATCCCCACCCCCCTTTGCATCGCTCAAGAAAACCCCCCGCTTGCACCGCACAGCCCCTCTTCCCTCTTTCATTTCCTTGTGTCTTTTGCCTCCTTCGCCTCCAACTTCTTCGTTGCCTCCTCCTCCCTCCACCTAAGCTCATGCAACAGAGCTCAATAGCTCACCCTGCACTAATACATTTGAGGGGAGGCACAACAACACAAAGCAACTATAGATGCGCTTGGTAGACGCGCAAAATAGTGGGCGCATCTATAGGCGTTGCTTTAGTAGAGGAATTACAGGTGCGTCTAAATGCACGTCTAAAAGCTCGTCTATTTGTGCGTAAATTGCACGTCTAACCTGAGAACATACAGGCTTGTCTAACATCGCGTTTATTAGCGCATCTATTTGTGCGTGTATTAGCGCGTTTATTTACGTGTTTACATTGAGAATCAAACGCGCATTTAGACACATAGATAGACGCAAACCAGAGAATACAAAAAGTGAGATTTTGGTGTACATCATTGCTTTCCAAACATTGCCCATGATTAGCAAAGCACATAATTTTTTGCAAGCCCACATATACAAGAATTAAGTGAGATGAGGAGAATGAGACAATATGTAAAATAGTTTTGCCAATATCAATTATGGGGCTACGGTTCAATCTCATCCTCAATGAGATCAACCCTTGCCAAACTATCTACTTCAAAATCCAAACAAGTGTTTAGATCTACAAATACATTCAACCCACTACTACTTGTGCCACTCATGTGCTCATCGAAATCAGCATCTCAAATGGTAGGCTCGTCCTCACCGGTAATGGCCTCAATATTTGTATCTCCTATCTCATGATCATCCTCCTCTCTCGTATCACAGTCATCATCACGTCCATGGCCATGATCATCCTCCATACGCTCCATATTAGTAAATGTACTATACATCACTTTGGAACGTGGCATAATAGGTATGACATGCCACCATCTATTATTATCCACCATTGGTTGATAGACAACCTAATTCAAACACAAATACAATCATGTTACTTCTCTTGCATCAAATATTTAAAAGCGAGTATTTTTATATGTGTGCACAGTACCTGTTCACATTGGTGCGGTAGTACTAGTGTGTCCTTCCTACTTTGCCAAAACTTTGTGGAGTCAATAGTTACAAAGCCACTTGCATGGCGTTTTATTGTTGCATTAGGGCCTCTTTCCACCACGTCCTTAAACCACTTTACATCCAAAACATACACAAAGAAGCGTCGAAAGTCAAGCATAATAATATCTTGGATTATGCCACAATAATCATCCATGGCTCCATTGGCTCCCTCAAAGCTAGCAATGACGCCGCAATCTTGTGTGTTTCTCTTATCATCAATCCATTGTGTTTGAAAATGCTTGCCCTCACACCATATAGCATTGAACATAGTGCACTACACCAAGAAAAAATCAATTAAATAAGCAATCTAAATTATTGAAAGCTCCTAACTTATGCATAACATTCTATATACCAACCTTGCTCATGCATCCCCTAGCATACTCTCATTCTTCCATTGTGATATGCATCCCCTCGTCTTTCTCTGCTTTCTCCATTTCATCAAGTAGCCAATCCACATGAATATCCTTTGGAAGTGCTCTTAGATACTGAGGGTATGGCACACGAGATCCGTGGTGTGTACGAAAGAGGGCCCTTTCTTCTTGTCTTCTTGCCTTTGCATCCTCATATCTTGTCACCCATCTTTTCATCACATCACTATTAAGCACGCAAAAGAGGTTAATACTATTATGCAACTCCATGTCTATTACTTTGTTGTGTCCTTTCCCTTGAGGAACAATAGAGGTCATCCTTAGGTCTTCATCATCTCTCCATAGTCGTGGGAGAGAGCTATCCACATCAACAAGAAACTCAAAAATATATACAAGTGACTCTTGTACCAACCAACCCTCAGCCATGCTACCTTCGGGTCTTGCATTTTGTCTCACGAAGCCCTTCAAGGTCTTCATGAAGTGCTCCAAGAAGAACAACCATCGTGCATGTATAGTACCACATATAGCAATCTCATCCACCAAATGCACTATGAGATGTAGTTGGCTTGTGAGAATAGAATGTGGAAATGTCTCCTCCACTAAACAAACCGCCTCCACTGACATAACTCGAGCATTCTCAAGCATGGTGGGATCTATTTTCTTTGAGCTCACATACCTCACAAGCTCGCCCATCTTGTAAATACAATCTTTCATGTCCTTCGATGCACTACGTGAAATGCTAGTAGGTAGTATGAACTAAACCCGTGAGGAGGTGGTTGATTAGTTGCTTATAGGATGATTTAATTTCCACCAAACTTATCTCTGGTATATTGGTGAGTGTGGTTACAATAGTGCCATATTCATCAGTTGACTTCTAAGTAAGATGGCAATTACAATATCTTCATCAATATTAAACTTGATGCCAAATAACTGTGTCAAAATGCTCTTCATTGAATTTAGATTTGAAGAGATGGATTCTCCTCTATCCAATTTTAAGTCAAAGAACTTGATAAGCAAGATAAACTTAGAGCATCTCTCTTGTGCTCCAAAAACATGCTCAAGATGAGTCCATGTAGCATGAGCAGTCTCAAATCTATCAATGTGGTGGATAAAAGAATCACTCAAACCAAGTGCAATTATAGCTAGTTCTTTTTCATCTTTAGGAAGACATGAAGCTTCTCCTTCCCTAGTTGTAGGTTTAGTTTCTTTTCCATTAGCCACCTTCGATATTCCCTTTTTCATGAGAATAAACTTTAGTTTTGTTTGCCAAGTGTGAAAGCCCTCTCCTTTCTTAGATATCAATGCTCCACTCTCGTGTATCTACGTGGGAACCAGCTAACTCTACTTGTAAGCTCCCCATATGAGGAGAAGGCATTTGAGTAGCTCGGTTATCCAATAGGTCTTAGTTTGGACACCTAATGGGGGCCATGTGTGGCCTAATGGCTGGACAGCTTTAGATAGAGTTGACACACTACCAACTAGGCTACATGCAAGTGCGAGAAGGCATCCCATGACTGACCGCACTGAGGATAGATGGAGCATTTCCTAGGGCAGCCCACTCTCGGGTTGCGAGGCTCGTTTGGAGCCCCAGATGATCCCGGATGGCTCTGGGATGAACGGTAACCATAGGTTTGTTGCTCTATTCTGTGCCACGGTTCTAACGTGTGGTCGGTGGGGACCGACCTCTAGTCAGCCGTTTTGGGCCGACTGGGTCGGTCTCCCAATTGGGTCTAACCGACTACGACTGGTGGCTATATAAGAGCAAGCTCGTGAAGCCCATCATCATCACTAGCTATAGCAACCCTGATTCCTTAGCATCCAGCCTCTGTCCTCTACTGTAGCACACGGCTGGGAGGCAGTGCCATCTATTGTATGAGTTTTACAGTAATCAAATTTTTTATTCTCCATACTCTCTTGCATACGAGATCTTGTTATCTGTTAAGCACAAACATTGTATTGTTTTCTTATATGGTCTTAGAGCTTGCGCTCTAGCAAGAAGATTTGGTAGTGTGTTTCTGTTTGCGAGCAGATTATGAGAGATGGCCCAGTCGGCAAGAATATGAATCCCACCATTCGGCGAAAGCGAAAAGTTGGACAGCACTAACTATCCACTCTGGAAGTTCAAGATGAAGACCATCCTATGTGAAGATAGTGGGAGAGAAGGAAGGATTCTCACTTGCGGCTTTCTCACATACACAATGGGGGAATACACACAAAGGTAGAGTCTGAAAATAGTTTTCCTCTTCTTAGTTGTGAAAGCCAAAAGAACTCTAGTACAAAGAAAATAGGAGAATCCTATATGTGGGTCTCAAACCAAACTAGCTAACTAAGGTGGCATACTAACTGAGCCACAAACTAGAGTACATAAGGATAGCTGTCATCCAGCTATTATTCATGGGTGGTGTACCAACCGCATCTGCAGCTAACAAGTCGGTGACATAAATGCACAATGGTCACCCTGGCATATCACAAGTGGAGCTCGATATCTCAGCACTCCCCCTTGAGCTCAATCCCAATTCATGCACACCAAGCAGGTCTCTGAACTTGCATAGCTTCTCTGCGCCCAATGCCTTCGTGAATATGTCAGCTACCTGATCCTCTGTGCTGACATAAACTAGATTGATAAGACCTAGTAAAATATTCTCTCGCACATAGTGATAATGTACCTCAATGTGCTTTGTTCTAGCATGATAGACTGGGTTATTTGCCAAGTGTATACTGCTCATGTCACAATAAATGACAACTGGCCCATCTGTAGACTGATGCATATCATAAAGTAGCTTATGCAACCAAGCTACCTCACATGCAGCCATTGCTGCACCCCTGTACTCAGCCTCTATGCTCGACAAGGCAACTGTAGGCTGTTTCTTACCGCTCCAAGTGACTACAGCACTCCCAAAAGAGAACACATATCCACTGGAAGATCCTCTATCTAAAATACCACTAGCCCAATAGCATCAGTGTATCCATGCAACTGTATCTGAACCCCAACCTCATAAAATAGTCCATACTCAATGTGGACTTCACATACCTGAGTATGCATCTAGCCGCATCCAAATGCAGTTTCCTTGGAGCCTACATAAACTGACTTACCAATCCAACAGCATAGCTCAAATCTGGCCTGGTAATAGTCATATAAATCAAACTTCCTACTGTGCATCTGTACATAGTAGGGTCTTCTAGAAGCTCACCTGCATCTGCGCGCAGCTTTACATTCTGCTAAAGGAACTGAAATAGGCTTACAACCTGTCATCCCATATTTGGATAGCATGTCCAATCCATACTGCCTCTCTAAGAGCCATATCCCACTTGTTGATGATATCTTCATCACTATCACCTGTGATGATCAAATCATCAACATAAATGACAAGCAGCATAATACCTTTCTCTGTTTTTCTCACATAAAGTGAGAAATCTGCCTTGGAAATCTGAAAGCCAATAGTGACAATATACTATCCTATCTTGTCAAACCATGCTCTAGGTGCTTGCTTCAAGCCATACAAGGCTTTCTTCAACCTGCAAACAAACTCAGAATGAACAGCATGAACATAACCTAGTGGCTACTCCATAAAGACCTCTTCTTGCAAATCACCATGCAAGAAGGCATTCTTTACATCCATCGGATGTAAAGACCATCCCTTTGATGCAGCCATAGCAATGACTGCTCTTACGGTTGCCATCCTTGTAACCGAACTGAATGCTTCTTCATAATCAATGCCATATGTCTGTGCATACCCCTTGACAACTAATCTTGCCTTGTATCTGTTCACAGAACCATCTACATTGTGCTTCACCTTATAAACCCACTTACAACCAATTGCATTCTTGTCTTTAGGCAAAGGAACCAATTCCCATGTAGCATTTGCTTCCAAGACATCCATTTCTTCATCCATGGCTTTCTCCCATTTTTCTTTTCCCATGGCTTGCTCCAAAAAAGTGGGTTCTGGTTCTTGTATCACTTTGACCATATAGGCATAGTGAATGGCTATAAATCCATCATATTTCAGCCTATCCACAGGATACTTAACTCTGGTAGACCTGTGCAAAATAGGCTCACTACCAGGTGCTCTCAAAACTTTCTTACTCCAGGTGTAACAATAGAAGGAATACCCAACTCATCATCAATGCTCTATTTTGAGCCATTGGATTGACCATCAACATAAGGGTGACCTGCATTCACATCAAACATGGGCTGATCTACCTTCTCTTCTCCTTTTCATGATACCTGCATACCACTATCTGCATTGCTTTGAGGAGATTCTCCTGATCTCAATCTGCCTGTCCATGGTAAAGTATGTGAACCACTGCTAGAGGACACTGCAAGTCCACTAATATTTTGTGATTGCTGCTATGAATCATGTGTAGCATTACCATTTTGTGCATCTATATCATCAATCACATTTACTAGTTTATACCAGCTGCTCATCTTATCAAAAACAACATCTCTGCTCACTGTAAACTCACGAGTAGAAGGGTTATAGCATCTATACTGTTTCTGCTACAAAGAATAACCAATAAAGATGCACTTCTCAGCTTTTGGATCCAACTTGGACCTCAACTCATCTCGCACATGAACATAGGCAATGCAACCAAAATTTTTCAAATGAGAAATATTTGGTTTCCTACGAGTATACATCTCCTCTGGTGTCATGCCATGTATTGCTGCAGTGGGAGTCCTGTTCATTATATAAACTGCTGTAGCAACTACTTCAGCCCAATAATAATCTGGTAGGCCTTTTTCATTTAGCATGGCCTGAGATACCTCTCCAATATGCTTGTTTTTCCTTTCTACAAGTCCATTTTGCTGTGGGGTATGACTGCATGAATATTGCTGCTTTATGCCATACTCCTGCACGAACCTTGCAAACTCATTTGAGAGGTACTCTCCCCCTCCATCTGACCTTAGGCATTTTATTGTAGACCTGTTTCTTTTTCAACCATAGCTTTAAAAGCTTTGAAATGCCCAAACACTTCACTTTTCTTTTTCATAAAATGCACCCAAACTTTTTTGCTGTAGTCATCAATAAAAGTGACAAAATAATGACAGCCTCCAATAGATGCAGCTTAAGTAGTCCACACATCAGAGTGGATTAATTCCAATGGCTCCTTACTCTCTTGAACATGTCTAGGAAATGGATTCCTTGCCTGTTTTCCAAATTGACACGCTTCACATACCTTATGCATTTCTGCAACCTTGAATTTAGGCAATCCTACAACAATGTTTTGGGCCTGCTTTGATTTTAGTCACTGTACATTAACATGACCAATGCGTTTATGCCAGATATCAATATCTACAACTACACCGGTCCCATATGCAAACATTGCTGCACTCAATTCAGGCATGTCCGCATCCAATGTAAACATCATGCCCTTCTTCTTTCCTTTTGCTATCAAGCGACCATTATTTTTCATATCCTCAACAAAGCATCCATGAGGATTAAACCTGACCTGCAAGCCCTGCTCAACCATTTGACCAACAGAAACCAGGTTCTTGGTGATATTAGGGACATGAAATACATCAAACAGGTATTTCTTTTTCCCATCCTACATAGACAAAGGAATTTTACCAATCTGCACAATAGGATGTGCAGTATCATCACCAGCCTTCACAAATCCTGGTTTTTCCATTTTCCTTGCATCCTGCATCCATTCTGCATGACCTGTCATGTGGTTTGATGCACCTGAGTCAACATACCACACATCATTGCTTTCTTCTGCACTTGTCACAGAATTGGTCATGTGCTGCACCATAAACAGATGCTCATTTCTGTCATCACCTTGTCGACTAGAAGATGCATAATTCCCTTGCTACAATTTTCCATTCATGATGTCATTCTGCTTTTTATAGCATTCTTTAGCCATATGACCCATTTTACCACAATAGTAGCATTCGACATTGATGTTTGCATTTTGGCCTCTCTGCCATCCACCACGACCTCTTTGGCTCCCCCTGCATCTAGAGTTACCACGTCCTCCTCCAAAGGACTGGTCCTCTTGAGTTTGCTACATATTCTGATGTCTACCACGGCCTCCAGATCGGCCTCCTCTACCTCTGCCTCTCCCTCTTCTAGCATTTGAGTAGAAGACAGTTTCTTTTGAAGTTCCTCCTGAAGAAGATGCACCACCATTTCTCTGCTCTTCAGAAATTAGAAGAGCAAACAACTCCTTAAAATTAGGAAAATTTTCACGGATGGCAATGGATGTCCGAAACTGTGCATAATCCTTTTCTAGACCATTTCAAGGTCACAGAAACTAGATGATCATCTTTCACTAGTGATCCAATGGAAGCAAGTGCATCTGCAATTTTCTTCACCTTCATGTGGTAGTCATTGATGCTCATATTTTCTCTCTGCACATTGTGTAACTCCTACTTGAGCTGCATTGTCTTGGCTTGTGTATTTGTGTTGTACATTTTTGCCAAAGTATCCCATGCCTCCTTTGGCGTACTTGCATCCTGAAGATGCACAATCATAGAATCTGAAATACTGATAGATAGCCAGTACATAACTTTTCTAGCTCTCTCATGCCATCCTTTAAATGCTTGCATTTTGTGTTGATTGGGAACATTAGGAAGAACTGGTTCTTCTTCATTTCCTGTAATGGACTCCCAATAGCCTTTTCCCATAAGGAAATTCATCATTCTAAACTTCCATGCTTGGAAGTTGTTCTTCTCAAGCTTTTTAGTGACAATCTGTGAAAGAGAATCAGACACCATTACAGAACACTGTAAAATATTCTGTCACTGCAAAAAACACAGCTTCTGCCTCACACGGGCAAATCTGCAAAACTGATGAAAAGTGGTATTTGACCACATAGTCACTTCCTAGTGACAATTTTGCATCAACAGGCAATAAGGATGATTCTGTAACTCCCAGTATCTCTGTGCACAGGCATACGATGCAATTTCTGCGGCAACTTTTCATCGACTTGCAGAGCGATGGT
Source organism: Dipteris shenzhenensis (assembly GCF_047967505.1). Lineage (NCBI taxonomy): Eukaryota > Viridiplantae > Streptophyta > Polypodiopsida > Gleicheniales > Dipteridaceae > Dipteris > Dipteris shenzhenensis. The sequence goes on along the minus strand of NC_141607.1, from coordinate 5,562,968 downwards.
CACACAGCAAAAATAGGGCCTTTTTTGCAGTGCTTGTGGAGAACTTCTGCCTCAAAAACAGGCCCCGAAATGGCCTCAAATCAGAAAAATAAAGTCCTCTCACCACACCACAAAGGGCGTCTCAATCTGAGACAATGCACTCTTGCACTTTCTGGCTGTGGTACCTATAGAGATTTGCTCCCAAACTCGAAATAGGAAAGCAACACTGGTCCTCTTACCAGGAGACTGTGAACTTGGTTTGCTTTCTTGAGCTCCTTACCATGAACCAGGCTCTAATACCATGTGAAGATAGTGGGAGAGAAGGAAGGAGTCTCACTTGCGGCTTTCTCACATACACAATGGGGGAATACACACAAAGGTGGAGGCTGAAAATAGTTTTTCTCTTCTTAGTTGTGAAAGCCAAAAGAACTCTAGTACAAAGAAAATAGGAGAACCCTATATGTGGGTCTCAAACCAAACTCAGCTAACTAAGGTGGCATACTAACTGAGCCACGAACTAGAGTACATAAGGATAGCTGTCATCCAGCTATTATTCATGGGCGGTGTACCAACAGCATCTGCAGCTAACAAGTCGGAGTATTATCCCTAATGGATATGTTTTACATGGTCGAGTATGTAGTATACCATGTTTTCACCCCCCCATCATGCACAAGGGTCAAAAAACATGCTTTAGGGCCTTATTCGAACATGCAAGCCTTTGATGGTCATTCGAACTAAATTCCCAAATTTTATAGATAATTTTTAAATTTTTTTTTGTTTAACTAGTTTTTAATTCTTGAATTAATTACCATTGATTTAATTCCCCATCCAATCCCTAGATTTGGGTGCTGCAAAGAAAATCCTTGGCATGAGAATAACAAGAGAAGAAAAATTGCAAATTGACATTGTCTTAGAGTGAGTACATTGAAAAGGTATTGGAAAGTTTGAAATGTAGAATGTAAAACATGTTTCTATACCTTTGGCTACTCATTTCAAAATAGGCAAGGATATGTGTCCCAAACACAGGAGATTGACTATATGTCAAGGGTTCCATATGCATCCACAGTTGGTAGCTTGATGTATGCAATGGTATGCACAAGGAAAAATATTGCACATGAAATGGGGGTTGTGAGCATATTTATGAACAATTAAGGTAAAGAACATTGGATGGTTGTAAAGTGGATTCTCAGGTATTTGAGAGTTACGATTGCTCATGCATTATGTTTTAAAGGTTCAAACATGTCTCTACAAGGATATGTTGATTTAGATAAGGTAGATGATAAAGATGGAACAACACTAAGCTGGATTTCAATCTTGTTGCATTTTCTACAAGGGAAGCATAATATGTTGCACTTACAAAGGCTAGTAAAGAGATGATTTGGTTGCAGAGGTTTATGAAGGAACTTAATGGAAAACTAAGAAAGTCTACCAGCATTAAAATATGGTGTGATAGTCAAGATGGGCTCCTCTTGGGTCACAACAATCACTTGGATACCTCATATCTCTTGGTTTGTGATGAATGCCACAAAAGTAGCATTTCTTATGTGACTAGCTCACAATTGTAGCTTTTGTACATCACTTCCCTCTTGCACTTCCCTTTTAAGACAATAATGCTACCTTTCTCAACTTGTTTAGCTCACTTCTCTTCCATCCCAAACATTAATGTTAATTCCTTCTCCAAACTATCAATCACGAGGGGACCTTCTCATTACGTCATAGAGCTGCACTTTTATGTAAATCTCATATTTCATCTCTAATGCACTGACATCATTAGTAAATTACTTCTTGCAACACATGATTATTTGAATAGTGTTTACACATTGCCAATGAGGTATTCAATCCAAGGCAGTTTATCAAACTCCCATTTCATGCTATTGATAAGCTCATGGGTTTGGGCATCTATTTCTACCAAACCCCTCATGTCCTCTATTTCTATCTATGCTCTCTATTGTGGCCTATATCTCTCTTAGATATGATATTTATCTACTCTAGCAAATACTATAAAAAATAAACTAGTTAACAAGAGTATAGCTTGAATTGCACATTTAGTTACACAACACGTTGGTTCTTAGAGCTAGCATAACCTTGACTTGACTGTATCTTGGAGAAAATTTATGCATGTATAAGTTTGCAAGTCACATGCAAGTCAAAACCTAGAAAGAGCAAGAAACCTAGGGTGCCATCTCAATATGTAATATGTTACTACCCTCATTCGAAATCCAAGGTATGGGGGGACAAGGTCCATATATAATATGCATGGATTTCCTTTGAAAATTCAAATATGCAAGGGAAAAATATGAAAATTTCACATCCCTCCCACAAAATATAAGGGATATACCTTGAAAAATCTGCAAGACTTTAAGATTTGTACATATTTTTCATAATATGTGAGGCCCAAGGGGGGGGGTCTTTTGGATGAGGGGGGGTAAAACAAAAAATACACTAAAATATGAAGACCCATCTCCTTTTAAATTAATGTAACTTTTTCATGTGTTACACAAATTTCAAGGTGTAACAACATATTTGAAGCTCTTTAGTATACAACACAACCATGTTAATTTGAATAATTTCTACTCATGTCATATTGTGAAAGTCATCTCATACTCAAGATTTTGATAGGACCTTTTCTTACTAAAGGGAGTTGGCACCCTAGGGCAAGGCATAGGCCAAATGTTAAGATTTTTTTAATACCGAGATATGTATCGATATTTCCCATCACATTTATCGTCAAAAAATATGGACGGAAATACCGACACTGTTACCTCTAGTTTTCCACAAAAATACCGACGAAAATACCCACGGCGGATGAGAACCCAAGAAAAACTCAAACCGCATTTTGCCGCCTCATTTTGAAAAAAATGCCTCATTTTTTATTTCCTCTCCATCCTTGCATCACCTTCCCTGTGCACCTCCTTCCTCCTTGCTTGCTCTCTTTACCCCAAGCTCCCTCTCTACCTTCCATCAAGCTCCTTGTCCATCTTGTTTACTGTCTACCAAACTTCTTCTCCAAGTTCCTTCAAGGTAAGTACTTCTTTCATCGTATTCTAAGTATTACATTTCATTTTTTGTCTCTTTGCTAAGCCTCAAACATGCTATACTATTGTTTTTGGCATTCATGAATGATTTCTTAGAAACACATGTCTTTGCTTTGCTTTGTGAATTTCTTTGCTTTCTCCTTTGCTTCCCAATGGTTCTTTGCTTTCTCCTTTGTTTCCCAATAGTTCTTTGATTTCTCCTTTGCTTCCCAGTAGTTTGCTTCTTAAGAAAAGTGGTGTGTTTCTCTCTTCTTGAGTAGGCACCCATCGAAAACCTGATTTCTCCTTTTTTATAGTAGCAATTCAAGCTCTAGGTAAGAATGGCCTCTTCTCTCCCTCTCTTTTATTCATGTTGTGTTTTGTATTGACCGTTTGCAACACCTTAAGCATTAGCAAATGAGATGGGTGTAGGTTTTCCCTCTCCTCTCTTTTACCCTCTCTTTTCTCCTCTTTTCTCCTCTCTTTTACAGCTCTCTTTTTTCCTCTCTCTTTTCCCCTATCTTTCTCCTCTTTCCCTCCTCTTTCCCCCCTCTCTTTCTCCTCTTTCCCACCTCTTGTCCTCCTCTTTTCCCCTCTCTTTTCCTCTCTCTCTTTCCTCATCTTTTTGCTCTTTCCCCCTCTCTTTTCCTCTCTCTTTCCTGATCTTTTTGCTCTTTTCCCCTCTCTTTTCCTCTCTCTTTCCTCATCTTTCTGCTCTTTTTCTCTCTCTGTTTCCTCATCTTTATGCTCTTTTCCCCTCTCTTTTTCCCTCTCTTGCTCTTTTTTGCCTATCTTTTAGCACATATCCCCTCTATTTTACCCTCTCTATCTCCTCTTTTTTGCCTCTTTTCCCCCTCTCTTTCTCTCTCTCTTCTCCTCTTTTTCCCTTTTTTTAATGCTCTCTTTTCCCCTCCCTCGTTTGTCTATTTTCTCCTCTCTTTTCCCCTCTCTTTCCCCCCTCTCTATTCCTTTTCTCCTCCTTTCCCCTCTCTTTTCCCCTCTCTTTTCACTCTCTTTTCCCCTCTCTCTTTTCTCCTCTCTCTTCTCTCTTTTCCCCCTTTTTCCTCTCTTTTTTGCCTCTCTTTTCTCCTGTTTTTTCCTCTCTTTCCCCCTCTCTTTTCCCCTCTCTTTCTCCTCTATTATGCCTCTCTTTTTTCTCTCTTTTCCCCTCTCTCTTTTCTCTCTTTTCTACTCTCTCCTCTCTTTCCCCCCTCTCTTTCTCCTCTTTCCCCTCTCTCTTTTCCCCTCCATACATGTATTATGTATTCCCCTTTCCTCTTTTAGGATATTTTGTTAATTTAGTTTTATTTTTTTGTTTATTTGTCTTTCCATTATAATAGCTATGTCTTCATGTAGGTCTTCGGCATCAGAGTTGAGCCGTTCGACACGCATCCCCCAGATGATCCCCAAATGAGATTGTGGATAGTATGAGTCCTACCCGACTAAAGGCATTAAATTGGGTTTTTTAGTCTCGCATGACCTCATCTTGTGCCCCTCCAGTCTCTCCATATGGCACGCCTTCTTGGCCTAATAAAGAGAGGTCTCCACTCCCTAGTCAAGCATCATCGGGCAGCACAGGGACTCAACGTCTTAGGAAGAGTCGGGGATGTTATGGGGGCTTCCAGAGAGATGTAGATGAGACGAGGTAGAGTTGGGGATGTTGCGGGGCTCTTGAGACATAGCCTACCACTGTTCCCATTACTATCCCCACCATGCACTCCACGCGTTAGTCCAGCCCTCGATGGTCACTTCCATGGCTCCCACTGCCATCGCCACCCCACGCATCATCTCCACCGCTCCCACCATTATAGCCACCCCTTCATTATTATTGCATCCATCTAACGAAAGTCATCAAAGATGATACCAGAATTATCATGAGGCATCGAATGAAGCAGCTTTTGTATATTAGGTTTGAGGGGAAGCTTTTGGTGATTAGCGCAACCAAGAAAAAGAAAGAAAAAATATATCTTAGACCATTAAAGCAAGAGTACCGAAACAAACCTAAGTACACGTTTGATGATGCATACATACTTTAACAGATGGGCAAGGTACTCAAACATGCAAGAGGAGACATTTGCACTAAGGTGAAGCTGGCTAAATCGAGGCCGTCATCGCATGTAAATAGGGTGGATTGGAAGACGTCCAAGAAAGAGCTTCAAGATGAATAGGAAAGTGGGACAACTAGCATAAGGAAGCAAGAGCACGTGTCCATACCCAAGGTACTTCACACCTCGGGAGTGGTGTGGTAAGGAAGGCACTGGGGCATGGTTGGTAAGTATATGTGTGCTGTAGCATTCTTCTTTTATAATTTTTAGTTTGGTTTGAATAGATTATTTTGCTCATAGTACTTTATCTAAAGCTTTTTTTTGGTCTCTCAAGTATTTGGGTTGGTTGGATGATGAATATAGTTATGCATATGCGTAAGGACCGAAAGCCCTCTTTGAGAGGTTGGGCCAAGAGAAGTATCAGTCAATTAGAGTGCAGTCGTAGGTCACCATGTAAGTCTCTGATCCTCCTTGTTCTTATTCATGTTTGAAGTTTCCATTCTTACAAAATAGCTTTAGTTATTTTTTCTAAATTGTTTCACACAATATTAGGATGACATGCTTGACGCAAGCAAGGAACTGGGGCACCAACTCCCTTTAGTAAGAAAACCTATCAAAATCTTGAGTATGAGATGAATTTAACAATATGCCATGAGTAGAAATTATTCAAATTAACATGGTTGTGTTCTACACTAAAAGAGCTTCAGATATGTCTTTACACCTTGAAATTTGTATAATACATGAAAAAGTTACATCAGTTTGAAAAGAGATAGGTTTTCATATTTTAGTATATTTTTTGTTTTATCCCCCCTCATCCAAAAGACGCCCCCCTTGCCTCACATATTATGAAAAATATGTACAAATCTTAAAATCTTGCAAGTTTTTCAAAATATGTACCTTATATTTTGTGGGAGGGGGGACATGAAACTTTTATATTTTTCCCTTGCATACTTGAAAATTTTAAAGGAAATCCATGCATATAATGTTGTCCCCCCATACCCTGGATTTTGGACAAGGGTAGTAATATATTTCATATTGGGTTGGCGCCCCAGGGCGAGGAAGGAGATGAGACCATAGGCAAGGGAGGAAATGAGACGAGAGGTGGGGGCACTGAAGGAGTCAAGGGAGGAGATGATGAAAAGGGAGGTGAATGAGGTGAGTGAGGAAGCAAAAGAGCAGATGATGATGACGAGTAGGAGTAGTTTACTTCAATTTAGCCATAGTTAGGGCATTTTGCCATTTTGTATCTCCCATTCAATTTTTGTCCTATCCTCTTGTATATGTAATAATACATGATGAGAGTTTTGGGCAATATAGTAGCTTGGATGGCATGTGTTAATTTTTGTACTACCTTATAATTAATTATATATAGTGGGACAGAATGGGGCTATGACAGGCCCCATTTTCCCCACAAATGTTTTTTTTTTAAATCCATTGCATCCATTTGAAAAAGGGTGAGCTCATTTTGGGGCCGTAAGAGAAATTCATGATTTCGTTCCTCTAAAACAATAAAATATGACATAACCCTACTAATATATAGTGTAGTATAATTGAGCATGTCTCGAGCGGGCCAAAGCCCTCGGACTAAAAACGAACACTTGGAGGCTTGAAAAAGGCCAAAAAGGGTCTGAAAGCTAGCTATACAAATGAATGCGATTTGATCGGTTGGGCCTTGTCAAATGCTTTCATTTGTACAGCTGGCTTTCCAAACCTTTTTTAGCTTTCCCGGGCCTCCGGACATGCCGATGTGTTAGAAATACCAAATTCTTGAAGGGGAAAATTAATGTGTGTGTGTGTGCCTATGCACTTGGAGTCCAATGTAAGAAGTGTGTGAGTGTAGGTGTGCTAGAAGGTTCTAGTTAGGTGTGTCAGGATGGTGTGTTGAGTGAGTGATCATAGGAGGTGATTGATTGAGATAATCAGGGAGATGATTATGGATCTAGGATCTACCTACATGGAGGTAGTTGCCTATATATGTAACCACTCTTGGAATAAAGATTTACTTTGTGTGCCTCATTGCTTCCATATGGATTAACATGTGGTATCAAAGCTTGGTTAGAATCTGAGTGCCTAGAATGAGATTCCTAGAAGATTCCAACTAGATTCTATCTTCCTCCTAAATATCTCTTATCTCTCCTTCTTCTACCTTGAGCTTGGGAAGCTCTATTCTCTCCATCCACACAATGCTTTGAGGAGTCCTTTCAGTTGGACCTTCCTTACTTCAGGGTGACCTTCTTGACCAGTGGGATTGATGAAATACATCGCCATGTCTGCACAATGTCTCTCTGTGACTTCCGCGCCATTTCTACAATGCTGCTCACCTCAGTCAACTACTTTGCAATACCTCTGAGCCAAGCTTACTCTACACCTAGAGCTACCCTCTGAAGAATTTTGGGGCAACTTGGTCTAGAAATGAAGGAAAACTAGGCAAAAAAACTAGTCGACTTTTTGTGAGAAGACAGTTTCCTCAAGCAAAGGAGTTGCTGCTACCTCGGGAGTTACAATGCACCATTTTGGATATGGTTTGTTTTGAGCCTTTCTTGCATATGGATCTATGATTGCATAGCAAAATCCCCTATCTTGGTGATGCTTGGAGTGAGGTATCAAGCCTCCAAAGTTTACATGTACTCTGCAAGCATTTCTAGTGTATTTTTTGGAGTTTTTTATGCTACACTAAATGCTTGAGGAGTAAACATTCAGTTCAGAGATTATTCTTCCAAAATTTAGCTCAAAGTGTGTTAGTTCAGTTCAGAGAATGTTAGTTCAGTTGGTGCTAATCTCTTGACAACATGCCAACCTCAAGTTCTCAAAGCTCTTCAAATGTCAAGAAGACTACAAAGACAAAGTACAAGGTGAAGAAGACTCCAGTTAAGAGGTTGTGGGAGAAGCCAACTAGTTATGATTATGCCAAACAATTAGGCTTTTTAGAATTCTTATCTTGCAATTTGCATCTATATGGTCAAGGTGATTTTTTGTTCAGAAAGATTGACCTTTGTAAAGGGATTAGACACTGTCATTAATTTGGTATGACCTTCCCAAATGGCTTCCAAACTGAAAATAGATAAGTTTGAAGGAGAAGGGTTCCACACTTGGTAAACAAAACTAAAGTTTATTCTCATGAAAAAGGAAATATGGAAGGTAGTAAATGGAAATGAAGCTAAACCTACAACTAGAGAAGGAGAAGCTTCATGGCTTTCAAAAGATGAAAAAGCACTTGCTATAATTGCTCTTGGTTTGAGTGATTCCTTTATTCATCACATTGATGGATGTGAGACTGCTCATGCTGCATGGACTCATCTTGAGCATGTGTTTGGAGCACAGGGAAGATGCTTTGAGTTTAGCTTGCTTATCAAGTTCTTTGACTTAAAATTGGATAGAGGGGAGTCCATCTCTTCACATCTAAATTCAATGAAGAGCATTTTGACACAGTTATCTAGCATCAAGTTTAATCTTGATGAAGATATTTTAATTGCCATGTTACTTAGAAGCCTCACTAAAGAATATGGCACTATTGTAACCACACTCACCAATATTCCAGAGATAAGTCTAGTAGAAATTGAAGCATCACTCTTGGAAGAGGAGAGAAAGATCAAACAAAGAAGTGATTACAAAAGAGGGGCATATTTGGCCAGAAGCAACTTAAGCAACTCCAAGGGAAAGAGCAAAATGAAATGTAACTTTTGTGGCAAACCTGGACACTTTGAAAAGGAATGTTATGCCAAGAAGAGATGTTTACCCAATCTTGTTGAGGAAGCAGAAACTGAAGAAGAAGAAGAACCAGAGAATGTCAAGGCTCTCATTGCTTATAACACCCAAGTCAAATTTGACAAGGGTAAGGATCCATATGTTTTCTAAGTTATGTGTGTGTGAGGTCAATAATGGTTCTCTACCATGGATAGTCCATCTTTAAAAGATTGTTAGTCTTTTGAGATTTTTCCTTGTTGGACTCATTGGGCTTTACATACATATTCAATGTCCATCTCCCAATTGTAAACCAAGAATCCTGAAGAGTGAGTCACAGGTTGGGCCCATGAGTGTTGCCACATGATGGTGGGCAAGCCATGGAGCATCCCATGTACTACTGTTGAGGGATGAGGTCATTAATTTGTGGGGGGGAATGAAGGGGCAAATTGATGTGTGTGTGTGTGTGTGCCTATGGGCTTGGAGTCCTATGCAAGAAGTGTGTGAGTATAGATATGCTAGAAGGTTTTAGTTAGGCATGTCAGGATGGTGTGTTGAGTGAGTAATCATAGGAGGTGATTGATTAAGATAATCAGGGAGATGATTGTGGATCTGGGATCTACCTACATGGAGGCAGTTGCGTATATATGTAACCACTCTTAGAATAAAGATTTACTTTGTGTGCCTCATTGCTTCCATATGGATTAACAATTCTACACCTTATGTTAGGTATAATAAAGTACCTAAACTATCCTCATTGAATGCAAACTCGATGATATTTCTTTGTCTTTTCTTTTTGTGATTTTTTCCAACTTTATGTTGGGCCTCCTTTGATTGGTGGAGGGCTATTTTCCTTCTCAGCTAAAAGGCCCCACAATGAGCTTTGATTTTTTCTAATGGGCATTTATGTCTGGCATTGATGGAAATCCCGACGCTGGTATATATGTAGTCCAACGAAAATACTGACGCTTTTGCCCATAGGAATTTTTTTCCCTATTGTATTTTCTGTTTGAAATTGCGACGAAAAGCAGCCAATACCTTGTACTGTTAGGAGCAATAAATGAATGAGCATCTCTTGTATCAATAAATAATAATAAGAATTTCTTTAATTGTACTTGAAACTTTATCATTGAAGCCTATTAATGAATTGAATTATGTTCAACTATTGCATAAATTTTGCATGTCTCTCCACAGATAAACTCCTTTTGTGGTCCCTTGGACCTCCTTATTACTTCTTTCTTCATTTTCCAATGATCAACTATTCAAATCCCCTATGCCTATGTTCAAAAGCATACGAAACAAAGTCCTTTTCTTCTACTCTTTTTCCTATAAAACTATGGTCTTCTTCCTTTCTAAGACCCTCATGCTTAATTTTATTGTTAGCTTCCCTTTGGTTGCCAGACCAAAAGACTCCATCTCTCTTTAAACGAAAGAGCATCCAACTAAGGCTTGGCCCTTTTCTTGGTATAAGGGTTTAGTCCTCTACCTCCATACATGAAGGGCATTGGGTTGCCCATAGCCTTGTACTCTAGTTAAAGATGCCTTGCTCAACTTGCAAAAGATAATTTACCTAGGCTCAATGTACATGAGCTTGGAAATGCGTTGCCCAGCTACACAGCCCAGCTACACACTAGCTTGACCTTAGGTGCGCATTGCAGGCTGCTGAAAATGTTAGTGTTCTATTCACACTTGTATTTACTGTTGATGCTCTCTTGTTTAGAGATGACTAACTAATACTAGGCTATACCCATCTGCTCCCCTCTGCCACCCTTCTGCACAAGTTGTCTTGAAAGGCTACTGAGTTTGGTCCCGGGGAACTTCTAGTGTAGCACTTGTGCTAAATGGAGGCTAAATGGGCACCTTCGAAATTAAAGGTGCAAGTTAGACCACTTATGGGTGCATCTATGTAGCCTTAAGATTAAAGTGTGTGGACAAGAGCAAGGTGTAGCAAGCGTCGCCCTTGTGCTCTGGCCCTTACAGACTTCCCAGGCCCTTCATGATCTGCAAGCACACATCATCTTTCTATGAAAGCAGCTTCTGAGCATAGGTTGCATGTTTCACAAGAAAAAATCCTCTCAAAGGTATGTGCCCAACCTGTACATTTACCATTGAGATTCTACGAAATGAATTAGGTTGGTAAGTTAGAGATGAATATTGTCGTGAGGGTTTGCCATACGCTGTGTTAGGGTCTATGCACACGAGACACAAATGCGCAGCTGGTGGCACAACAAGATTTTGTTCACACATAAGGCTTAGTGCACACGAATGACTAAATGCACAGTTAGTCTGTGCATTGGAAGCCTGCAGAAATGGACCAAATGGTAGTTTTCTGTTCACGCAGTCCTTCGCACCCTTCAAAACTTATTACCAGTTGCTCAAATTTATCAGTTGTTTGTTGTCCTCTGTCCCGTTCTGCAACAGTAATTCATGAAGGAAGACCCGCTATTGCCAGTCAAAGTGAGGTTGCGCACAAGTGCCTAAACTGGCAAGCCAGAAATGTGAGTGCTGAATTTCAGCACCTGAGGATGCATTTGTATGCCCTCTTAGGTCCTCGCGTGCAATGGCCCTAAATTGCTCAAGGAGGCTTTGGCATTTAATAGAGGTTGGTGGAGCATTTAATAGAGGTGAGTACTTGCAAGGAGCTCCACACTTGAGAGGTGGAAAGTTCTCATTGGCCTATCCATCCAAATTTGTACCTTTCTGGGAGCATTAAAGGCACTTTAACCCACTCTCACTTTGAAATGCTATTGGCTGAAGGTGAAATAAAGCACTCGTGCCCAAAATGGCACCTTCAAAAAATGAGTTGCACAAAGGAGCACCGATGGCACTCCAGCTGTGCCTCGAAATTTGAGGCAGCCTTCAAAACTCAAGGAGCGTGTGCACTAAGCCTTAGCCTGCCAAAAATTAAGATGCAAATTTTTTTAAAATCAAATGGGGGAACCTTTGCTATGTGCGAACTAGGAAACTCGTCTTTAAAGTGAGTGCCTGTCAAGTCGGGTGAGACGGCACGGTTGAAACTCGAGACTCGAGCAGCAACGTGTGATGTACCTTCCCATTGCGTACCGTCCTGAATTAGCCTTTGCAGGGAGCACGCCATGTTCTGCTTCCTGTACTTGAAATGAGCCCATGCATATCGTCTTGCTTCTTGACATTGCAACTGAACTGGGTTCAATCGGGGCTCCGGCCTAGTGTCGGAGATCTTTATCCGCTTATTTGATCGTAGTATCTGAAGCTCTGCAGTAATGTATCCGCGGACCCTCAGGATTTTGCAAAGGGTTTCGTGGTAGTTGGAGCTTGGTAATAAGTTGGGTCGCCGTGCTGGTAGACCAATCCCCAGCGCCACAACGAGTAAAAACCCCTTTGAAGGGTGTTGCAGCCTTCAAATTTGAGGGCTGCGGCACAAATTCGAGGGCCAGCGGTGCTGAACGCCGTCACCTTTGGACGAAGGTCGGGTGGAGAACAGTTCTAGTCGAATCGAATATCGACACAATTGCTGTTCCGGAAATGGGGATCCGTAACTCCACTTTGAACAGGTCGCTACCACCGAGATACGATATTGTACCATTAGAGATTTTGGTTCAGATGTCCGCAAATTCTCAAATCCGTCGACATGACTTGTGAGTCGTAGTGATTCGTCACTCATCCCCCATTTGTGCAACGTTTTAGGAGTATTATAATTTCGAAGTTCTAACCTTTCAAATCTATCCCTGTCACCACTCACGAGGGAAATATGAAAACACCCCGGACCCCGCCCATAACAGTCATTATGAAAACTCAATCTTCTTCTCAACAGGCTCTGGAGGTTTCGTTTCCGTTTCCACATGGTCGCCCTGACTTTTGCCGACCTAGCTTCTTCCGCCTCTTGCATTTTGTGCTTGAGTTTCCATTTTGGACTGTGTAGACTCATTGTATTAGTGTGAAGTGCACTCGCGCACACTGCTTCTCATCAGGTACGTGCCAGGTCAGAGATTTACTGCACATCTGGTGCACAGCATTACCACCTAAAGTTTCGTCAATCCATGCTTCTTACACTCTCAAGAACGTTAATGTTTCATCCATTCGCGAGAACTCAAATTTTGAGGTTAGTATTCATAGAGGTCTCGGTTGTACGCAGCCAAGGGAGCGGCGCTCGTTTGCCGTCACACAAAATGGTACGCCGCAAGATAAATATAAAGAGGATTGAGAACTCCACAAGCAGGCAAGTGACCTTCTTCAAACGTAGCCGTGGCTTGCTCAAGAAGGCCCACGATCTGTCTGTTCTGTGCGATGCGGAGATTGCGGTTATCATTTTCTCAGATAGCGGAAAGCTGTTTAAGTACGCAAGTTCAAGGTATAGTAACAATGTCCCACTTCTTCGCCATTTTAAAAAAAAAGCATCTAGATCCCTTCGTGACTGGATGAGAGCTGCCAATGCTTAAAGTCTGATCATTTCGTCTGAGCACTGCAAAAAAGGGTGTGAAGGATAAAGCTATGGGTACCGTTGCTTCTAAACGTCTAATAACTTCTAATCACATTGTCAAGCTACAGCAGCGCATCTTACAGACTTATCCCCCGAAACCCAACTCCTTCCCTGAGACCATGAATCGATACATGCCGCGTGTGACTTGTTCAGACGTGTCTTTTCATTGCAAGCGAGTAGTGCCAAGACACTACCTGGACAGCATAAGATAAGAGAATAGGCCACAAAGTAGTCATAAACAAGAAAGCACATCCCATGGAAGAGGGAGAGAGAGAGAGAGGGGGAAAGTCAGCTGTATCCCCACACATAAACATCTACACACACGCTTATGCTTGCTTATGTCTCTCTCTCACCTTGATGTGGCAACTGAATGGCAAGCGGAAGGCCAACCGGATTGCACATGCAGGCAAGGGTAGGCAATGATCCCACAAGTAAAAAGTTGCCACGATGAGCCCCTCCATCTCTTCATTATTAGAGGTACTTGAGCTTGTGCTCCATCGCTTCATGTGGCCATAACTCCAATAAGATCTAGCCAACTTCCTATAGCCTAATTCTTGTAGCATCCGATAGGCAGCATTCTTAACAGATTGCAGCCTAATTCCTGTAGCATCCGATAGGCAGCATTCTTAACGGATTGCAATGTACAGGACACATGTACTCGCTCTCTCTCGCTCTCTATACACACGTGTGCATGCACATGTACAAATTTATTTATTTATTTTTATATATGGCTTTGTGTCTATGTCCATGTGTATGTATGTGCGTATGCACATTCACACACATGCATACATGCACTCACATGTATGAGATCATCCATATGGATGTGCTTTATGAGTGCACTGCCATGCACGCGCATGATCGCACACATACACGCACACGTACGTGCACACATACACATACAATTGCTTTATGAGTGCAATCATGCTTTACACACACACACACACACACACATATGAGTGAGATCGTGCTTTATGAGTGCACTGCCATGCATGCGCGCGTACGTGCACACACACATAATTGTGTGATCGTGCTTTATGATTACACTGCCATGCATGCACGTGTGTGCAAACACACACACACACACAGATCATATTTGACATAGCTTTTCTTTCATTTCCATATATTGTCAATATATTCATGAATGAAGTTCTTCTCATGGCCCACAATTGGTACAAGCATTTAGGAAGATATACATTTCTACATGGATTTTCTCACATTGTAATAACTTGACTATGGTTGTCACTATATGACTAGATTTTCCAACAAGTAAATCCCCTACTATAAGCCACACTTTCAAAAATACTCCTAGTATTTCATGAGATGAATCCTATGTATTTCTTGCCATGTGTCATTATGGCATTGAATATTATGGCCACATACCACGCACTGCATACATGTACATGTGTATGTGTGCGTGTGCATGCACACACACATGCACACACACATGCACGTGCACGCGCACGCATGCATACACATGTACATATGCATGTTGACACACACACGCAAAAGATTGAGAGAGAGAGAGAGAGAGAAAGAGAGAGAGCGAGGAGAGAGCTCTATACACATGCACTTACATATACATATTTTTCTCCAGTACCTTCACCTCATGGTCACTCATACATACTCAAACATTGTCATGGCATTCAATATGATGGTCAAATGCCATTAGCACACTCATTGTGCTTCCTTTTAGTATATAACAATTACACACACATAATATTTTAAGATAGCACGTGGGTTCAACCTAAGGGGTCTTATTTTCTTGTTGAGTTATAGAAAACACACATACAAAGGGGTACTTAAAAGCCCTTTTCTTTTAATGCATGTGATATAGGAGGTATTCACATATTGAAAACCTTGGCACACACACACACACATGTGACATACCTGTTATGTAAGTGTTCATGTATGTGCATATGCAAGACATGTATATGTGTGTGTGTAAGAGCACACATGTGTGAGCATGCATGTGTCTGCATATATTTCTAGCTGCACATGAGTGCATGTGGATGTGCCTCTCTCTCTCTCTCTCTCTCTCTCTCTCTCTCTCTCTCTCTATCTATCTATCTATCTATCTATACATATGTACATACATACATACATAAACGTTCATTTGGACACACATGTGCACATGCACACACACACACACACACACACACATGTCTGCACTCATATGTGTGTGTGTGTCTGCGTGCATGTGCATGCATGCCCATGGTTTTATATATATATATATATATATATAGAGAGAGAGAGAGAGAGAGAGAGAGATGTAGGCATGTGTGTATGTGTACACATACACATACATACACACACACACACACACACATACATACATACATACATGTACACACACATGTATATATGTATGTTTGTATGAATGTGTGTGTGTGTTGTAGACATGGTTATTATTACTAGATCTTGCATAAAGACATTTACCTTTTATGTGTAGGTCAATATTTGAACTATGCATATGATAATTCGTTTTACTTATCCAAATTTAGCATAAAACAGTGATGTTAGCATCTTTAGTAAGTGTGTAAGGTTGAGTTTGATTGCTTAGTTCTAATGATGCCGCCATTTTGTGGGTGGAACATACTCAACTTTCACTCATATACTATTGAAGCTCAAAGATCACATGGCAAGTCGCCACTTAATCCTTCCAACAAGCTATGCCTCCATTTGTGTGGATACTCCTATTTTATTAGGATATGGTGTGTAAATGCCACTTACAAGTGTCTTGGCATGTGAGGAATATCAATATTATGAAAGGGCTCTCAATTTACCTTGGCAATTTCTTTATAAAAACATGGTGGCTTTAGTATCTTTTTTTCTATTCATAAGTAGGTTGTAGGAGTGCTATGAAGTATGTGAATTGATGCTTTCATTTATAAGTTGAGATTAATGGATGTTATTTTTTATCAGATGAGCAGCTACTATAAACCAGTAAATGTGATTGATGATGTAGATGCAAAAAATGGTAATGTTACATAGAATTCACAGCAGTAATCATAAAATATTAGTAGACCTGTAGTGTCCTCTAACAGTGATTCACATACTTCGCCATGGACAAGCACTAGCAGTGGTTCACATACTTCGCCATGGACAAGCAGATTGAGATTAGGAGAATCTCCTCAAAGCAATGCAAATATTGGTATGCAAGTATCACAAAAGGAAAAAGAGAAAGTAGATCAATCCATGGTTGATGTGAATGCAGGTCACTCTTATGTGGATGGTGAATCCAGTGGCTTAGAATAGAGCCTTGATGATGAGTTGGGTATTCCTTCCATTGTTACATCTGAAGTAAGGAAGACAAGGGATGTTTTGAGAGCACTTGACAGTGAGCCTATTTTGTGCAGGTCTACCTGAGTTAAGTATCATATGGATAGGCTGAAATATGATGGATTTACAGCCATTTACTATGCCTATACGGTCAAAGTGATACATGAACCAGAACCCACTTCTTTTGAGCAAGCCATGGGAAAAGAAAAATGGGAGAAAGCCATGGATGAAGAAATGGATGCCCTGGAAGTAAATGCTACGTGGGAAGTGGTGCCTCTGCCTAAAGACAAGAATACAATTAGCTACAAGTGGGTCTATAAGATGAAGCACAATGCAGATGGTTCTGTAAGCAAATACAAGGTAAGATTAGTTGTTAAGGGGTATGCACAGACATATGGCATTGATTATGAAGAAACATTCAGTCCGGTTGCAAGGATGACAACTGTAAGAGCAGTCATTGCTATGGCTGCATCAAAGGGATGGCCTTTACCTTAGATGGATGTAAAGAATGCCTTCTTGCATGGTGATTTGCAAGAAGAGGTCTGTATGGAGCAACCACCAGGTTATGTGCATGCTGTTCATCTTGAGTTTGTTTGCAGGTTGAAGAAAGCCTTGTATGGCTTGAAGCAAGCACCCAGAGCATGGTCTGACAAGATAGGACAATATCTTGTCATATTGGCTTTCAGATTTTCAAGGCAGATTTTTCACTTTATGTGAGAAAAACAGAGAAAGGTATTATGCTGCTTGTCATTTATGTTGATGATTTGATCATCACAGGTGATAGTGATGAAGATATTCTTCATATGAAAATGCTATCGAAGCAAAAGTTTAAGATGAAGGATTAGGGAGAGCTGCATTATTTCTTGGGCATTGAGGTGATTAGATCCACAAGTGGGATATGGCTCTTGCAGAGGTAGTATGGATTGGACATGCTGTCCAAATATGGGATGACAGGCTGTAAGTCTATTTCAGTTCCTTTAGAGCAGAATGTGAAGTTGAGCACAGATGCAAGTGAGCTTTTGGAAGACCCTACTATGTACAGACACATAGTAGGAAGTTTGATTTATATGACTATTACCAAGCCAGATTTGTGCTATGCTGTTGTGTTGGTAAGTCAGTCTATGCAGGCTCCAAGGAAACTGCATTTGGATGCGACTAGACTCATACTGAGGTATGTGAAGTCCACATTGTAGTATGGACTATTTTATGAGACTGGGATTCAGATACAGTTGCATGGATACACTGATGCTGATTGGGCTGGTAGTATTTCTGACTCATTTCTGATAGACGATCTACAAGTGGATATGTGTTCTCTTTTAGGAGTGCTACACTCACTTGGAGTAGCAAGAAACAGTGTACAGCTGCGTTGTTGAGCACAGAGGCTAAGTACAGGGGTACAGCAATGGCTACATGTGAGGCAACTTGGTTGCATAAGCTACTTTATGATATGCATCAGTCTATAGATGGGTCAGTTGTCATTTATTGTGACAACATGAGCAGTATACACTTGACAAATAACCTAGTCTATCATGCTAGAACAAAGCACATTGGGGTACATTATCACTATGTGTAGGAGAAGGTTCTAGTAGGTTTTATTGATCTAGTTTATGTCAACACAGAGGATCAGGTAGCTGACATATTCACGAAGGCATTGGCCACAGAGAAGCTGTGCAAGTTCAGAGACATGCTTGGTGTGCAAGAATTGGGATTGAGCTCGAGGGGGAGTGTTGAGATATCGAGCTCTACTCGTGATATTCCAGGGTGATCGTTGTGCATTTATGTCACCGACTTGTTAGCTGCAGATGCGGTTGGTACACTGCCCATGAATAATAGCTAGATGACAACTATCTTTATGTACTCTAGTTAGTGGCTCAGTTAGTATGCCACCTAGGTTAGCTGAGTTTGGTTTGAGATCCACATATAGGGTTCATCTATTCCTTTTGTACTTAGAGAGAGTTCTTTTTGCTTTCACAACTAAGAAGAGGAAAACTATTTTCAGCCTCCACCTTTGTGTGTATTCCCCCATTGTGTATGCAAGAAAGCTACAAGTGAGGCTCCTTACTTCTCTCGCACTCTCTTCACAAGGAAAAAGTGATTCTCCCAGGATATCTATCACAAAAAAGGAAGAAAGTGGCTCTCCCTTGATATCTATCACAAAAAAAGCACAAAATGTACACAATATCATGCCATAGATGTACATAATGTAATGGGATGAGTAAAATGATGGACCCAAGGAGGTGTCAATGGATTAATTACTCTAAGAAAATGTTTTCCCCTCCCACCAATATCTAAATAAGCCTCAACTATTTTCCAATTTCAAATATGGCCTAGGCTTAAGGACGCTTCCATCTTCCTAGCTAAATCAAATATGTGATACTTTGAAGTAGTTGCTTTCTTCCTTGGACTAGATAAAATATTTCGTGTACAAGGACTTTCATCATATAGACTAGAGTCTATTTTTTGTAATCAATTTATGTATATTTTTTCATTTTAGCACAAATTGGAATTCTCTATACATTTGCAAAGCACATACTTTGCATTTTGAATGTGGGTGATACTAAACTTCTATGTCATGTTTTTATATAGTATGCAGCGCACATTAGAGAAGTATATGAAGTGTCATGATGACTTGGGGAATCCAAACGTGTCGCTTACCTACCTAGATGTGAGTTCTTAATTGGAATCATATCTATTCTCCCTAAGAGTATTGTATGGATGAGATGATTATTGTTTCTAGTGGTTATTTAGATAGCATTTAATAGAATCGTCTCTACTACACAAAGCACCTAGACTCTACCAAATGCTTGAAGCTCAGATGATGTAGAAAGCACTTAGTTAGAAAGAGCTTTGTCAAAAAGCTCTAAACATGTAGAATTCTACCTTTTGGGGCAACATACTCATGAATATTTTTTAATGATACTCATGACAGGGTGACAAGGTTGATATGCCAGTCAAAGATACAGAGAATTTGAAGCTATTTCAAAGGTAATGATAAGTGCCGAAACTTAGGAATGTCATAGCATGTGCATTGTAAACCATAATCTTGATTGATAATCTTCTACATAATCATGAAAAAGTCATGCTGAGAGTAATTCTAACTAGGGGATGTACTAGTTAGGTGGCTTACTAAATGTTAATCTATTTTTAATTATTGCAGGAATTTAATGGGTAATGATTTAGAGAAACTGTCATTGAAGCAATTGATTCACATAGAAATGCAAATCCTCCAGGGCTTGGAACATATTCGTGCAAAGAAGGCATGTGAATCCTTACATCTCTTCTATTTTACTATTCTATCACCGATTTCAATATTCTATTCTCCATGGTTTTGAGACCCTTATACAGCAACCATCTCCTAAATCCTTTCTGAAAATTTTTACTTGTTTGGCTACTATTTCAGATGGAACTACTTTTAGAGCGAATGGATGGACTTGAGAAAAAGGTACGACTATCCTCACATGCCCAATAGTAGGAACATACCTTTGTATAGTAGTGATGAGAGAGAGAGAGAGAGAGAGAGAGAGAGAGAGAGAGAGAAAGAGAGAGAGAGAGAGAGGGTAGGAGGGGAGGGAGGGAGGGTGAGAGAGAGAGAGAGAGAGAGAGAGAGAGAGAGAGGGAGCGAGGGAGGGAGGGAGGGAGGGAGGGGGAAAGAGAGAGGAAGGGAGACACACACACACACACACACAGATAAATAGATATATTAACGTCTCTAAAAGACCAAACGTCCTATGAGACTAAAACAGTTGATATATCTGCTAGTGTTGTCTCATCAAAGAGAACAACAAAATAAATAAGCTGAAAGCTTAGAGCTACTAAAGGTTCTTATAGTCAGAGGGACTGCAAGTGACCCAAAACTAATGAAATACCAAGCAAGTATTACTAAAATGTACCAATTGATCAACATAGGTAGAAAGTTAATCAATAGAAAACTTGCACTCTTCTCATGTCAATAGAGAGAGAGAGAGAGAGAGAGAGAGAGAGAGAGGAGCAAATAAATTTTTTTATGGGATTAGTTGAGCATTTTTTTTCATAAAAAATCTCATGTGGCTTCTATATGAAAAACAATGCATCCTTAGTTAGTTCAATCCAATGTCCTTAGTGATGCTAGAAAAGCACCATTAGTAGACATGAGGAAGAAGTCTAAGAGGCTAGTCCTACTCAAGGCTAATGCTTCAAAGCTACCGTTGCAAACCTTATCCACAATGTAGCACTGCAACACATTGCAAGACATGAAATAGCACATACTCATGGTAGTAGGATTATAACCAATGGTATTAATAACAAAGGGAACAACAGAGCAAATATCAATGAAGATTACAACCAATGGTATTATTTTCTATTTTTTTCCTATCCTATTAGACTCATGACTCAGAAGAGTCTCAAGAAGTAGATGAGAGAGGGCACGTTGGCAGGATTGTAGTCCATAGCCCTTATACCTAGCATGCTATGATAAAGTGGAAAACAATTGAGACATGAATTAAGTGTCAAGAGAGTCCAAGGTGAAAGAGGGAGTGTTCATTATAGGGTTGCAAAAGTGGTTGACTATTCCACTATTTAGCATATTGGGATATGGGTTTACCATATACAAGCAAATGAATACAATTAAGATTATGGACCAAGGCGGGGTCATAAGATTTCCATAAAATTAAAATTTCCCATTTTTTCTAGTGTGATGCAATTTGTACACTGTCATAATAGATATATATGCATAAGGTGGTACTAGTATTAGTGAGATTGGATTGATACGTGCTTGTTCTTCAATGCATTTTGTTTTAAAATCTGTAAGTAGAAGAAGTACAACACAATGAATGAAATGAGTTGAGTGATAGCTCCAATGTACCACATTCCATCTTCTAAGAGAATACAACCTTGCACATGTAGTGAAGCTAGCCAAGCCCAGCTCAAAAATGTTGGTGCAAGCATCCTGGATTGAGAAATCAAGAACAATTTATATCTATATTTTGTGGAACTCGAGTGACTATCAGGATTGGAAGTTAGAGCATGAGGCAACCATCAATAAAAGGTGGTGTTTGGATCAAGGACTAGTGATATTCTTTGTTGGTGGTATGATTTTTTGTTTTAGTTATCCATTGAGTATGGTGGACAATGTGCACATGCATAAAACATGGAATTGCATCACCAATAGGGAGTAGGTTTCAAACCTCCTACTTTATGGACAACTATAGATACATAACATGATCACAATTATATTATTTCTTTAGCTCTTTCATAATAAAAGATGCAAAATTATTTATGATGGATCAGTGTTCTAGCTAAGTACCAATACAAGAAGAGATTATTTGGAAGCATAGGTTATTTGCATTTGCCAATGTGGAAGCAGTAGTTATTTGCATTTGCCAATGTGCAAGAACTAGCCTTAGGTGAAGACCATATTGAATCCCATAGCTCTAATTATGATGACTTGACATTGCCCATGCTTTTCCATGCTACGTCGTGACATTACTAATGTAGATTCAACCCAAATCTATGCATCGAATTCCCATTTCATTATATTAGCTCACTATTTTGGCCATCTATGTCTAGCCACCAAATTGTTTTGTCTATGACCTTGGTCCTCAAGTTTTGCAACCTACTAGTGCTCAATATTGTTCCCACTATTTATCTCTTAGACATATTGTTTATATATTACTCCAAAAGTTTCTCTTGAAGCACCATGTTGACTAGCTTGAAGCACTGTTGCTTATATGCTCCCATGGTTGTTCTTGAAGCAACATGTTGGTCCTTTATCCCCACCACACTAGCCTTGAAATTACATCCAAGTCAACCAAAATTTTACCTGATGTGAAACTTGTGACATACAGATTTCCATTGAATTGACATCCTCCATCATGTTCACCACTATACCTATATGGATATGCATTCATTAGGCAAGGAATTTCTAATGTGTGATGACACATACACATGCTTTTATGCATGCTTGGATAATAAAACATGCATGAATTTATGAAACAATTTAAGTTACAAGTGTAGAAGTCCATGCATGCAACATGATACACACAATCATTTTATACATGCATGACACATGGAACAAATTTGAAAAAAACTCCAACTACATAATCGAATAAAAAAGGAAAAAATTACCTTGGCACATACACCTAAGAAGTAATCCCACTAGCCCTTGCCTTATGTGTAAAGACTAGGAAACACTCCCTAGGCCAAACAAGAACGTCATATATGTAATCCAAAGTTGTGGAAAAGATGTGGCAAGGTCCATTTTGTTACACTAGTGATACTATCATTGATAATATTAAAATACCATCAATATAAGGCTTATTACACCAGTGATACTACCATCGATAGTAGTACTAGTACCATTTGTATAAGGCCTGTTACTGTAATAATAACATTATTGCTATTAGGATGCCATTTACTGATGGTAATTTGGATAATATAATGGTGAGAATTATTGCCTAATTTATCGATGCATAGAGTTGACAGTTTAATCAATGGTCATAAGAAATTTTCCACCAATAGCGCATATATTACTACTAGTAAATAATCTTTTACTAGTAGAAATATTAAGCATTTATAATATCCATACTTGGTGTTGCAAAGTCTCTCTATCTGTCTCTCTCTTTCTCTCTCTCTCATAGTAAAATGAAATATTCCTCAAAAAATGAATAAAGATACTCAACCTAAAAGGACAAACATTTGCATGAAGAAAGATATTACTAAAGCACTTCATGGAAGGATGAAAGACTAAGAGAAAATAATGCAACCCCAGGGGGTCCACTAGTGTTTATCGTATGGTACCACATGAGTGTAAGGGAGGGGGTTATATAAGGAAAGGAAGGTACATTTTATAAGGTAAGTTCCCATAAATAGAGGGTAGATAAGGGGAATTTTCATATATTTATTGCACACAGGTGGCGTCTCCTTATTACTACTAGTGAATCCCCCGTGAATGCAACAAAGAAGAGACGAAGAATGTGGCAGAGACAAAGAATATGGCCTATCATAATCAAGGGGATAAAACATGTGATAAATAGATATCATCAAGTTTTATTCTTAGAATATGAATGTATTAATACTAATAAGGCTCTTTGAGAGCCAAGTAGGATGGAGACTAAGGATAGAGATGGGGATGGAAAGGGTAGAGGCTATTAGGGTGACAGACACACAAGTCACCTTCACTCCCCTTGATATTCCCATCTTGAAGCTAGTACTTAAGATATGATGCATGGTTCACATGATCCCCAGATAGCGAGTGTTAGTGGTGTCTCTAAAAGACTGAAAAACACCTACACATATCCACTCCTGGAAATGGGAATGCCATGGTCAGACTTAAATCTGACTAATGTCAGAAAAGAAAGAGACATTACAAAGCATACAAATAGCCGAGACAATCATTTGTAGAGTGGAAATATTGCGTATAGTTTGTATTACAATAGATAAAAACAACTCCCCTCCATGCAGGAGGCGATGACCAGCTTATAATGACATCCGATGGTATTCCAACCTTATTCACAGATAACAGTCAAAAAATAGACATAGTCCCAGAAATGATGTGGTGGATAAGGCCACTACTACATGTTGTTAGGGATAGTCATAACTGTCCCTATAGTTACAAAAGTGTCCACTACTTGCTATTGTAACCCCCCCTTACTAGAGGTCTACTAACCCTCCTTAGTTGAGATCCATGTGGGTGAAGTCATCCTCAACACCTGGCACACTTGATGGTAAAACTTTTTTGCAAAAAAAGTGGAGGACTCGAACCCTTCACTGGAAGTATTACATTAGTTAAACTTTGATGGTGTGGGTGGAGTTCAAGTCTATCGCTACACCCTTAGCAACAATTGGGTCTGCCTCCTCTTTGCAGTTCTTATTCAGTTCTGATTCCTCCTCAAATGTTGTCTATTCTTTTGCAATATCTGCATCGGGGGCTAAGGCATGGCTTGGGGTTGATGTGTATTTTGTGTCCTTATATGTGGCATCCATGAATGTGGTGTGCTCTACATCCAAATCTGTTGACAGCTTCTTCTAGTGTGTTACAGCTAGCTTCTCCAACTGTGCTTTCAAATCAAACAAATCTGTGTCATCATGCATGGGCATCTGCCTGTGTTTTGCATACTGTGCTTTAGATCGGAGTGTCTCTAATTCCTGCCATGATATCGTATGCATATGCAGTAGACGTAAAGACATCATAAGGTCTTTGAGCAATTACCAACAAGCATTTTTTGATATTTGACCATAGGTCTTGAGACGTTTTTACTAATTGATTCTTCGTATCGTTCTACCAAAGATTGGCCATACACAGCCATAGTAGCTTCATCTTTGGAGTATTGAGCATCTTCCAAAGTTTGAAGCATGGCTTGTTTTGTCTTTTCTTCCTCATGCTGGCTGTCTTGCATTGCTTTGGTGCGCTCCTCTCGGTATTGAATGATTACCTCTGAGTTCCTCGTACTGAGTTGGCCGGCAAATTCAAATAAGGCAGCAATAAATGGTGCTATCTTGGAATGAGCATTTGAAGTGCTCAAATCCTTTCTGGCTATCTCGCTCATAAGCCGTGAGTAGAGTAGATGCACCCACGGTATCTTTGTCCCCTTCTCGGGGCAGCACTCAGCATAGCATAAGAATCCCTACCCATAATATTTATTTTTACTAGCAACTGCATTGATACCAAACAAGTTGTTGGTGCCTTCTCACATCCTGAACATTATTGATTTAAAAATAATTATTATGTATCTCTGGTGACCCAAATTCTTTCGGCATGTTGGAATCAACATCCTTCTTATACACAACTTTCTTGTTGATAATGGGTAGCTGAAAGAACTGCGCTATAATTTCAAGGGAAACCATTACATTCTTTGCAAACATACATCCGCTTCTTTGGAAGCTCTCATATTGTGCCAATGCATCGTGGGGTGCCTTCCATGATGTCTAAAGTAAGCTTGCATATTGCAATAAACCGATTTCCTTTAGCCATTTCTAATGTTTGGAGAGATCCAGCAACACCTTGAAGTTCGCAAAGTCGGCTATGAGCATCTGCTTCTTTAGTAGATGAAGGGGTGGTTCTTCTTCTGATTTAGTCTCCTCCAAGTCCGCTATGAGTATAGCCTTTTTCGTAGTCGAGCTCTAGTGTGGGCTTTTGTGAGCAGGGGTGAGAAACTTCTTTGGACCACCCAAGTTTGTGTCAAGGAGTGTTGTATTGCTTAAGAACTCAAGGGTTGGCTCTGGTTGTTCTAAGGTGTTGGGAATTATGAGCCGATGGATTCTCTTGGGTGCCATTTGTAGATCAATCGTGTGGGAGAAGCTTGCGTCGATGTACCGTGACGATTGATAGTCAGTTCGACATGTAGGGAGCTAGTAGTACATTTTGGCGATTGGGAGGGACTAGTGTTGATCTTGCATTTGGCATTGCGGGTGTTATACTCCATGATGGAGTTCGTCAAGCAAGGGTCGACGAGGATGGCAATTGTGGGAGTGAGAGCCTTATCTGAGGGAAGAGACTTGTCGACAAGACTCGAGAGAATACCTTGTACCTCCTTGGGCGGTGCAATCAATATGGAGAATCCAATACATGTGGCATAGATTGCATTGGTTTTGGTGGAGAGTCGGGGCATTGTCAAAGTCTCGTTTGAATGTCAAAGCTGGGTCAGATGCCAAATCAGTGGTTGGATCGAAGGCACAGTCTTTTCTTTTGCCTAAAGTAGATCAGAATAGGATGTCTCAGTCAGATCAGAATCAGACTCTGTTGTCAGAGCAAACTCGAGAAGACTTGTTCAGTAGGATTCATGTCGCACATGTCGAGTGGATGGAGTGAGAGTCATCTATCCACTCGTGCATACCTGTTGGATTGGAGTCAGAGTCAAACACACTTGTCGACATGCTCGGATTATACTCAGACACACTTGTGAGACTCAGATCCGTATTCGAAATTCTGAGTCGTGGGTGTCGTAGAAGCTAGATTGGAGTCGACCCCTTGGGCTAGCATCAAAGCATTGTTGGGTCTAGGCTTTCCACTGTGGCCACATCTGCTAACTCCTGTATACCTTCACCACTTATGTGATTGGACCTGTATGGTTTAGAGCATAATTGAGTTTTGTTGGAGATGAGACAACTCCTTTCTTTTGTGTTTGTCGGACTAGCATTGGACTTCTGTCGGAATCTGTTGTACATAAATTCTTCAACTTGAATAGCTAAAACACAAACATCATCGTGATTGATGTCAGTAGATAGCTAGAGAGAGATTGTATTTATCTTTGCTTGAGTGGGTTCAGGCCCAATATAAGGTTTTAGCCTGAAACCATTCAGTGGTCTGTCAAATGCATTGCCATGAAGGTCAGCCAATTGAAAGGTACCTTGATCAAAAGCCTCCATCATATCCCAGCTTAAACTTCCTTGGCATTTTTTCGAACTTTGTGTTGAACATCAACACTAAATCACCCTTCTGAACAACTTGAACTTTATGTTTCTATTAATCCATGCTGCCCTCCTTTTTTGAATAATATCAACAGTATGTGAGCTTGTGATCCTATCCTCATCCAATTGTAGAAGTTGTTCTAATATGCCATTGCTGGAATCTTTTGGGGATAGTCTACTATCTATTGCCACTCTCAAGCTACCTGTAAGAAATTCCATAGGCGCTATTGCTTCACGGCCATAAACCAATGTGAAATGTGTTAATCTAATTGCAACCTTGTGTGTTGTTCTAAGTGCCCATAGCACTGAATCCAAGTGTTGATCCCAATCCTCTGGGTGATCAACTATTGTTCTTCTATACACTTTTTTAATCAGTTTGTTGGAGCTCTTAGCCTACACAATGGCTTGTGGGTAATAAGCTATAGACTTTTTATGCAACATCATGTGCATTTTAGTCATCTTCCTAATTGTTTTGTTGATGAAATGGGTCCCTTTGTCAGACACTATTTCAATAGAAATTCCAAATCTAGTGACAATGTTTGATAAAGGAAATGTGCCACAGTCCTAGCCTTGCATGTTTTGAGTGCTATAGCTTCAACCCATTTTGTACAATAGTTAGTGGCACCCAAAATATATTGATTACCTGAAAACTTTGCTGGAGGTTTGATGGGTCCAATAAAATCTAGTCCCCATTTCTGAAAAGGTCCCAATGGGAGAGTTGGTTGATGGGGCATCCTATCATTGACATGGCAAACATGCTTTGGCCCAATTATGAGCATCTTTTAAAATTGCAGGCCACCACAATCTAGCTTGCAAAATCTTTTTACCAATGTCTCTGAAGAAGTGCCCTCTTGCTGGTCCTCTATGGGCTTCAGCTAGGACAGCCTTCTGTTCATGATCTTGCACACATCTTCTGATCACCTTATCAATTCCTCTTTTATACCAAATACGAGCAATTACTAGGAAAGTTCTGCTTTGTAAAACAAGTTTCTTTCTCGGATCCCTAGTTAATGTTTCAAGGATCAAATCATTAGTAAGAAAGAATAGCATTTTATTATACCAATTTGGTGGTTCTTCAATTCTTACCATAAAAATGCCTGCATCAGGAAGTTCATCCGATATACCTATTGGAGCTTCCTCAGATTGTAGCTTGCTCAATTAATCAGCAATGGCATGTTGTCTTTCGGGCATATGCACAATGCTATAGTCAAACTCCTACAACAAGAGCATCCATCTGGCCAATCTTCCTCTTAATTGCTGTTTATTCACCAAGTAAATGAGAGCTTGATGGTCTACATGAAAATTCACTTTGTTGCCTAATAAATAATGCCTAAATTTGTGCAATGCATAGATCATTCCAAGTGCTTCCCTCTCTATGACTGCATAGTTCTTTTCATGCTTTATGAAGATTCTACTGGCATAGTAAACTTATCTGAACAACTTAGGTGTTTTTTGTTGCATAAGAACTACACCTACTACTACATCAGAAGCATCAACAAAAACCTCAAATGGAAGAGTCTAGTCAGGGGCTGTAGTACAGGTGCTACCATCAATATCTTCTTCAAGATATTAAGAGCATATTGTTGTGGATCACCCCAGATGTATGGCTCAGTTTCCCTTGTGAGTTTTGTGATTGGATAGCATATATCAGCAAGGTATTTGAGAAATCTATAGTGCCATTTAATCTGGCCTATAAATCTCTGAAGTTGCTTTATGTTTTTGGGTGGTTTGGCATGTTGTATGGCTGACACTTTGTTGGGATCTATCTCCATCCCCTCCTGTGAGATAATATGCCCTAGGAGAATTCCTCTACTCATAGCAAATGCACATTTGGCTAGGTTTAACCAGCCACTCTACACTTTGCAAAACATAAACCCAAGTGTTGCAAATGTTCCATTATTTTCCCAAATACTAAAAAATCATCAAGAAAGACTTTCATAAAAGATGTAAGATACTTAGCAAATACCTCTTAGATGTACTTTTGAAAGGTTGGCAAAGCATTGTTAAGACCAAAGGTCATGACATTAGAAGCAAATACTCCCCACTCAATGACAAATGTTGTTTTGTCCTTATCTTCAAGTGCCATTCTTATTTGGTTGTAGCCACTGAAACCATCAAGAAAAATATAGATTTCATGACTTGCTACAGCATCTAGCAAAGAGTCACAAAATGGTAGAGGAAAAGGGTCAATAATGGTGGCAGCGTTCAGCTTTCTCTAGTCCATACATATTATGAGCTTTCCATTCTTTTTGGGCACAATGACAATAGGTGAAAGCCATGTAGCATGGGTGAGAGGATATATAAAACCAACTCTCAACAACTTATCAATCTCTTCTTTGACTTGCTTTACATAGTTGGGATTCATTCTTTATCTTCCTTGCACCACTAGGACACAATCTTGCTTTAAATTGATCTTGTGTTAACATAACTTAGGGTCTACTCCCTTCATATCAGTATAATGCCAAGAAAATATGTCTTTATACTTTGTCAAAAGTCCTTTTGTGCCATTTTGAAAGGTGGAAAAAGACCTGTACTTACCAAAACTATCTTGGGGTTGGTAGGGTCTCCAAGGTTCATCTCTTCCAAGTCATCCTGTCGGACTTTGGCACTCTTTTGCATATGCTCCTCATATTGAGTTTCAATTTCTAGGATGGCCTGTGTAGCTGATTTCTGACTAAACTCTTGTAGGGCATCATCTATGTCTACATGATTGTCATTTGTCATTTTGTGGTTGGTAGAATCTGCCTCCTACTACTTTTCGACAGTGTTATGTTCTGCAGTGGTCGGCTATAGGTCGGGCTATTGTATTTGTTGATTTGAGCATGTATACTAATCAATGATTTTGATTACATCAATTTCAAATATGGGTAAAACAATAACATGGAATATAAAATCTCTTTCCTCCATTCTGAGTACCACAAATGTGACTATAAAGGATAGTCCCATTATGCTAATTTCCTATCCTATTAGTATGCCAAGAGGTTGTTTCTTCTTTGATAAGCCATTCTGACTTGAAATGGGGCTAGTGCAAGTTCATTGCAACAAAATTTCTTAAATAGATCCTCAGAGAGGATGTTGACCCCTGATCCTCCATCTACCAATACTTATGGTATCCTTTGCCTTTTATAATCCACATCTATGAGTGGGACTTGGTAATCCACATCTTCAATGGTGGATGTGTAAATGTCTGATGTTTCATCTTCATCTTCACTCTATGGATGATCTTTCATTTGAGAAATATCCTTAGAATGCAAACTCTGACATAATTGGTTCTTGAATGCTGGAACAAGATTCCAAAGTCGATCCAATGTGATCTGAACTTTGGAGTCCAAAAGCTCTTTAAAGAAGACTGTAGGGTCTTCATGTTCATATTTTTCCTTTTGTTGCATCTGACTTCTGTTCTTCAATGTGTTGTCTACAATTGGAATGGCTTGCTCCTCTTTGATTTCCATCAGCTTGACCGAGGCACCTCTATTTTTTTGCTTTGCTGAGTCCTAGCTTGTTCCGACCAGGAAATTAGTTTTTTCTTTGGGAATATATTTCGTGCTGGAAGAAGCTCATCCTGCTATGTGTGTATATGAAACCCTATTAGGTTGTTGAATGCTGCTTCACTGCAGTGTATGATCTGTATTTCAATGTCAGATGGTTTTATTCGAAAGGCTATCGGATAGTGTCCTGAGTTGTCTAAGGTCGATCTTACCCTTGTTTTGGAGCTGTGATGTTCTTGCATCTGTTATTGCATTACTATCAAGTACTTGCTGTAGAGATTTATTTTAGACTTTGTGCTTGATTGGGCTAGTTCATTAGCTTTGCCATCACTCTTAGTGCATCTCCAAGGTTGGGCATTGGCTTTGTACCTCTGGATCTTGTGAGTGCTAGTGCCTGTATGTTCCTCTGATTTCTTTGATTTTGTTGATTTGTAATCCTTATTGATAGGAGCCAAGTACACCATATGAACACCTGGTGGCTGTTGCTGCTAATTTTGGTTACCTCTTGCATTATAATTGATTATAGGTATTCCTCTTTCTCCTCTGTGTTTGCACCAAAGCTCACATTGAGGTCCTTGTCTGTGGCCTTCCATGCCACAGTATGGGCATGCTTAATCTTGGTTTTGTCCTTGTTTATTCCCCAATTTTGCTAATTGGGTCTTCTTGGTGCTACATTGTGGAATCTTTGTTGTCCTTGCCTACCTACTGCAACCTGATTAGCTGCCACGGGCGGGGCTTGATTATTTGAATTTTGAACATGAGGAGGAACTCTCCTCCTACAACTTGGATTATACTAGCATCTCTCTTTCTCATGATTGTCCTTCCCATAAAATGCACAAGCAACTTTAGGCGGAGGTGGGGATGTTTTTAAAGTTTCCAATTGCTCTTTTTGGCTAAAGTTTCCAACTTTAGGCGGAGGCGGAGCTTGTCTATCTTCTTTTTGGCTTTTGATTTCTCTCTGTTCTTGGTCTATTTTTCCTTTTTTTTGAGTGCTCTTCTTCTTCATTCTCTTCATCTAATATATCATCACTACCCTCGTCTTTTGCATTAGTGTCTATCTCTATTTCAGAGTCTGTGTCAGAGTCGGAATGCCTTTTCTTCTTTTGTTTTTTAGACCTTGACTTTGTGCCTAGTCTTCTTTCTACTCTTTGTGCTGCATCAACCATGTTGTTGAAGTCATTTACTCCTCCAAGCTAGTCTCTACTAGCTACTACTGTCCTCAACTCCTTGTTTAGTACTTTACATAAATAATCTCCCAACTACTCATTAGTGGGTTGTTGATTGTTTGTCAGCCTTCTATTCAAATTTCTGAACATTTGAGCATAGTCTTCAACTAAGAGATGTTTTTGCTTCATATTTCAAAGCTTCTTAAGTATGTCTTCTGGAGTTTTTTCTTTATGAAAACGGTTTAAAAATGCAGTTTTTAATTTCATAATAAGTTGCAAAATGAGCTACACCATATTGCATAAGCCAAATCATTGCCTTACCATTAAAGTCACTGTAAACTGCTCTTTCTTGCTGATGTCCAAAAGTTGTCCAAATCTGCTTGCAGCCCACCTTGTTTCAAATTGTTCGGCATGACTGTCTAGATCTTGCATTCTTGGCTGGCCTTGTCATTGTCTTTGAGATTGAGCTTGTAATTTCTTTTTTGGAGGTGGAGGCAATGTTTCAAAGCTTCTTAATATGTCTTTTGGAGTCTTTTCTTTACGAAAATGGATTAAAAATGCAGTTTTCAATTCATAATAAGTTGCAAAATGAGCTATACACCATATTGCATAAGCCAAATCATTGCCTTACCATTAAAGTCACTGTAAACCGCTCTTTCTTGGTGATGTCCAAAAGTTGTCTAAATCTGCTTGCAGCCCACCTTATTTCAAATTGTTCAGCATGACTGTCTAGATCTTGTATTCTTGGCTGGCCTTGTCATTGTCTTGAGATTGAGCTTGTAATTTCTTTTTTAGAGGTGGAGGCAATGGATTGAAGTCAAGTTTTCTTTGAGCCTGAACAAATAGGCGTGCTGCAAATTTTTTTGCAGTACTCCTTTTGGGCAATTCTTCAATAGGTGATTGCACCATCAATTTGCTAAGTTCAATTTGAACCTCGCTTACTTCTGTGCTATGAACATAATTATCAAAAGAGCTTGCTTCACTGGGTGTATAGTCGGGGTTGTTGAAAATGCAATCTTGATCTTCTATTTATGTGCACACTTCTAATCTAGCATAGTTTCTTGTAAAATAGGTGTAGCCAATTCAATGAGGTGATGTTTTCTCCTTAAAGTTATTCGACATGGACCAAGATATTTGCCATGTAAGAAAGGAACAGAGAACTACGGTCACTGTTGAGTTGCTTGTAGTGCAATTCGATGAGTAATATGCTTGCAATTGCTGGGCTTGTCGCCTTGAATATTTGATAATGATATTGTTGTCGATATATTGGTTGTTGGAATACTGTTGTTGATGAACCTCAGAAGAGCATTTGGTGCTATTGTGCAGTTGAATGACCATCCACTAGTAATCTGATGACTGCTTGCTAGCTCATCTAGTTGATGTAGTGACTAAAGGCTTTGATAGCAATGGCACTTGTCAAATCATGTATTGTACTTTGCTTGCCAAATAGTTGTTTGTTGGTGGTGTTTATCGATGAGGTACGTTATCAAGTTGTTGCAAGCTTGTATGATCGGAATGGAGTCGGATTACAATCTACTTCCTATTGAATGGTGAATCTGAGACATAGCTTCATAGACACCTCACTCGTCACAGTGTGTTCACTTGTCCAGAAGGTTGTGGCAACTATCCAGCTAGTTCTTGTCATGAGGAGAGATCTCCGAATGATGTCATTCATTGAATCAGCTTGTATGTCATCTCGTGCTTTTCTAGAAGTCATCTTTGCAACAATGTGTTGTTGTTGTCTTGATTTTGTTGGGAGTTGTTGCCTCTACTGGTCGATTTGTGTTTTGGAATGCTAGGGTCGAACGTCAATCTAATTAATGTTGTAAAAGAAAGAGACAATACAAAGCATATAAATAGCCGAGAGAATCATTTGTAGAGTGGAAATATTGCATATAGTTTGTATTGCAGCAAATAGCAACAACTCCCCTCCATGCAAGAGGTGATGACCAACTTATAACAACATTCGATGGTATTCCGGATAACACTCAGAAAACAAACATAGTCCCAAAAATGATGTAGTGGTGGATAAGGCCACTACTACATGCTGTTAGGGATAGTTATAACTGTCCCTATAGTTACAAAAGTATCCACTACTTGCTATTGTAAGCCCCCCTTACTAGAGGTCTACTTGAGGTCCACATGGGTGGAGGAGTCATCCACAATAGACTGGTAGTCTTTTCACCGCACGAGCTAATATAGACTAGATCACCCTATCTTTCTTTGAATGATTTTGAAGCTTCTGATGAGCACCTTTTCCCATCTCTTCTCGGAATTCCTTCGGATAACCAATATCCCACCCCACTATGCAATGGAGCCTTTTCTAGCACCTGAGGAGGCAGAGGAGGAGTGGTTTGACTCTCCTATGCTCAGCAGCTTAGAAGCCACGGGGGGGCTTCTTTAGCCTCCCCCGAGGAATGCATTCTGTTCTTGGCCTTGCCAGTGCAAATGGGACCTTGGCTCCAAGGAGATTATACCAAGCCTCACCCACTACTGTGTGAGGATGTAATGGAAGTTGAGACGATGAAAGGAAGCTTGAGAGACAAGTTTTTGTGGGTGTAGAACACCCTAATCTTCTATTTCATCCATATATATATGTGTTTGAGTATTGTACATAACCGGGGTTAAGGTACAGTGGCATTTAACCCCCACAATCTCCCACTTAAAGGCCAATGTGCCTTTAAGGAGAACAACCAATGAGCATACTATCCAATGCCCATCAATACACAACAATACTTAAACCGCTGACTAGGTAGACTCTTTGTCAGCATATCTGCAGGGTTATCATCTGTATGAACCTTGACAAGCTCTATGCACTTGTCCTTAAGTACCTTCCTGATAAAATGGTACATGACCTCAATGTGTTTGGCCTTTGCATGAAAGACTGGATTTTGTGCTAGTAGCTTAATAGCACTCATGGAATCACTATGCAATGTCGGTACATCTGTATGAATCCCCAAATCTCTCACTAGCCAATCAAGCCATATAGTCTCCTTGCAACCCTTTGTGGTTGCAATATACTCAGCCTCTATGGTAGACAAAGCAATGCACTTTTGTGCATGAGACATCCATGACACTACACCACCTACAAAGGTGAATACATAACCAGAAGTGGATCTCCTGCTATCCACATGCCCTGCATAGTCAGAATCTATGCACTATGCATCTCTCCTCTTCCAAAGCAGATACACACCTCCTTGGTACGCTTCACGTACCTCATGATGCACTTAACTGCCTCCCGATGCCTCTTTCCTGGATTAGCCATATACCGACTAACAACTCCCACTGCAAATGCAATGTCCAATATAGTAGCTATCATAGCATACATAAGACTCCCCCAACTGCCAATGCATAAGGAACCTTGGCCATCATGGCCTTCTCCTCATTTAATTTGGGACTATCTTCCAGACTCAGTTTCACATATGGAAGCAATGGAGTACTTACTGTCTTCCCCCCCTCCATATTAGAATGCTGTAACACTTTTGTAACTTACTCCTTCTGTGAAAGCCAAAGGAGTTTCCTACTCTGATCACACGTGATGCGCATACCAAGAATATGACCTACGGGTCCCAAATCCTTCATGTCAAAGGCCTATGCAACTTGGCCTTCAATGCATCAAGCTCATAAGTGTTCTTATTGGTGGCCAATAGCATATCATCTACATAAAGTGCCAGTAGTATCAGGCTATTATCCTTATCCCTTTTAGTATAGAGGATGGGATCAATCTCACTTCTTCTAAAACCCTAGGACTGAATGAAAGCATCAAACTTGTGATACCATTTTCTAGGCACTTGCTTAAGGCTATAGAGACTCTTTTTCAGCTTACAAACCAAATGCTCTTTGCCCTTTTCTTCAAAGCCTTCCGGCTATACCATATAAATTTCCTCATCCAAATCCCCATGCAAGAAATCTGTCTTGACATCCATCTGCATAAGCTCCATATCCTCTATTGCCACAAGTCCAAGTACACATCTAAGTGTGGGTCATCTTCACAACCAGACAGAATATCTAATCAAAGTCCACACCCTTCGCTTGCTTGAACCCTTTACCAACAAACGGGCCTTGTACTTAGGTACATTGCAATGCTTTCTTTCCATGTGGCAAAGAAACAAAGTCCCAAGTCTTATTCTTTATGAGTGAAATCATCTCTGATTGCATAGCATACTCCCACTTGCACTGATCCTCATGCATCATAGCCTCTCTGTAGCAAGAAGGCTCCCCACAATCAATAAGCATCACATAGTCTACCCTTGGAACAAATCTCTTAGGTAGTCTAGACACTCTAGATGTTCTTCTCAAGGGCATTTTAGCTTGCTGTCCTGCCTACATATCAGCCACATTTGGCTCATCACTGCCACCAATAGATGATCCATCATTTGCCCTTCATTGTGTACCTGGTGGAGTACTTGGTGGCACCATTTCCTGCACATTTGGTACATGGACAACTTGCTGTCTATCAACATATGCGGGTGGATTTACATCCTTGAAAGTGATTCTCCTCATTTCCACATCCCTCATGGTGTTTTATGCATCTTCTTCTCATTGAAGACCACATCATGGGTTCATATGATTTTCTTTGCTTCTGGTTCCCAGAGATGATAGTACATCTCTCCACTTTCACCATGACCCAGAAAGATGCATTTCCTAGACTTAGGATCTAGCTTGCTCTGAAGCTCTTTTGGCACATATGCATATGCCTCACACCCAAATATATGCAAATGAGAGTAAGAGGGCTTCTTGCCACTCCATGTCTCTTCAAGAATACCACCATCCAAACTCCTACTAGGTGATCTATTGATCACATGCACTGCAGTCTTCATTGCCTCAGCCTAAAAACCACCAAAAAGACTTACATTAGAAAGCACACATTGCAACCTTTCCTGAATGGTGCGGTTTATCTATTCTGAAATTGGATTCTACTCTGTAGTATGAGGGGACGTGAGCTCCCTCTTAATCCCATGTGTATCATAGAAATGTTGAAAGTCATGAGAGATATACTCTCCACCATTATCAGTCCGTAGGCATTTAAGCGTTCTACCTTACTAAATTTCAGCCAAAGCCAATCATTTTTGAAATACCTGGAACACATCGCTCTTCCGAGCTATAGCATAAGCCCACACTTTCCTAGTTGCATCATCAATGAATGTCACATAGTATTCAGCCCCGCCAAATGTAGGCATGGGACCACATACGTCTGAATATACCAAATCAAGCATTTCAAGCTCTTTCTTTCCCCTTCTTTTATGGGCTGATTTAGTTTGCTTCCCATAGAGACAATGTTTACAAAATTCAAAATCGGAAAAACTCATTAGAAAAAAAGGGAGCTCATTTTGGGACCTTTTAGAAGAGAGAGAAAAAGGCTCTCAACCAATCAGGAGTGGCCCAACGTAATGTTGAAAATTCAACAAAAGAAGATGAAAATAAGAAAAAGAAATAGTACTATATGTTCATAGAAGCATGTCACATTAATGGGGTGATCTAATTTGAATCTTTAAAAAATTTATTTCCATGTGATTTGGTACTTCAAGATTTCGGGCCTCCAGATGTCCGATTCCAGCATTCCCAATGCCGTTCTTAGGGTTTTGGGCCGTTCCAGACGCGTCTGCTATGTCAGAATCACCAAATTCTGCACAGAAAAGTATCAAAATCACGAAAGTACCAAATCGCGTTTTTCTACAAATCTCACTTTTTGGCCTTTTTTGGCCGTTTCTGGGCCTCCGGATGTCCGATTCCAGTGTTTCCAGTGCCGTTCTTGGGGTTTTGAGCCATTCCAGATGCGTCCGCGGTGTCAGAATCACCAAATTCTGCACATAAAAGTATTGCTCTTATATGAACATTGAATGTAAAGCATGTGAAAGAATATATTTATTCCTTTTCACACTGATATTTCTCACACAAGTATCCATATTTTCTTGCTTTTGTAGAGAGAGAAAAGAGAAAATAGTGAATTTCTTACAGGGCCCCCAAATGAGATCCCTTTTTTCCTAATGCAAATGCGATACATAACCTAAATGGCATAAGAGTTTCATTCTCTTCTGGCTCATGTGCCCTAACTTGTAATGCCACAAAGAAGTACTTGGCTACTCAGTTATTGCAACAACATGATCAGACACCCTTGATACATGTAAGGGATACAAAGTTCCACACTTGGCACCCGTAGCCAAAACCATAGAGCCCTTCTGAATTTTCAAACTCTAAAAGCCAAAAGTGGTCTGAAAACTAGCATCATCTAGCTGACTTGCTGAGATAAGACTCTTGGTCAACTTAGACACGTGTGTCACATTTTTCAAAATGAATACAGACCCATTTGCAAAAGAAAACTTTATGTCACCTGCTCCCACTATGTCACATGCATAGTTATTTCCAAGATGCACACAATCTATCTTTCCATTGTCGTAAGTGAACATTCCCTATGGGGAGTAACATGGAATGAAGCAGCAGAATCCAAAATCCAATCCTGGGAATATGCATCTAAAGTGGTGAGCAAGTCTCCAAGTAGACTAGACATGAAGAGAATGTCATTGTCACTATCATTAGTGATTGCATTAATCTCCTCAATGTTCATTTTTCCTTTGTCTCCCTTGGACTCTCTTCCTTCTTATTTGTACCCCAATTTGCATTCTTTTTCTCATCCTTTTGCTCTCTTTTCAGCTTGTAGCAATCCTTTTTTATATGGCCGTTCTTGCCACAGTGGTAAGACTCAATGTTCCGTGCCCTAGATTTGCTATGAGACTTTCCTCTTTCTTGGGACTTCCCCTTGAACTGTGATCTGCCCCTTTGCACATTTAAGGCTACATCCTATTTGTTGCCATCCATAGACTTCCGTCCATGGATGTTTTTATCGAAGGTATAAAAATATAGTATTATAATATACTGGTGAAATTTTTCATAAATTATTTTAAAAGTTTCAAAGAATTGGCGAATTATATCTTTTATTATAATTTTTGTTTCAAAACTTGGCTAGATATTCTAGAGTATTTAAAAAACTTTCAATTTTCACAAATATACTAAAAACTAGTTATATTGAAAACTCTATCTTTTTTGTTTTACATAATTTCAAAATACATGAAATAGCCAGCATTTAGGATGCTGTAGAGTATGTAAAACATAAAATTATTTAAGGATAATGAATATCCTTCAAATCCAATGGGGGAAGAAAATTCTCAAAGTCTAGTTTAAATAGTCCAAAAAAGCTAATTATAGCCTTTTCTTTTACAACTTGACTTCTAGAGTGCTAATGCTCTATCATACAGATAGCTACTAACATCATAAGAACAAGAGTATAATCTCAAGCTAAGATCTAAGTTATCATCTAGTTTATTATGAAGCTTGTTCTTCAAGTAACCGAGAGTACTAAAACACCTTTCATCCTCAATTGAGCCAAGAATAAAGGTTTGATATAAATTTGCAAGTTTGAAGTACTCAAGAATGTTATCTTGTAGGATTGTACTGCAAGAGAGCTCGTTCCAAAACCGAACCATCGAACCATGCATTTGAACATTTTCCATTAAATTACTTTGCTGGTGCATGACTTCTCCAAAAAGGGAAGACTGTGAATAAAGCTTTCCGAAATCCAACAAACCATTGTACTTTATATTGTCCATGTCAATGTCCCGCATCCAAAGTGTTTTTTGAGAGCATCCAAATGATTCTTTAGACCTGCTTTGATACTTTCATAAGATCCATTGACCCAAAAATGTGGAAATATGATGGTAAATTCTTCCATTAGGTCATTTCATGAAAACCTACTTTTGATCTCATCTACCACTGCACTTGCAACTTCACTAAGGGCATTTTTCACTGTTTGTACTTTCTTTAAAAAAGCCTCTTTTTTAATGTATTGTAGTCTTTTGTGTCGTTTGTTTTTTCTCGTCATCCTGAAAACCTAATTGTTTGCATAAAGGCAAACATATCCTTCCTGGTCACATGTTAAAAGAGAGGAATCCCCATCTAGGTCTATTAAACTTTTCCAATCTTTAAATAATTTCTCGTCTTGAAAACTGGAGCTTGACTTCTTATCGTATGCTATTGTTATACTTAAATTAGTGAGTTTTATTGCCTTGACATATTCATTGATATAAATATCCTTCAATTGAGAGATTTTACTCAACATATTCATTTTGTCTAAAAGTGGAATAATTCCACACAATCCCAATATCGAATCTATGTTGGTCAGTTTATGATACAATAAATCTACCTTTTTGACCTCTTCTTCTACCTCCATATGCATTAAATAGACCAAAGTCTTGTATTCATCCCATAATCTTTTCACTGGCTGAACCAAAGATATCCATCTAGTATCCACATTCTTCAAAATCTTCCTCCCTTTTCTACCCACTGCTTTTGCAATAACTCTTAATTAATTGTATCTTTTTGGACTCTTGCAAAAGTAAGAGTAGCTTTTTTTAACCAAAGTCTCGATTCGTTGTACTGATGGAAATGTGGACACAACTTTGTAAGCTAGATTTGTGCGATGAGCCATACAATGTATCCCAACATAGTAAGGAGCATATTTGTACAGAGACACCATTCCGACAACCTTGCAAGACTGAAGCACCATCACATGCAAAACAAACAAGTTTCTTGACTATCTCAAACTCTGTCATGCCTCCATACTCTTTTATAGCTTGGATCAAAACTTGCACTAAGTTATTAGCATTGGATTCTGAATGAAGTTTGTGTACATATAAAAAATATGGTTTTCTCTTATTGTTTTCTACCATGTACAAATGCATTCCCAACCACAATGTAGTATCCAAAGTTGTGTACTCTTCCAATGACAGAAAAAAAGTCGGCAAGTTTTAAAGTCTTCTTTAAATCATCAAGTATGACTTGGTTCATGTGGTTAGCCATATCTATTGCACTACTCCTTGACCAATGCATGCTTGCCAAATTAGGAACATCCAAAAATTGAAGATATGATTGGTAACTCGAGAAGTCTATTAGTGAGTGGCCTTGCTTCAATATTTGCATGATAGTTGAGAATTGCACTATCTTTTCTCTATCAACCTGATCATCAATGCTTTTTCAGTGATCCTTCACTTTTATTTCACCTAGACTCTTGTACAAGCAAGAACTTATTTACTCAATGTCATTTTTTAAGTGGCGGTTATTTTCCTTGTCCCATTCTTTGATCACTTTCTTTTCATTACTTGTACCTTCTACAGTCTTGTAAACCTTCCCACAATGCTTCTCAATCGTATCAATCTTTAATTGTAACCGTGCCTCCTTTTTCCTTGCCCATGTGCATATTTTACAAATGGCCCACTTTGGTGCATCCCCAGTGTCCACTTGTTCTACGTCTAACCAAGAATATTTGGCTACCCAATCTTCTTGAAAATTCTTACGCCTGAAAAGATGTCGCCCTAGCTAGGAGAAGCCACAAAATAGGTCACCCAGGGAAAGAACAGCCAGGAGAAGTGTCCCCTAGCTCAAAACTGATGTAACAGCCACCTGCCCAATGCCCTTAACCACATATGATACATTGTTGGCACATGTCACGGAACCCCCCTGTGGGGCATCAGCAAGAGAAGTAAACAAAGTTTTACAGGAGGTAATGTGCTTAGAAGCACCACTATCAAAGAACCATGTAGAAGCTGAAGCTGCCATTTTAGGGGCAGCTTTCTAAAATTTCCCCTTATTCCTGTCATTGGCTGCAAATGTGTGATTTGAGTGCATAGTCGCATTCCGATTCACACGGCTCTACTCCTCCTACAATAGAAGTGCAACCAACTGAGCAATGGAATAGTAGTTGGCTTTGCCCATGGCAACCAACCTCAAGGTAGTGGCAAAACCTTGGTAAGAGTCAGGCAACCCATCCAATGTGCCTGAATGTGCTGCTGTCCACTGTCAAATGGTACATCAAAAGCCAAGTCCAGAGGCACAAGGGCCTTGCCAACTGTGCAACAGAAAGAACAGAAGCTTACCAGGTGAGCCTATGGAAGAAAGACAGCAAATGTCCACCAAAGAATGACCAAATATCAGCCCAGAAG
This sequence comes from Dipteris shenzhenensis, assembly GCF_047967505.1. Taxonomy (NCBI): domain Eukaryota; kingdom Viridiplantae; phylum Streptophyta; class Polypodiopsida; order Gleicheniales; family Dipteridaceae; genus Dipteris; species Dipteris shenzhenensis. The sequence continues at coordinate 5,521,482 of NC_141607.1, read as the reverse complement.
CTGAGAAAAGTTAATGACAAGCATGCAGCCTGTATGTAGCAGTCAATAGTGACTGAAAATCAGCAAATGGTGACTGAATATCACTCCAGATGCCACCAAAATCAATTTGTCTAGCAAAAGGTAGGATTCTAGTGCAAGATCTGAGTGTCTCGGGCACAAATCCAAGTGGAAATGAACTAAATTCAGCAAAATACAGTTGCTGCAGCAATAAATCTCAGATTTGAATGTGTATTCCAGCTCCAAGAAGCAAACCAATCACTCAGGAAGAGAGAAAGTTGCTGTCCAATGTGAAAAACAGCAAATGGTTGCCTGAAAAGAGGTCGCCTTGGCCAGGAGAAGCCACAAAACTGGTCGCCCAAGGAAAGAACAGCCAGGAGAAGTGTCCCCAGCTCAAATCTGGCCTGAAGTCCAGTCGCCCAGCTCAATGCAATAGGTAGATGCAATCTTTCGTGACAGAAATCCACGAGAGTGCTCCAGATGGCCTGAAAGGTAGGCGACCTACTGAAAAACAGCTCCAGAAGTAGACAACTAGCAAATGATAGATCCACGGGAAGCTTGCAAGCAGGGGAAGACCAAGAACCAAGGCAAAGCCTGCTCTGATACCACTATTGGGTGGAGTGGACAACGGAAGCAACGGAGACAAAGGTAAGAAGCAAAACGTGTGGCTGTAGTAGAATAACTAAAAGTGTTGGAAAGTACAAAAGACTACACCCAATATGATGAAACCCTAAGATAGGTGTCCCAACACAACTAGGTGTCATAAAATGTACATGTACTAGTTAACTGTACCATGTAACCGAAAGTCTAATAACTAGACCTACAATGCACATACCAAGGAATGAATGTTACCTATGGATAGCCCATAGAGTATCCTACAATAAGAGCTTCTTCAAATCATCTTTCCCTACCAACATGGAAGATGCAAGTCTAATGGTTGACCACTGTGCTCAAGGGAGGGATGCAAATGAAAAAGAAGTGCTCTTTTTCCCAACTCCATACATGAGTATGCCGAGTCTACCGACTTAGTGATCAAGCTCCCGACAATCACTCCTCAAAGGCCTGTTCGATGCTGTTGGAAAATTTGCATCTTTTGCTTCTTGGATTAGTGCATCATTTTTTGACTTTATAGGCACAACAGCAACACAACTATCACTTTAACTACTGCATAACAAGATTTGAACCGACCGAGTGGAGTACAACTCACCGCTTTTGAGATTTATTATTGTGACCTCTGTGGCAAATGCATGAAAAGAAGTGCAAACAACCAGTATGCTTGTAGTGTTATGGAATGCAGTTATGAGTTCCAATTATCGAGATTATCAGGCAGTTGGGATGGTTAAAGTAGGCTTGATTATAGGCAGCATTCCCACTAAAAATGCGACCCCACTGGATTCAATAATTACAGTGGGAAAATCTAGAATTGTGAGTGTGCAAATTTTGAATTAGGCAAGTAATAAATAAATATGAGGGCATTCAGATAAAGAAGATGATGGGAAAGTTGCGCTCAAGAACCAGTCAAGCTCACACAATTGGCCGATTATTCCATTCCCGGTGGTGACTGAAATTTTGAGAATGGATTACGATTAAAGAGATGAAAGTGCCCACAGATTCCAGAACGGACCAATACAAAATCATGGGGCGCATTTGGCTTCGCAATACTGGTTTATCACAAGCTTGAAAAGAAAAAGTAAGGGGAGATGCACCACATACCACCCAGAATTGTGTGAGGGTAAGGCTCGCAAAGCTTGAGGGTTGATGTCTGTCTCACTCACAGAAGAGGCACAAGTCGCATCCAACAAATACTGTTGTGCTAGATCGAAGGATTTATTTTTCCACTTCTTGCGAGGATAATTGTGAGGCTTCACGGTGCACAATCCCACTTCCTGCGTAGGACATGCAGCTCAGACGAAAGATGGATGTTCCCTCGGGAAGTGGTGGAGAACTGAAGGGAGCACACGGAATGCTGATGTAGGAGTGAAAAGGCTCTACAGCATGTATCCATTGGCTCCAATAACTACCAGCAAGTCAAACCCGCAGCTCCTGCAAGCCTTGCCTCAGCTCAGCTGATTATGACTAGCTCCCCTGTCATGTACTCTTGCTGTTGCTACTGCTCCTAGAGATATTGTATGCAGGCCTTCATCTTGCCAAAATAATCCAATCATAATGTGACGCTTAAGGGTCGCCATTTTAGAAGATTGCTGCAATGAAGCTCATTAAAGATTGTTTGCAACAAAGCTTATTGAATATCTTCTTGCTCTCGAGATTCTAAGTCTTTGAAGGAGTGCTTGAAGACTTGGGTGGTGGCCATGACGACCTGGGCAAGCAAGAAGGATGTTGACCTCATAGATGAGGTCTCAAAGTGAGGGAGAGCTGAGAGGAGCTTCTTGCTAACCTCGTAGATGAGGTCTCAAAGTGAGGGAGAGCTAAAAGGAGAGAGGGGTGGCATGAAGCTTGTCGCGAAGCATAGAGTAGAATGCAAGAGAAGAAGATAAGGTTAACTAAGTCCCTCATTAACAACTAACACTAACACATTTACACGAAACTCGACCAACCTATGGGGCCCCTCATAAGTAGGAGGTGATGTCGACATGCAATATAAGTACATCAATTTAGTGAGTACATGTAAGGGTTAGGGTTAGTTTGAGGAGTGGTGATCGGTTAAGTTGGGGGGTGAGATAGTTAGTTTCAGAGGCATGGGATATGAATATGGGATTTCTAGATACTTGAGTAAAAGCACATGGACCAAGATTTTATGACAAATGTGATACATGAGAGTTTTTACGACAAGATAACCTTAAATGTAAAATTGCTGATAGACATGACAGGAAATCAATCCAACTAACTGCTAACTCATACCATAAACCCACTTAGATGCTCCTTTATATGCTAGGATCTAAAGGCAACTTTGTGGGTGTAAGATGGTGAGGGCATCAAGCCCTATATCTAGCCTAGCAAGAGGCAACTAGAGAAAAGCAACATCAGAGCCAACCTACCAAGCTAGGATCAGGGAAGGCTGGAGGGGTCAGGCCTTGCAAGAATATGGAGGGCATTTGCCCTTATTTTGAAGACCCACAAAGTTGGTGGGTATAGGATGGAAGCCAATCTAAAATGTAGTTCAGAGGACGTAAAAGTTAACTAGCTGCATGATAATTGTGGAATGGGGTCTCATCTAGTGGGACCAATCAAATGGAATCAGGTTGCCATGTACATAAAAGACATGTGGAGTTGGTTGGCCCCTAAATTCAAGTGCCTGCACATGGCCATTTGGCATACATTAAATAGAGGCATGTTTCAAGACAAAGTAAATACCCTTTACGCATTGTACATCAATATTGTGACTCAAACCTACTACAAACCTAGGAACAAAAATGACATGCATTGTTGGCCAGTATTGTAGGAGATTACTTAATATCCTTTGCCCATTGTGCATCAATGTTGTCAATGTAACCTACTACAAAAGCTATTGAACAAAAACAATGTGCATTAGTGCATTAGCAAAGGCTTCCTTGCCCATCAGCAGAAACGATGTGCATTGGTGCATTAGCAATGACTGATGATCCAAAGGGTTCAAAAGGGTGGCATTTGCATGAAGATTGCAGATATAGAGATCAAGAGAGAAAGGCTAATAAAAAGCTAGAGCACACATCTTGATAGGACAAAATGATGCCCACACGGGGCTAGTTCCTTCCATGTTCTTGTTGAAGATAGAAGCATGAAGAGATATATCCCTACTATATGACTTGATGAGGGGTAGACATATTGCTAATGATGGGCCTACCATAGGCTTAAGTTAGCCAAATGTACGCTGGATATAAGGGCACAAGCCTTCTTGATTGCACAAGTCTTCTTTTGGTGCTTAATTCTATAGATCTAGCCAAAATTTTAAATTGTATATATAATATGTTGGCAAAAGTTTCCAAATATATTTATTTATTATATAAAACTTTGGCGAATTTTCATGGACTTTATTTATAATTTTATAATCTTAAAGGCTAAACCTAGCTTTTTTTTAATTTTAGTTTCAAATGGTGGCGAATATACTAAGCCTTTATTTTCATAAAAGCATATAAACTTTCACAAGCCATATAAAACTTTTGCGTATTAATGAAACTAACGTGAAAAGATCATCCCTGCTTCCATCTAATCTCCTCGGCCAACAAGCTACCCACAACATCATCAAACTTCAGTACTCCACCAAGTGCAGAGTTACTGATGACAGCTGTACGAAAGGTATCCCATGAGGATGGCAATGAACATAAGAGAAATATTGCCTTAGTCTCTGCATCAAAATTCATCTTCTGAGCTTGAAGCTGGTTGAAAATAATATTGAATTCATTCAAGTGAGAAGCAATGGAGACCCCTTCCTTCATCTGCAGCTCAAACAAACTCTTCATGAGTTAAACTTTATTAGAGGCAGTTTTCTTCTCATAAGTGGCACACAATTTCTTCCACAAATCTTCTGTAATCTACTCATTTACTACTATGAAATAAACTGACTCTGCAAGATGAAGTCTATAAGTAGATTTTGCTAACGCATCTAATTCATTCCGATCATTCTCAGACATATCTGCAGGCTTAGCTTCAATCCCTGCCAAGGGATGCAAATGAACAAAATCCCAAATGCTAGTACCTACAAAAGAGAAATCACACCAAATACCAGGTGCACCCAGTATGTCTTCTTCAATGAAGAATAGTCTCACCAAAACTCAAGGCTCAAAGCATCAAAATGCATTTGACTCATGTGCATATACTATGCATCCATATGAGCAAATCTAGCCCAAAAGAAAATGTCAACCCACAATGACAAACAATGGCAAATATAATGTCAATAAGAGCCAAATGCCTCAAGCATAAACACTATCCATGGGCATAAGCATCAATAATGTCTCATCCAAAAGATCATAGCACAACCTGTGCATCCACTGCAATATGTCAAAGTTGTCCCTTAGCATAAAATAGCATATGTGTGCTAAACGTCCATCAATAAAGCATCCCACAAGGCAATCTGGGCCTATCAGCACATCCAACATGGATTGCAATGCATCCAAACGGCCTGTAAAGCATCCACGGCAACCCAATGCAAACCACAAATAAGTGCACATGGCTTAGACTGCAACCAAAGTGATTTGCATAAGGTATATCCAAGAAATCACGGCCTTATGGCAATGATCGCTAGTGAAAATAGAACCTGGGATGTCTCAAAACATGGGTGTCATTGCATAATCAAACTTAGCAAGACAATCTGCAAATATCTCTCTTCTACCACAACTCCAAAATCTCATCCAAGGATGGAGTAAGAGCCAGTCAACCCTTGCATTTACTTGCAAAAATGAACCTTAGGAAACTTAACCTTAGCCAAAATGCCACATGGCAATCAACGAGAAGGTCTTGGAAATTTTGAGAAATTTCCTTCAAAGAGATGATGGAAAAACACAGAGAATCACAACTCCATCGGTTCTTCACGAAATGGCAAATCAATCTCGGATCCAACGGGATAGACAGCTCTGCAAATGGAGGCCCGATGTTGAGATCCCACTCACACAAGAAATGGCAAAATGAAGGCGTCAGACAGAGATTTACCACAACTTCAAAAGTTCACGGAACTAGAAGCAGTTTCTCAAGTAGAAGTTTTGGACCACTTTGGATCCACTGGGAGTGTCAGAACTGCAAATGGTGGCTTGGATATGGAGATCCAACACACGAAATCCTTGCAGGAAATGAATTTCGTCACTTTTTGTAGGAGCTGTAACTTTTCATTGAAAACTCAAATGATAGATATGTTGAGAGTGAAAATGTAGCTCTCAATCTGATCTACAACTTCCTTGAAGAGTTCAAGTTAAAATTCTATCTCTAACTCCGAATATTTGCGGCACTACATACATGTGTCTGAGAAGATTTGCTTATATCTTGCACCTTCAACTTTGCAACCTAGTAAAACAAATGCCCAAGAGGATTTTGCCCCTTTCTCTCCAACTGCTATAGCAGCTCCAAAATCTGTAGCTCCTCCCATTGAACAAGGATCTTTGGGATGCACCATTTCTCTCCAGGCTAGAGGCTACACCGGGCTACTCATGCTACTGCCAGGCTCTACTGCGAAGCTCTGATACCAGTTGTGAGGACACAACGGAAGCTAAGAGGGTGAGAGGAAGCTTGAGAGACACAAGTTTTTGTGGGTGTAGAACACCCTAATCTTCTATTTCATCCGTACATATATATGTGTGTTTGAGTATTGTACATAGCCGGGGTTAAGTACAGTGGCCTTTAACCCCCACATACTGCACCCCAGCTTAGAAATGAATTTTGAAACATCAGTGAAAATGGAGGTCTTACAGCTCTACTATTAGCAACATAGATTCCATGCATGTTTGAAGTGGAGGAGGAGACGATAGCAATAAACGCCACATAGAAGCCATCAATTTGCTTTCCAACCTTAAAGATGGAACTGAAAGAGGTGCCTCCGATCAAGACAGAATCAGACCTATCGCAACAAGCAAAGCTTTACTAAGAGATGAACGCTCAAGAGGAAGAAGATAAAATTTCAAAATTACTAGGATGACTTCAAATGAGAAGAGGCTTCCTGCATCCAGCAGGCAAAAACAAAAGACCCGGCACCTCAAGGAAATCAAGAGTCAAGAGCTCCTACACAACAAAATGCTAGAGGAATACAACACTCTAAGGGAGAGAATGAATTTGCTAGCCTAGGTAAGTCAATTGTTGCCTTCCTAGCTTGCTTCATGACTCTGCTTCATGACTCAGTCCTATGGCTGTGCACTCATGCTTTGGTAGGCTTCCTCCTTGGTGTCAAACCTCCAATGGCTTTCATAGAGACCTAGATTAGGACCAACTGGATAAGGAAGGGTATGAATGTTCTTAATGTGATATTCTTGAAAATAGGCTTTTTTGTCTTCTTATTTGAGAAGCTTGAGATGGTTGCAAGGGCCCTGCAGCATGACTACCATCCACTATACTTAGAATGGCGCGGTCCAAGGACTTTTCTCTCACTTTTCTCCAGATACCCCTAGATCTACTATAATTCCTGTATGGGTAGAGCTACCTGACCTACCTCTCTATTTGTGTAATCAATTACCCTTCCTATGTTGTGGGTTGGGTGAGGACCTTGGTGTTGACCAGGAAAACTTCATCAATCCCAAAGGTAATCCCCAAATTTGTATTAAGATGGGTATTGCAGAGGAGATGCCTAAGACCCTCATAATTCTTAACAAAAATGGTAGCACATTTAGGGAGCAACCCTTGATCCATAAGAATCTTCCATACTCTTGCTTTTTGTGTGGTCTCTCCACACGTGGTTAAAAATTTTCCTCTAAAGAGGGGCAAGCCCAAGGAGGCTGAGCCTTCTGCTCCTACAGTGAAATGGATTCCCAAGCCTCTTTCAGTACCTCTGAGTACTCAGCATGAAGGCCAAACTTTCAATAGAAACACTTAAAAAAGGTAAGGAAACTCTAGTGACACCTACAATAAACAAGATTTCCTTTGAACCTCTCAAAGACAAGGAGGAGGTCACTGAAGGTAACAACAGGGTGAGTCAGGATGATCATGTGATCATTGAAGCTGGATGGTCAAAAGAGTTTGAGGAAGACATTAACAGAGAGGATGCCATGGATGGGGAGGAGGTAAGTGAAGAAGAATAAGAAGAAGAAGAATCCAATGGTACCCCAGGTAACCAAGGGGACTCTAGTAAGGGAAAAGCCTTCATTATGGTACAACATAAAAGAAGACAATCTAAAGTTGCTACTGTGTAGGTAAACAACCCCAACCCCAGGGCTAAGAAGGGGCAAAAAAAGAATGTCAAATAAATCAGTCTCTTTCTTGACTCTTAATGTTAGAGGGTTGTTGATGGACCCTAGTAGAGGTGAAGAAGTAGCTCATTGGTTGAGAGCTAATTCTCTTTCCCCTCTTTTCCTAGCATTACAAGAGGTCAAGGCTTGTGGAGACATGTTAGAGGCTACATTAAAAACTATTGACAAAAGAAGAGTTAGGTATATCACCTCCCATGTGGAGGGTAAGAGTGGGACTACCAATGCAGTCCTATCTCATTATAATGGAGGAGTCACTCAAGTTATCACAAATGATCAAAACAAATGGGTGCTGCTTAAATGCCTTATCAAGGGATGAGCTTTGAAGTAATTTCTCTCTTATGCTCCTAATTCAGCAATAGATAGCAAGCTTCTATGGGATTCTTTATTGCATGCAGATGGCAACTGCTTTGCTATGGGGGACTTCAATATGGCAGAGATGAAGAGGGACAAATGGTTGGAAAAAGGCAGTGTCATCAGAGGTTCTAAGTTAGTTTCTTGGGAGGAATTCAAAGAGCACTAGAAGATCATAGATGCTTGTATAGATGGGGAGTTTACTTGGTGTAATAGTCAATTGGGAGAGAACAAGAGAGAAGCCAGATTGGATAGGATTTATGTATCACAGTGTGTTTTGAATAACCTTCTCACTTCAAATACTAAAACTTTCTCCTCCCTAACTCTTTCAGACCACAAACCTATCTTGCTATGCTATGATTTTGGGGCTGGTCATAGGGGTACTTCATGGTTCAAAGTAGGTACAAAACTTTTTGCATTGAAGAGTGTCCAATCTTTATAAAGAAAGCCTGGGAAAATTCTTTTGGTAAAGGCATTTCTATTTCAGATGCTTAGGCTTTAACTATTGAGGATACTCCAAAATTCTTAGGACAGCTAGAAAAATAAGATACAAGGAAAGAGCTCAGAGAATGGATCTAATTTAGAGCAATATTAAAAAATTAGAATAGCAAGCCAAAGTTGGGGAGACCAGTGCACAAGGGGAGCTACTTACTACTAAAAGGGAGCTTAGGAAACAAGAGCAGATCAGGTTAAATGACTCCAATATTTACTTCAGAGATTGGTGGGCATGAAAAATAGACAGACCTACCAAAGGACCTTCAGACTGATCAGGGCTTGGAGTGACAGATATCTCAAATGCAACCAGAAAGATATCTGCTACATGGGTAATTAAATCTAATTTAAACCCAGAGTGTGAATGGGCTCAGCTTTTGTTGAGAAATATGAACACATTAGACCATTTAGGACTGCCAATTAAAAGAATTATCCCCTAGTATCTAGTGTTTGTAATCCTGAACCTTGCAATGCCAAAGGGAGCTCACTGTTGGCAATCCATTTGGAGAGCTTTTGAGGATTTAAAAGCATTTTTACAATTCTCTAGCAAAGGAGATTTCATGGCTAATGACTCCATTTGGATCTCAGCAATTTTTAAGAACTCTCAACTAATTGATGAACAATTTACTTTGGCAAACATCCTTTTTAAGAAAGGATTGCAAACCTGGAATCAGCTATGGCACAGAGAACAGTTTAGATGGAAGACACGGCATGAGATTAGAAGGGAATTTGCTTGATCTAATTAAAGCCAGGGCCTTATCTTAAGCAGGTTGGAACTATGGCAGGGAGATGTCAGATGGAAGGGGGGTTTTATTTTAATCTTTCATAAAGAGTTCAGTTGGGTAGGAAGCTCTTCAATCCTTCCTATTCCTACCCCAACTGGCTGATATGGACAATTTATTTAGAATTCTTAATGCTAGATGGAATCTATACGATAGTAGAGATAAATGGTATGAAAGATTTGACAAAAATAGGTTCCTGAGAAGATGTTCGGCATTTCCCAGCTCATTCTTCACAATGCAGTTTGGACAAATGTCAAAGGACTCAGAATAGGGAAGGGAGATGGGAAGTGTAAAATATGTCTTGGTCCTTTGGAGGATATTTTTCACTTGTTTGTAGCTTGTCCTCAAACCAAAATAGTTTGGAAGTTCATCCAGATTGAGTGTGGAGAGCTAATTAATTGGAAAGCTATACTGCTAGGGGATGCATGCAAAACCAAGCATGAGCCTTGGTTCCAAATAAGGGCACATGCTCTATGGTTTATCTGGATCTCTAGAAATAACTTTCAGTTTAATAATAAAGAATTATGTACTGATGCCTTAATTGCTGCATGGTGGCATTGAAAAAAAGAAGACTTGAATTTCAGATAGAGGCTTACAATCTAGAACAACAAGGTTGAATGTTGCTATATATCAAAGCAAAAGAGCAAGTGTTTATCTCTAAAGAACATGACAAGCTGCCCCATTTTCTCCATAGGATGCCTCCCTCAACTGACCCCAGCTTTGTGGCTACTAGTAGGCCCTTCTACACAACACCCATCTACCCAAAGTCAAGGAGCTACTACCCCCTCATCTCAGCCTTGGTTTTATATTTCTGAGGAGATGTCTATTGATCCTGTACATGGTGTCCCTACTCTTGCTTAGAGTGTACGATTCAATGAAGAGGCTAGCAATTTTTCTTTTCATGTTCCCTCTTGTTTACACAGGAAGAACTGAGGATGATATTTATCTTATTTGTCTGCTACTTTTAGTCTTTTGTAAGGTGTTAGGCCTTTCTACGGCTAGCTAATCTATCATGGATAAACTCTATTGATGTACAAAGGTTCCTAAATTTTAATATAAATTCCCTTTTTTTTGCCCCCAACAAAAAAAAGAATTTCTCCAAAAATCCCTTCTACCACTTGGGAAAGCATGATTAAGGACTTATAAGATAGTATCATACATTGTGATGTTAATAATGTAAGGGGCTCACACATTATGCATGTACATATATTCTATTTATTTAATTTTTATTTGGCCTATCTTCTATACATGTGTACATATTTTTACTAACGGCATGTATGAGTGCTTTGTGTGAGTTCTCTATATATTAAGGCTTCACACCCTAACTAATTATGTTTATCAATCAGCTTGTTCATCATTTTAGCTTAAGTTTAGAGATATCTCCTCGGTATCTCTTTCCGTGCTTCATACACATGAGATTACAGCATCTTACTATGGTGAATCTTTTGTGAGGGAAACCATATCTAACACTTTATATAATGTACAAATAGTCACAACGAAGTGACAAGAAGGAGTTAGCAGGATTCCACATCATATATGAAGGAGATTTTGTGCAACCCAAATGTTCGTCTCGACGTCTAGAATCGTTTGTCTTGGTATCTTAATTAACGAGATCAATCTCTACCTATCAACATGCTTCATGAGACTAGGATTCTCCACACATACACAAGGTTTCCAAGCCCCCATCCATGTGGTTTATACACCTAAGTCCCTAGTGCTACTATAGGTCCTTGGTAATCATCTAATCTATTAGGAAATAACATTTGGTTTGTGAGGACAAAAAGAAGTCATGTAGACAGGGATGTAACATCTCAAACCAGTAATCTTTGAATGAAATATCATCTCTTTAAGCCATCCACTCACATGCACATCAATTAGCACACAAATTTTAGTTTAAGATAATCTTGAGGATTTTATCTTTAATAATAGCCCAACAAGGCCTAGGATAGATGAAGTGTTCTAGGTTCAAATGCATAATTAGCAATATGCATAATCAGAGAGGTCATGGAAAATTTGTTTTAAATAATTTTCTACCTAAAAATAAATTAACTATTTGATTTTATTGCCAATTTATTAGGTGATAATATTTGTGAATTAACACATATTTAGTTAAATTAATCTTAAAAGTTGTTTGTTGATTTTGGTTTATTGTTATAGGTTTTTTTCTTTTTCCATTTTTAAATTGTTGAGATGGAGGTTGTATGCATGTTCCTTGTCAACTCTTGCATGAAAGGCTTCGTGACATTAGAGCTTGCTTTTGCATAATTACCCATCCACCAAGCATCCACCTTACTCCTATATCATAGTTTTTTCTTGAAATTTATTGTTGAGATGGAGAGGGTATGTTCAATCTTGGTTCTTCCAAAATGACCAACCACCTTGCTCTTGAATCAATAGTTTATACTCCCCTAGTGTCTCATGTTGCCTCTACCTAACTTACAATTTGATTTGTAGCATCCTATTACACTCGTGACACTAGATCTTTATCCATACTTCAAAACCTTGCTCTAAGTGAATGGTGCTTGTAGCCCACACAATTAGAGCGAATTGCAATTTATTTTTGGTGTCTTCTTGCCTTAGGTTCTCATATATTTGTAGATTCTAGGCCATTTGGAATATATTCTCATCAACACTTGGGATTGGTAATTCCTGCTAGCTCCATGCTCAAATCCTACTACTTTGATTGAGGAGGAGAGAATTTTACACAATTTATGGCATCTCACACCTTTCAAGGTTTGGCAACTACATTGTGCTACTCCTAAGCAAATTACTAAGAAAAAATGTGTCTTCTTGTAATTATGATGTGAGCTAGAAGCATATTTTGGCAATCTTTCACTTATTTTGGCATATCTCTTATGATGATTGGATATGTGATCATGTGTTAAAGTGTTGTTCTTGTTTTGCAACTAGTTCTTGATTTTGATATTCGGGTACTTATTGGATTAATGTGGATGGTGATTATGATAGTTTCTTTATAGGAGATGGCCATAGAACCCCAAGTTCTATATTTTCATCCTAGTCTTTGGTTGAGTTTTGGCATCCTTCTATGGCTACCCATGGCCTCATATGATCCTGATTCCTTAGCTTCCCTAGGATATTTTGACGTACTTTTATTTGTCATATTTCCATTGTATGCCTCTTACCTGTCAAAATAAGAGGCTCATGAGACTCTACTAAGGTTTGCTTTGGTTCCATGATCCATCTAAATTTCTAGAATATTATCATATTAAAAAGCCTACCACGATTGGAATACAAAAATATGCCAAAGGATGATCCCGATTCATAGGTGCTATCGCAGAAAGGCAAGAACTTTATTAAACATGTGACATAGTAGGTTCCTTTATGGAAGGGCCGGTTTTAATTTGGAGACCTAAAAGCCATTTATAGATAGCAAGGGGCTTTAAAAATAATTACCTGATAAAGTTATGGTACAAATGGGACTTTTGAATTCAAATTTGAACAAAATATAGATATACAAGGGGGTAACAATTATACAAACAAATGTAAAATTTTAAATATAGGAGTATTTTAAATACATTCTTGCTAGAACACATTACTTTTACAACATGGCCACTCTAGGGTTGGTATTTCTCTTTATTTATGATTTCAAACCATCCATGATTAATGGTGATTATTGTTGCTCATTATGTTCACTATATGGCCATAATAATCTTAATTCTCAATTAAATAAAGCCTTAGAAACACACTTTCATTAAAGCATGACTTTGACAAGTATTACACTATTCTTTCCATTGATTATTTGATTGAAGTTGGAGTTAATGCCTTAGATCAGCCAGCGATTGCTTGTGTTTGTGATCATGTGGAAAGAAATTGCGAGTCCTTTTTTGAAGCCATAGAACACCTAGATCCATGATGTCAAGAGTTCAAGGAACCCATCTCTTGCCCCCAAGAAGAACATGCTTAGTTTATGGTCAAGATGAGTCTAGTTGATTTGCATATAGAGGAGGATGAATTGCTCAAAAGTAATCATGGATAAGAGTCCACAGATGAGCAAAAAGAAAGAGGCTTATTTTTAGTTTTTTGACTCTTTCAAGATTGAAATTGAGTTAGACTTGAAGAAGAAGGAATCCTTGAATATGAATTCAATATTAGAGAAGAACCTTTAGGAAGTATGTCTTTAGAACAAGATGAAAAGAAGCAAGATTCTCAAGCAAACCAATAAGTTGAAAGGTACTAAAATATGGATAGCAGAGGAGCTCACCCCAACTCAGCTCAAACTGAAGGTCATTCAATTGACTAAAGTGAAGAATGCTCGAAAGGAAAGAAAATAGGTGGTTTACAGAGATGGAAAAGCACTAATCAAAGATTTCAAATCCAAACCTAAAGACTCTCAGTCTTAAACTGATGTAAAGCAAGCCATTTATCTTGTGTAGTAGACCATAGCTAACCTATAATAACTTTGTGAGAGCTATACACACTCCCAAGAGACTCTCAGTCTATAACTGATCTTTGGTTTTGTGTGTGTTTTGTCCCATAGGCTCGTGAAGTATGTCGAGGACGTTAATCTCTCTCTCTCTCTCTCTCTTTCTCCGCATCTCTTGTTCTTATTTTATGCTTTGTTTCTTCCTTTTTGCTACCAGAGTTCTTATTGTTTGGTTCACAAGGCAAATCTGCAAAGGCAAATCTGCAAAACTGACGAAAGTGATATTTGACCACACAGTCACTTCCTAGTTATGATTTTGCATCAACCAGTAATAAGAATGAGTCACTGCCAATGTCTCTACGCATAGATATACGATGCAATTTTTGCGACAACTTTTCATCGACCTGCAAAACAATGGTCGCATGAAGGAGCAAGAGCAAGAATATATTTTTGCAAGAAGAAAGAAAGAGCAAGAGGTGGAATCAAGAGAGGAGGAGAGCTTGAGATGAGTGAAGAAAGATCAAGAGCAAAGAAGAGGAGTGAAGAAAGATCAAGCATCGTGATCTCAAGCGCCATGAAGAAAGATCGAGACGAAGCTGCTTTTTTTTTAATGGAGGCGACTGCATTAATTTTTTGAGGAGTGGATTAACTTAAGTTAATTGTAACTCAAAGATTTGGGCACCCTTATAACTTGGCTTAATGGATTAGATTTTTAGGGGAAGAGCCCTGTTTTTCATTAAAAGTTCATTAGAAACACATATTGTAACTCAAAGATTTGGGCACCCTTATAACTTAGCTTAATGGATTAGATTTTTACGGGCAGAGACTAATTAGGGTTTTTCATTAAAAATTCATTAGAGGCGATTAGGGGCACATATTAGCCAACTATCACAAACTATTGTCATTCATAAGGCCTGCCCAACATGTAAAATCACAACAAGGTGAATGCCCTGAAAACCTAAGAAAAGTAACATCCAAACAAATAACCAGTAGATCTTTTACTCTACTCCGCCCCCAGGCAATGACATGCTGTTTTACTGTCTCAAGAAGATATGAAACAGCCCGTATTACCAACCCTAGAAAATATAGGAGCCATTAACGAAGCCTCCATCCAGGAAGAGGGAAGTTGCTGATGCCCTATATTCCTTCATAAGGGCAACTACCTCCTTCCACCAGGCATTGTTCCAGCCATTTTTCAAGCTAAAATGATCCTTCTCGCATGCTGGATCTCGTTCTGCATACCCATATCTAGTTCCAAGCGCGGCAGTTCCAAAACCTTCCTTCTGAATTTGCTTCCGTTAAATCTGCCTGTATCAAAGCGGACTTTTGAGAAACTTTGGGAATTGTAAATTCCTCCAACATGCAAGGATTTTCAATGCGCTCGAATGAACCTTTCGCTTGACGAATCGACGTCACACTAGTTGCAAGAAGGAAATTGCCTGCTGCTGCTGTGCTGGGATCTCACCTTGATGTGTTAAGACAGAGCATCTCCATGCCCAGATTCCCAATAGGGGGGATCCGTGGGTGCGATCAGGTATGAGCCAGGTCCGTCAGGTATGAGCCAGCAGTGTCAACTCTCGAAGACTTGATATTGTTTCTATCTCTGTACATGTATCAACCATGGCCACCGGCTTGGGCACCTTGGTTCTGCAAACTTAGACAAACTGACTCACAAAACCAGAAAAGTCAGAACATCTAGCCAACCTACACTAAACCTTCCACACTGGGATGCTAATGGCAGTCGCGACATACGAAACACACTGATAAAAATAAGACGAATGATGGAGAATTGGCTAGACATTGAAGAAACTGAAAGGACAAGGTAGCTAAGTCCTTGCTGTCCGAATGCATTTTGCTGGCTCTCGTATCGTGATGCAACTTCCTTCTCATCATTGGTGCACTGTATGTTTTGTGAGAGGTCTTTGCCCTCTCCTTTCTTGGGTCCCGTCTCGTCAATCAGATTCGCTCACCAAACCTTGAACAGAGCGAGCCAGAAGCTTGGACTACCTGCAACAGAGCCTAATTTTGGCAAAATTCGAAGATGGCCTGCAGAACAATCATTGGAAACAGGAAGATCATAGGACTGGAGCTTGCATCGTTCCTTTTGAGTAACAGCAACACAGCCTCGTAAATCAAGAGCCCATGAGAAAAGAGTGCTAGTGGCCAATCCTCTCGCATATGAGCAAAAGTAGAAACAAGAATAGCAAACTCCCGAAAGAGCTACTGTAGAACAGGTAAATCAAACCACCTTCTCCTCACACGATCCCACAGATCGGCCCAAGAACATAAACCCGAATCGCCATCGCCAATAGCCACAGTCTGCGGAACGTGAACGAATTTTCAAACGTAATGGCTCCCAAGCGAAAACTGAACAGGCGAACGAAAACTAGGTGCTGACCATGCACGCTTGCATGCAGTTGGAGCTTCACCTCTGCCTACACCCACAGCACCCTTCTGAAGGTTCTCAGTCTTGGCTTCTTCTCCATAGCGTCGTCTGCCGGCAGGTCAAAATGCCTTCTCAAGCTCTGCGAAATAGAGACAAGCACAAATATAAAGCAGAAGCATAAGTCAGACGAAATCATCACCTCTCCTGCCATGCACATTAATTCAAGCTCTAAACATAGAGAAAAGAACGTGGCTTTCGATTGCCTTGGGCGGCTGACATTCATTGGCTGCAACACGTGCACCAATCATGCATTTCCGAGTAAACGAGGCAAAAAAAAGTTTATAAAAAAATGGGAATTTCTGCTTTGCAAAAAACGAATCGATGCTAAGGCTACCCAGAGGGCAGCCCAAAAAGTAAAGCGCAGAGAAGCAGGTACTGTCAGACGAGATGTAGTCATAATCATAAACGAACTCGCCTAGAATTAATTTTCAAAGAAACAGACTCTACAAGTAAATACCCAAAATTAATTTTAGCTTTAAGTCCTCCCGTTAAGGGGCCGGCCAAAAACTACATCGCACAAGCGTTCTGCTATGCATAGAACGACCCAAAAGTCATCGCCGTGCACGATGATTTCCCTACTGCAATTGCCTTCAAAAAAAAGATAGAATAGATGAATGCAACAAACGCCCACCTAAAGCAACAGTCTTCTCCTTGGCCTCAAGAGTATCATTCCTGATTTACATGGACGGATCTAGAACAATCCTCTTACACCTTAGCTGGACTTTTTGCACTGTTAAAGTTCCCCTACACGTCTCTTGCCTGGAAATACCTCCTTCCTATCCTATGCCTCTCTTACTTGAAGCCGATGAGGTCAATTTTCAGACGGATTGAGATTGAGACCAAGGAACCGTAGACAATCAGAAGCTAATTGTGAGACAGTTTTGCAAGAGCAGAGATTGCTTTTTGGTGATTTCCATCGACTTTTGACGGAGATTGGGTTCTGATTGCAATTGTGATGGAGATTGGAACGAGATTGTGATCGAGATCGCACGGATGGTGGGGTGCTACTTTGAACTTGCCTTTTGGAAGTTCTCTTCGATTGACAGTTGTAAAATTTGAAACAAAATTTTGCAAACCTTGAAATGCTCTATTTTTTGTGATCTGGTAATCTGAAGTGGGAAGCAAACGGCCTTTTAATGGGCTGCATTGCATGTACACAAAAGAGTGACAAATCAGGGTACAGGATGGAGTACGGTTGATGGAGCTGTAAAATTCTTGCATGTTTCCCTATGGTCTTGTTCAAATCTATGCTATTTGCAAGTTTAAATGCATGATGAAGATGCTTAAAGAATGAATACATGTTGTGAGAGAGAATGAAAATCTGGAAAATTAGTGGCTTTAAGGTGTCTCCTAGTCTTGGGATTACCCCTTGCAACCAGCGATCATTCCACAAGACCCTTGGTAACTGTAAACCCTTTCAAAAGTTTACCATCTTCCCTTGATAACTCTGAACTCTCTAATATACTGGACCACTATCTATAAAACGTAATCCTTCCTGCCTAAAATTACTTTTAGAGAAATCCACACCCCTTGTGAAAGACTGCGGGCAAAGAGGGATGACACTCTAGACTTTATTATAACTTTTACAAAGTACACATACTGAGGGATGTCACTAGAAGCACAGGTCAATTTTTCTATTCCGGTGGGATTTCCAGAGCCTCTGCCAAAAAATTATCTGCAAGTCAGCAAAAATCTGAAGGTTCTCCTCCCCAGCATATATTCCAGACCCATGAGGTGTGTTGCACTGACCCATCATGTGGTTCCCCTCTCACACTTGTCAGTTGTCACATGGAGCTTCACTCCTTACTTGTATCCCTTTGGCTGAGGTTGTATTCCAGATTTATACAGTTGCTGGCTAATCTCATGTCAGTTCTCTCTCTCTCTCTCTCTATTCCAGATTTATACAGTTGCTATTGCCTAAATCTCATGTCAATTCTCTCTCTCTCTCTCTCTCTCTCGCTCTCTCCCCCCCCCCATGCTCCCGCACTCGCACTACTTTCAGAGTATCACATGTTAGGGACCGGCAGAGCGTGGGGCTCACGCAGTTCGGGATTGTGACATAGATCTGAAGGCACATCAAAGGGCTGATCAATGATCGCAGGGCCTAGTACAAGGCGATTTGTGGCAGGAGGCACTTGTGGCTGTTTGGAGCAGCCTGGCCAAGGCGTGGACAGCATCGGGTTCGGCAGCTTGTTGGAGACGGCAGCAAGGCTGCCTCTTCCACTCTCCCACACCCCAATCCAGCCCTCCCTCTCCTTTCTGCCCAAAGGTCTATTTTTCTCAAGGATCAGCACAGCTGTGTGAGCTTGGAGTAGTTCCCATAGGACCCCTCTATATGAGTAAGGAGGACAAACTCAACGGAACTAATTCTGTGCAGTGGAAGCTGCACATGAAGCTCTTGTTCGTTCACAAGGGTGTTTGAGACATTGTTCAGGGATTTAAGAGAAAGCCTGAGCTCAATCCATGGGGATGCAGACCGTGACAATGCCTTTCTAGAAGAGTTATAGGAATGGGAGGAGCATGATTCCAAGGCGCCATTTTGCGATGGTGCGGACCATTTCCACAGAGGCCTCTCAGCAGTGCAGACCTTGACCAATGCTTTGGAGGTGTGGTGCAAACTTGAGAATCTCTATGCCAATAATTCATCTGCGAGGTTGTCACTTTGCCAAGGATTCATCGATGAGGGCTCCCTTCTCTTAAAAGAGGAATCAGTTCTCCTACCTTAGGGTAAGCTGAAGAGATGGTGGTGAGGCATACTCGACAGTATAGAAGAAGGGAAGGCAGAGGTGCTATGCGTGTGGGAAGAGAGGGCATACGGCCAAGCATTGTTGGTCCAAGAACAAAAGCAAGTCTTAGGCCGAGGACACAAATTCAGGCCCACCTTTAGACCAGTCTGGTGCTCCCAAGGCAGCTACTGCCAGGACCTCCGAATTGCACTAGATTTCTAACAGTAAGGAACGACTTTCCCCACCTATCACAGCCAAAGACGTCATGTGGTTGGGACAGTGAGCTAATTGCAGCTCCTATCATTTGAAAGTCTAGCAAGCAAGGTAAAACTATGGACCAGAGTTCATTGCTTGATGTTGCAGAGACTATGGACACAGTAGGGTTCCGGTGTTCATTGTTCGAGGTTCTTGGACATGATGTGTTCACTGGAGGATATTGGGCCTAGTTTGTTCCACAGATCCTCATTATCCATTTGTGACTCAGTGCAAACTAGCATGGGTAATCACAGCCGAGGAAATCTCATTTGTTGTTCGAGGTGGCATTTGGTTCAAGTATCAGGCTATCAGGTGCTATCACCAAGGTGAATCCAGTATTTGCGGTGTTGGAGGGTCCATGGTTGCTTGCTTCTTTAGATCATTTATACACCATAAGCTGCAAGCAAGGCTGGTGATGCCTTAACGCAAATAGCTTTTTCAAAAGAAAATATTATTTTTTTAACAGAAAAAGATTTTTATAATATTATTTACTCTAGGAGCTACAATTGTGACATGTGGTTTCATGAGAGCTCAAAGAAGGAAAACTTCTCTGTAGGCTGCCGATCGTAAAGAGAGTGTTAGAATTTATGGGACCTCGTGTAGTGAGAGAGGGCTTCTTTGTGCGTGTCACCCAAACAGAGGAGTACATACACATTCTTCCTCCAGTGAGCTTGGACGGCAAGATACCAGGGCATATTTGCCGTGGTTAGGGCAGATCGCAAGCTGGTTAGTGACCTGTTTGAGGCTAGCTGGTAAAGGCTAGTTAGGCCCATAGTTAAGGCAAGGTTGGGGCCCAGTTTGGGCACCCAACTAGGTCCAATCACCCTCGGCTTACCTAGTTGGGACAACCTGAGCTAACCTAACCCCACTTGGGTCAGGTCAACCCCACTTGTTAGTCGGGCCAAGTCAACCAATTGGTCGGCAAGTCAGTCAGCAGTAGCAGGCCGACCGGGCTGGAATGGGACCTATATATAGGTCCCTGACACAATCCCAGCTCTTGAAATCCCGTACCTACAAAACAAGTGCAAAGAAACAACTATAGCAACAACATGGAAGGGTGTAGGCTAGGTCACCACCCAAGCATGACGTCTACAAGAAAAGGTCTCGAGAAACTAGGACGTGCCCTCGGAGCCATGAGCTGAGCTACTGGCAAATCTCCCAATGAGTTCCCAACGACTCTAGCGTCCCATACACGAGGTGGCATCTGAGAGCCTTGGAACTGCTGTTGGCCTTGGGCTATGCTAGAAAGTAGACGCACATCCGCGACACGATCCACGATCTAGACCAACAAGAAAGAACTAGACTCGCTCTAACTTGCCTCTTGAAAATTGAACCCTTGGGCTACTTATATAAATATGCCAAAAATACAAAAACCTGTTGGAGATATCATAGCCAAAAAGTGTGATGATGTGATGTGTTGGTGTGTAGTACTAGGAGTTCTAGTACTAGTTCATGTGTGTGAGTCATGTGTGAGTGCCACGTGTCACAATGGGACCTATCCCATATGCACTTGGTGCAAGTGTGTGAGTAGGCTTGTACTACTCATGATTATGAATAAGATAGCCTTTCATCATGTCTTCATTTATGTTTCATTTCCTTACACCCTAACCTTCTCTCTCCCTCTCTCCACCATGTTTCTAACATGGTATCAGAGCAAGTTTACCCGGCCATAGCTGCCACGTCATCCTAAAACTAACCCTAATCCAAAACCCTAATTTTGTTCTAGCTTTTATTTCTGCAGCCGCCTCAGCCCTGCTCATTTTCGTCTCTATCCTGCAGCCATCTGCCCTCCTTTGTGCCCATTTAGCTCCACCATAGCTTGCCTCTCCATAGCTGTCTCCTTTTGTGTTCATTTCGCCTCCTTTCCCTCACTGTCTGCACCCGTTTTGAGCACCTCCTCCTGCCACCTTGTTGCTGCTACATAGCCGCCCTGTGGCAGCACACTTCTGGCCACCTTTTCCAACTTTTCGAGGTGTTTCCGAGCAGCTCCAGCCCTGCCAGTGCTGCATGGAGGCCATCCCCTGCATTTCGAAACATTTTTCAAGGGCTGTGTGCATTTCGGAGCATACCAAGCTTGAACGTGTGAAATTTCGAGCTATTTCAGAGCATCTTTAGTCCTGTTGTTAGGGTTTCCAGGCCGCTGCAATAGAGTTGTTCATCCACGTACGTCGGTTCCAGATTCTCGGGTGATTTAGAGGCCTCCCTGATCTATCTTGGAGCAGCTGCTTGCATTTGCGAGCTGTTTTAGGGTTACAGTTGCAGAGCCGCCTCCTTCACACTCATTTTCGGGGCTGCTCTTTGCCTTTCATTCATCCTCGGGCTGCTCTAGGTCACTGCTTTCTATTTTGGAGCAGTCCTTTGGCTCTCTTTAGCCTCCTTTTCATCTCGGGCTTACCTAGTTGGGACAACTTGAGCTAACCTAACCCCACTTGGGTCAGGTCAACCCCACTTGTTAGTCGGGCCAAGTCAACCAATTGGTCGGCAAGTCAGTCAGCAGTAGCAGGCCGACCGGGCTGGAATGGGACCTATATATAGGTCCCTGACACAATCCCAGCTCTTGAAATCCCGTACCTACAAAACAAGTGCAAAGAAACAACTATAGCAACAACATGGAAGGGTGTAGGCTAGGTCACCACCCAAGCATGACGTCTACAAGAAAAGGTCTCGAGAAACTAGGACGTGCCCTCGGAGCCATGAGCTGAGCTACTGGCAAATCTCCCAATGAGTTCCCAATGACTCTAGCGTCCCATACACGAGGTGGCATCTGAGAGCCTTGGAACTGCTGTTGGCCTTGGGCTATGCTAGAAAGTAGCCGCACATCTGCGACACGATCCACGATCTAGACCAACAAGAAAGAACTAGACTCGCTCTAACTTGCCTCTTGAAAATTGAACCCTTGGGCTACTTATATAAATATACCAAAAATACAAAAACCTGTTGGAGATATCATAGCCAAAAAGTGTGATGATGTGATGTGTTGGTGTGTAGTACTAGGAGTTCTAGTACTAGTTCATGTGTGTGAGTCATGTGTGAGTGCCACGTGTCACAATGGGACCTATCCCATATGCACTTGGTGCAAGTGTGTGAGTGTGTAGCCTATAATTATAGGCTTGTACTACTCATGATTATGAATAAGATAGCCTTTCATCATGTCTTCATTTATGTTTCATTTCCTTACACCCTAACCTTCTCTCTCCCTCTCTCCACCATGTTTCTAACATGGTATCAGAGCAAGTTTACCCGGCCATAGCTGCCACGACAACCTTAAACTAACCCTAATCCAAAACCCTGATTTTGTTCTAGCTTTTATTTCTGCAGCCGCCTCAGCCCTGCTCATTTTCGTCTCTATCCTGCAGCCATCTGCCCTCCTTTGTGCCCATTTAGCTCCACCATAGCTTGCCTCTCCATAGCTGTCTCCTTTTGTGTTCATTTCGCCTCCTTTCCCTCACTGTCTGCACCCGTTTTGAGCACCTCCTCTTGCCACCTTGTTGCTGCTATATAGCCGCCCTGTGGCAGCACACTTCTGGCCACCTTTTCCAACTTTTCGAGGTGTTTCCGAGCAGTTCCAGCCCTGCCAGTGCTGCATGGAGGCCATCCTCTGCATTTCGAAACATTTTTCAAGGGCTGTGTGCATTTCGGAGCATACCAAGCTTGAACGTGTGAAATTTCGAGCTATTTCAGAGCATCTTTAGTCCTGTTGTTAGGGTTTCCAGGCCGCTGCAATAGAGTTGTTCATCCACGTACGTCGGTTCCAGATTCTCGGGTGATTTAGAGGCCTCCCTGATCTATCTTGGAGCAGCTGCTTGCATTTGCGAGCTGTTTTAGGGTTGCAGTTGCAGAGCCGCCTCCTTCACACTCATTTTCGGGGCTGCTCTTTGCCTTTCATTCATCCTCGGGCTGCTCTAGGTCACTGCTTTGTATTTTGGAGCAGTTCTTTGGCTCTCTTTAGCCTCCTTTTCATGTTGGGCTTGCTGTCTGCTTTCATCAAGCTCCTTGCCATCATGACTTCATTGTCCTCCACCTCTTTGCCCGTGGATAAATTCAAAGGGGACGGTTTTCCCACATGGCAAACCAAGATGCAGTTGCTTCTTATGTGCGAAGGTGTTTCAGATGTTGTTGAGGATGACAAGAGTGACTTACTAACCACATCAAATCTCGCGTCCAAAGTGGTCAAGAAGCCCTTGAAAGCGTCCTTTGTGATTAGGTAATCGTATAAACCACCTTGATCATCACCTCCAAATTGGTCCACACCAGTATCCGTACGCTGAATTTCATCTTGGGAGGAGTGATTCTAATCAGCCATAGGAAATTCCTGCAAATTGTCTAACCCTGAAGAGTTTAGTTAGAAAGAAAACTGAGTTCAGCTGTTTTGGAGCAGTGAAATCTAATTTTGAGGCTAGAAGTCTATCCGGAATGCAAGGCGAGCTGTTCTGGTGCAGGTCACAAGCTCTGAACTGACAAGAGAAATCTGAAATTGGTGGACCTTTAGGCTGCCAGAAGAGGGAAAACTGCAAATCACAAGTGTATAGCAAGAGAAGAATGTCTTGAACAGTAAATCTAGCTAGTCTAGATGTGAAATGATGAAGGAAAAGGGCTGGAAATCAGTTGAAATCCACTTAATAGGCACCTTCTTTTAGGAGAGTCTCTTGTGGATGGAGGTGGTTTTGTAAGTACAGGGCTGGCCCTAAAGCTGTGCTTTTGGAAGGTTGTGCTTTCCTCCCAAAGCTAGCTGGTTTTAGAAAGCGTGGAAAGCTTTATCTTCTAGGATGCTTTCCCCTAAAAGCTGTCAAAATCTTTTCCTTTTTTCTCAGGGACTCTCAGCCAGATATGGCCAAAACAGCAGGGAATAGTTGCAATTCAGCATGCCTCCCATTTCGCACACCTCTCTTTGACTGTAATCTCTCTTCCAGCTGGAACTGGAGCTTTACCAGACTATACACAGCAGTCCAACCACAAGTCGCATTCGAGAGACTTGGAATTCAGGTGTCTACAACAAATTACCATCTTCCTCGCAGTCTTAGATCAAGTTTCTAACGATTTCCAAGCTGATGCACTCATTTCCACGCTTCTTGGCTGATTTCACTCTCTGGTTCATCGTCCCTAACAATTAGAGTAATCTTGCACTAAGTCTACCATCCTTTGTCCAAAACAAAATCCACCCTGACCCTAACAGACAATTTTAATTGCGCTCGTAGGAGAGTGAAATCAGCCAAGAAGCGTGGAAATGAGTGCAATAGAGTTGTTCATCCACGTACGTCGGTTCCAGATTCTCGGGTGATTTAGAGGTCTCCCTGATCTATCTTGGAGCAGCTGCTTGCATTTGCGAGCTGTTTTAGGGTTGCAGTTGCAAAGCCGCCTCCTTCACACTCATTTTGGGGGCTGCTCTTTGCCTTTAATTCATCCCGGGCTGCTCTAGGTCACTGCTTTGTATTTTGGAGAACTCCTTTGGCTCTCTTTAGCCTCCTTCTTGCATCTCGGGCTTGCTGTCCGCTTTCATCAAGCTCCTTGCCATCATGACTTCATTGTCCTCTAGCTCTTTGCTCGTGGACAAATTCAAAGGGGACGGTTTTCCCACATGGCAAACCAAGATGCAGCTACTTCTTATGTGCGAAGGTGTTTCGGATGTTGTTGAGGATGACAAGAGTGACTTACTGACCACATCAAATCTCGTGTCCAAAGTGGTCAAGAAGCCCTTGAAAGCGTCCTTTGTGATTAGGTAATTGTATAAACCACCTTGATCATCACCTCCAAATAGGTCCACACCAGTATCCGTACGCTGAATTTCATCTTGGGAGGAGCGATTCTAATCAGCCATAGGAAATTCCTGTAAATTGTCTAACCCTGAAGAGTTTAGTTAGAAAGAAAACTGAGTTCAGCTGTTTTGGAGCAGTGAAATCTAATTTTGAGGCTAGAAGTCTATCCGGAATGCAAGGCGAGCTGTTCTGGTGCAGGTCACAAGGTTGGACCTGACAAGAGAAATCTGAAATTGGTGGACCTTTAGGCTCCCAGAAGAGGGAAAACTGCAAATCACAAGTGTATAGCAAGAGAAGAATGTCTTGAACAGTAAATCTAGCTAGTCCAGATGTGAAATGATGAAGGAAAAGGGCTGGAAATCAGTTGCAATCCACTTAGGAGGCACCTTCTTTTAGGAGAGTCTCTTGTGGATGGAGGTGCTGTGTAGAGAGCATATACGGATACAAAAGTGAGGGATAAGGGAGGGGTGTGGGTTTTGTAAGTACAGGGCTGGCCCTAAAGCTGTGCTTTTGGAAGGTTGTGCTTTCCTCCCAAAGCTAGCTGGTTTTAGAAAGCGTGGCTTTCTTCAAAAGCCACTGAAAGCTTACCTAAAAAACCTACTACTTCTTTACCAAAAAAACATTGCTTTCTCTGCAAAAGCTAACTGCTTTTGCAAAGCTTTAGCTTCTAGGATGCTTTCCCTAAAAGCTGTCAAAATCTTTTCCTTTTTTCTCAGGGGCTCTCAGCCAGATATGGCCAAAACAGTAGGGAATAGTTGCAATTCAGCATGCCTCCCATTTCGCACCCCTCTCTTAGACTGTGATCTCTCTTCCAGCTGGAACTGGAGCTTTACCAGACTATGCACAGTAGTCCAACCATAAGTCGCATTCGAGAGACTTGGAATTCAGGTGTCTACAACAAATTACCTTCTTCCTCACAGTCTTAGATCAAGTTTCTAACGACTTCCAAGCTAATGCACTCATTTCCACGCTTCTTGGCTGATTTCACTCTCTGGTTCATCCTCCCTAACAATTAGAGTAATCTTGCACTAAGTCTACCATCCTTTGTCCAAAACAAAATCCCCCCCGACCCTAACAGAGGATTTTAATTGCGCTCGTAGGAGAGTGAAATCAGCCAAGAAGCGTGGAAATGAGTGCAATAGAGTTGTTCATCCACGTACGTTGGTTCCAGATTCTCGAGTGATTTAGAGGCCTCCTTGATCTATCTTGCAGCAGCTGCTTACATTTGCGAGCTGTTTCAGGGTTGCAGTTGCAGAGCCGTCTCCTTCACACTCATTTTCGGGGTTGCTCTTTGCCTTTCATTCATCCCCGGGCTGCCCTAGGTCACTGCTTTGTATTTTGGAGCACTCCTTTGGCTTTCTTTAGCCTCCTTCTTGCATCTCGGGCTTGCTGTCCACTTTCATCAAGCTCCTTGCCATCATGACTTAATTGTCCTCCAGCTCTTTGCTCGTGGATAAATTCAAAGGGGATGGTTTTCCCATATGGCAAACCAAGATGCAGCTGCTTCTTATGTGCGAAGGTGTTTCGGATGTTGTTGAGGATGACAAGAGTGACTTACTAACCACATCAAATCTCGCGTCCAAAGTGGTCAAGAAGCCCTTGAAAGCGTCCTTTGTGATCAGGTAATCGTATAAATCACCTTGATCATCACCTCCAAATTGGTCCACACCAGTATCCGTACGCTGAATTTCATCTTGGGAGGAGTGATTCTAATCAGCCATAGGAAATTCCTGCAAATTGTCTAACCCTGAAGAGTTTAGTTAGAAAGAAAACTGAGTTCAGCTGTTTTGGAGCAGTGAAATCTAATTTCAAGGCTAGAAGTCTATCCGGAATGCAAGGCGAGCTGTTCTGGTGCAGGTCACAAGCTTGGAACTGACAAGAGAAATCTGAAATTGGTGGACCTTCAGGCTGCCAGAAGAGGGAAAACTGTAAATCACAAGTGTATAGCAAGAGAAGAATGTCTTCAACAGTAAATCTAGCTAGTCTAGATGTGAAATGATGAAGGAAAAGGGCTGGAAATCAGTTGAAATCCACTTAGTAGGCACCTTCTTTTAGGAGAGTCTCTTGTGGATAGAGGTGGTTTTGTAAGTACAGGGCTGGCCCTAAAGCTGTGCTTTTGGAAGGTTTTGCTTTCCTCCCAAAGCTAGCTGGTTTCAGAAAGCGTGGAAAGCTTTATCTTTTAGGATGCTTTCCCCTAAAAGCTGTCAAAATCTTTTCCTTTTTTCTCAGGGACTCTCAGCCAGATATGGCCAAAACAGCAGGGAATAGTTGCAATTCAGCATGCCTCCCATTTCGCACACCTCTCTTTGACTGTAATCTCTCTTCCAGCTGGAACTGGAGCTTTACCAGACTATACACAGCAGTCCAACCACAAGTCGCATTCGAGAGACTTGGAATTCAGGTGTCTACAACAAATTACCATCTTCCTCGCAGTTCTAGATCAAGTTTCTAACGATTTCCAAGCTGATGCACTCATTTCCACGCTTCTTGGCTGATTTCACTCTCTGGTTCATCCTCCCTAACAATTAGAGTAATCTTGCACTAAGTCTACCATCCTTTGTCCAAAACAAAATCCCCCTTGACCCTAACAGACAATTTTAATTGCGCTCGTGGGAGAGTGAAATCAGCCAAGAAGCGTGGAAATGAGTGCAATAGAGTTGTTCATCCACGTACATCGGTTCCAGATTCTCGGGTGATTTAGAGGCCTCCCTGATCTCTCTTGGAGCAGCTGCTTGCATTTGCGAGTTTTTTAAGGGTTGCAGTTGCAAAGCCACCTCCTTCACACTCATTTTGGGGGCTGCTCTTTGCCTTTAATTCATCCTGGGCTGCTCTAGGTCACTTCTTTGTATTTTGGAGAACTCCTTTGTCTCTCTTTAGCCTCCTTCTTGCATCTCGGGCTTGCTGTCCGCTTTCATCAAGCTCCTTGCCATCATGACTTCATTGTCCTCTAGCTCTTTGCTCGTGGACAAATTCAAAGGGGACGGTTTTCCCACATGGCAAACCAAGATGCAGCTACTTCTTATGTGTGAAGGTGTTTCGGATGTTGTTGAGGATGACAAGAGTGACTTACTGACCACATCAAATCTCGTGTCCAAAGTGGTCAAGAAGCCCTTGAAAGCGTCCTTTGTGATTAGGTAATTGTATAAACCACCTTGATCATCAGTATCCGTACGCTGAATTTCATCTTGGGAGGAGCGATTCTAATCAGCCATAGGAAATTCCTGTAAATTGTCTAACCCTGAAGAGTTTAGTTAGAAAGAAAACTGAGTTCAGCTGTTTTGGAGCAGTGAAATCTAATTTTGAGGCTAGAAATCTATCCGGAATGCAAGGCGAGCTGTTCTGGTGCAGGTCACAAGGTTGGACATGACAAGAGAAATCTGAAATTGGTGGACCTTTAGGCTCCCAGAAGAGGGAAAACTGCAAATCACAAGTGTATAGCAAGAGAAGAATGTCTTGAATAGTAAATCTAGCTAGTCTAGATGTGAAATGATGAAGGAAAAGGGCTGGAAATCAGTTGCAATCCACTTAGGAGGCACCTTCTTTTAGGAGAGTCTCTTGTGGATGGAGGTGCTGTGCAAAGAGCATATTTTGATACAAAAGTGAGGGATAAGGGAGGGGTGTGGGTTTTGTAAGTACATGGCTGGCCCTAAAGCTGTGCTTTTGGAAGGTTGTGCTTTCCTCCCAAAGCTAGCTGGTTTTAGAAAGCGTGGCTTTCTTCAAAAGCCACTACCTTTTCCGAAAGCTTACCTAAAAAACCTACTACTTCTTTACCAAAAAAACATTGCTTTCTCTGCAAAAGCTAACTGCTTTTGGAAAGCTTTAACTTCTAGGATGCTTTCCCTAAAAGCTATCAAAATCTTTTCCTTTTTTCTCAGGGACTCTCAGCCAGATATGGCCAAAACAGCAGGGAATATTTGCAATTCAGCATGCCTCCCATTTCACACCCCTCTCTTAGACTGTGATCTCTCTTCCAGCTGGAACTGGAGCTTTACCAGACTATGCACAGTAGTCCAACCATAAGTCCCATTCGAGAGACTTGGAATTGAGGTGTCTACAACAAATTACCTTCTTCCTCACAGTCTTAGATCAAGTTTCTAACGACTTCCAAGCTGATGCACTCATTTCCACGCTTCTTGGCTGATTTCACTCTCTGGTTCATCCTCCCTAACAATTAGAGTAATCTTGCACTAAGTCTACCATCCTTTGTCCAAAACAAAATCCCCCCCGACTCTAACAGAGGATTTTAATTGCGCTCGTAGGAGAGTGAAATCAGCCAAGAAGCGTGGAAATGAGTGCAATAGAGTTGTTCATCCACGTACGTCGGTTCCAGATTCTCAAGTGATTTAGAGGCCTCCTTGATCTATCTTGGAGCAGCTGCTTGCATTTGCGAGCTGTTTCAAGGTTGCAGTTGCAGAGCCGCCTCCTTCACACTCATTTTCGGGGTTGCTCTTTGCCTTTCATTCATCCCTGGGCTTCCCTAGGTTACTGCTTTGCATTTTGGAGCACTCCTTTGGCTCTCTTTAGCCTCCTTCTTGCATCTCGGGCTTGCTGTCCGCTTTCATCAAGCTCCTTGCCATCATGACTTCATTGTCCTCCAGCTCTTTGCTCGTGGATAAATTCAAAGGGGACGGTTTTCCCATATGTCAAACCAAGATGCAGCTGCTTCTTATGTGCGAAGGTGTTTCGGATGTTGTTGAGGATGACAAGAGTGACTTACTAACCACATCAAATCTCGCGTCCAAAGTGGTCAAGAAGCCCTTGAAAGCGTCCTTTGTGATTAGGTAATCGTATAAACCACCTTGATCATCACCTCCAAATAAGTCCACACCAGTATCCGTATGCTGAATTTCATCTTGGGAGGAGTGATTCTAATCAGCCATAGGAAATTCCTGCAAATTATCTAACCCTGAAGAGTTTAGTTAGAAAGAAAACTGAGTTCAGCTGTTTTGGAGCAGTGAAATCTAATTTCAAGGCTAGAAGTCTATCCGGAATGCAAGGCGAGCTGTTCTGGTGCAGGTCACAAGCTTGGAACTGACAAGAGAAATCTGAAATTGGTGGACCTTCAGGCTGCCAGAAGAGGGAAAACTGTAAATCACAAGTGTATAGCAAGAGAAGAATGTCTTGAACAGTAAATCTAGCTAGTCTAGATGTGAAATGATGAAGGAAAAGGGCTGGAAATCAGTTGCAATCCACTTAGGAGGCACCTTCTTTTAGGAGAGTCTCTTGTGGATGGAGGTGCTGTGCAGAGAGCATATACTGATACAAAAGTGAGGGATAAGGGAGGGGTGTGGGTTTTGTAAGTACAGGGCTTCTTTACCAAAAAAACATTGCTTTTTCTGCTAAAGCTAACTGCTTTTGGAAAGCTTTATCTTTTAGGATGCTTTTCCCTAAAAGCTGTCAAAATCTTTTCCTTTTTTCTTAGGGACTCTCAGCCAGATATGGCCAAAACAGCAGGGAATAGTTGCAATTCAGCATGCCTCCCATTTCGCACACCTCTCTTTGACTGTGATCTCTCTTCCAGCTGGAACTAGAGCTTTACCAGACTATGCACAGCAGTCCAACCACAAGTCGCATTCGAGAGACTTGGAATTCAGGTGTCTACGACAAATTACCTTCTTCCTCGCAGTCTTAGATCAAGTTTCTAATGATTTCCAAGCTGATGCACTCATTTCCACGCTTCTTGGCTGATTTCACTCTCTGGTTCATCCTCCCTAAGAGTTAGAGTAATCTTGCACTAAGTCTACCATCCTTTGTCCAAAACAAAATCCCCCCTGACCCTGACAGACGATTTTAA
The DNA here is from genome assembly GCF_047967505.1 of Dipteris shenzhenensis. NCBI lineage: Eukaryota > Viridiplantae > Streptophyta > Polypodiopsida > Gleicheniales > Dipteridaceae > Dipteris > Dipteris shenzhenensis. Next base: position 5,490,682 of record NC_141607.1, on the reverse strand, counting down.
TTGCGGTCGTAGGAAATTTGTAAATTGCAAATTCTTTTGCATACCTAGAGAAGACCTTGGCCATCGATTCCTCTTGCAGAAAATTGCCTTTCAGGAGTTGGCTCTGATACTCAATTGACACAGGGCTCCTGAGAAACAACCATAGAGACAACATAGAAGGGTGCACGCTAGCTCACCACCCAACCATTATGTGTATGAGAAAAGGTCTCAAGAAACTAGAATGTCCCCTTCGAGCCACAAGCTGAGCCACTGGCACATCTCCCAATGAATTTTCAACCATCCTGGTGTCCCTTGCCATCAAGCGGCACCCGAGAGCCTTGGAACTACCATTGGGCCTTCAGCTATGCTAGCCTCGACACGATCCAGGATCGATGCCAGCAAGGAAGTACTAGACTCGCTCTAACTAGCACCCTGAAAACCGAGCCCTTGTGCTCCTTATATAGGATCGAACCCACCACACCAAAAATAGCAAAAACACTAATTCAAAGCCCTAATCCATTCGTGCCCTTGCAAGACAACCTGAGAATTTCTTGCCTAGCCCCAAGCCTCCTCAGGCTTCCTGAGCTGTTCCTAAAGTGCATGTTAGATACGGTCCATGCATGTGACAATCCCCCTCTCATACTTGACAGTTGCCACTTGGAACTGCACTCTGCACTTGTATCCTTATGCCTAAGGTTGTATTCTAGATTATATGCAATTGTAATTGCCTAATCTCATCCTCTCTCTCTCTCTCTCTCTCTCTCTCTCTCTCTCTCTCTACATTGTATTGAGACGGGTCCCATGGGTCATTTTTGGCCCCCCAAGGACGCTAATAAATTCTACTTCTACTTCTCTCTCTCTCTCTCTCTCTCTCTCTCTCTCTCTCTTTCTCTCTCTCTCTCTCATGCTTCCGCACGTGCACTACTTCCACATTATTTTCATTGTGTGAAGCATGATTCAAAGTCATTTTGAAATATAAAATGCCATATCATTCAAGCAATAGAAGGTATGCTAGTCACATGTGATTTCAAACCATAGAAGTATACTATTCTACAAGTACCAAAGTATCAGTGTGCAACAATACTTTTCAAAAGCCTTTTGATTAGTACCTGATGTTTGATATCTAACGGAAACTTTTTTGTTGTTGCTCTTTCCAATCTTCTCCGAATTACAATCAGAATTACCATCAACAAATTCATTTTATCGATAGTATACGTGTCCTCGTAGTAATAAATACTTTTGGGACCACTCTACTAGTGAATCATGTCACATCATGAGCCCACACCCAAGGCATAGACACGGTCATATTCAGCTCTACTGAGGCAATGTGCAATCTGTGTATTTGGGGCGGAGTGTTTTTCCATGGGGGCTCAATTTCCCTAAGTGGGTACTCTTATTTCTCATGGGGCACTGCTTATGGCCCCAATCAAGGAGATCGACCCTCTGCAACAAATAAGTAAGCCATCTTCTTCTCCCAAGTTTGCAAGGCTAACTAATGGAATGTAGAAGTGTGAATAGATGGAAATAGAGATATACACACAATTGCATGTTTCATGTGTATGAGGGTGCAAGGATGCAAGAACTGCGCCCCGCGACAATATATTTCTATATCTATGGCAATAGGCAAAATTGATCGCAAATGTAGGTGAGGACAAAGCTCTTTCTGTTGAGGGTGAATGGAGAGGTGTTGATTGCTTCTCTTCTCCTACTTTCTACTAAGGTTATGTGGGCTGTTGGAAGGGTGCTCAAGCTGCTGGCTATGCAGATAGAATAAGGGAATGGGGGCTATATACAGCCTTCTCCCCAAAATTCAACTGATTAGTTTGGAATCAATTGATTAGAATAAAGGTGGCTACTGCTGACATGTCTGATGGAGGCAATTGCTTTTGCTGTTTGTAGACTGTCCATGATGATGTGAAGCAATTGGCTGGCCACATGCCCCTTACTACAAAAGGATAGGAAAATACTGTATGGAGGGGAAGATCCCTCACTGCAAATGTATGATTTGAGGGCTGCTCTGATGCAGCTGTTGCCCATTTTGATCATCTTCTGGAGTGGTGGAGTCTTGGGACTTCTTGCTTTTGGATCCTTGACCCTTGTGCATGAGTTCAAAATTATGGGCAAGCTCGTATGCACTCTCATAATCCTGTGGCCTGAAACTTCGGACATACCATTGGTTATCTATATACAACCCATGGAGAAACTTACCCGGTGTTCCTCCTCTTGCAACTGTTCAACACGTGTAAAACTGTTGGTGTAATGGTTTACTGTCTCGGTGTCCCTCTAGTGCATCTTGAAGAACTGACTGTGCAATCTATCCAGGTACTGAGGTGGCACGAACTGTGTCCTGATATATTTCACGAACTCCGTCCACACATAATGAGGTGTCCCTAGATCGGCATCGTAATGGTCCTTCTGCCCCTTGTGCCACTAGGTGACTACCTCGCCTGAGAGGTGCATTAATGCAAGAATACACCTCATTGTCTTCTGTAGGCACAACTGAAAAATAGATCTTGAATTGGTTGAGCCAAGAAATCAACACTAAAGGTTTGGTCCTACCATCATACCCAATAAAATTGAGCTTCTAGGGAAATGAAGCTTTGACGGGCTGCGGAACTCTCTCCCTTCCCTCCTCTCCTTGTTTGCGGAGTAGATAAATGAGGAAATGTCGGTCCGGTTCTTCCTTCGCCTCTCGAGCTGTGCACTCTCAGAGCTCCCAAGCTTCTTGAGCCTCGTGATCGCTCTCTTCTTTTGCCTCTCGAGCTGCTCTCTCCCGCTCTCTAGCAGCTTGCTCACAATCATCCCGCTACTCTTGGAGCTGAATCATGCATTGAAAAAGGCTCTTTGATTGCTATTGCTGCATCTGCATCATGGCAACTATGGCAAAAACTGTCAGATTGCTGCCCTAGGAATGGCCCTGGAAGTGGATGGATTGAATGGCCAAGGGGGCTTCCTTTTATGGATCCGCTTGCGCCCTAAAACTCACCAACTAGGGGCTGGAATGAACTGACCAGACCCCTAGCATGTTTGACTGCTATCATCAGCCGAATGGCTGTGAAGGCCACATGGCAGGCCACCATGTGGCACCTGTGTTGGAAAATAGAGGATAGAATCACTCACACCTCACTTCCTATCTAGCTCATACAACACTCAGAAAAAACTGAAAGAGAGAGAGGACAGAACTCATATATATTCCTCCGCAATCGTGGGCAAACAAAAGCTCAAGGATGAGCGTGTACAAACAGCCCAAGATGCTGTCGATGATGCTGAGCCTATTCCTCTCCCTGTGCGCTTGCCTATGTGCAAGGCAGTCTATGCAGGTGATGAGGAATGAGGAGGGAATGAGGGCTTTTTATAGGAGGGGCTAGGCCCCCTCAATCTGGCCGACCAGGGAGTTAGCTCCCTGCTGAATGCACCAACCTGCCAACCCTTTCCCAATCCCAAGAAAGTAGTGAAGTATGCCTAAGTCAGTCATCTCGAACTACTCCATAAGAAGTCTCTTGACCTGAGCAATCTTCTTCGTATGATCCCCAGTAATAATGATGAGGTCATCCACATATAGAGTCAATACCATCCACAAATCCCCCTCTGTGTCGAGATAGAGATTTGCCTCTGATGGACTCCGTTGAAGCCCAATCTTCTGAAAGAAAACATCTATTCGTTGGTACCAAGCTCTGGGGGCCTGTTTCAGCCCGTATAAGGCCTTCTTCAGTTTGCAAACTTTTTGATGAGGATCCTGGAATCTGAAATCCTAGTGTCTGTGCCACATCATATGCCTCCTCCTCCAGGTTACCATTCAAAAATGCAGACTTGACGTCCATCTGAAAAATAGGCCAACTGTCATGAGCAGCCAAGGCAATGACTGTTCGAATAGCCGCCATCCTAGCTGTGGGGGCAAAGGTCTCATCGAAGTCAAGTCCTTCTAACTGTGCATAGCCTTTCACCACCAATCTTGCTTTGTACTTTTCCAAGCTCCCATTGGACTTGAACTTAAGCTTGTACACCCATTTAGTCCTAATGACCTTCCGCCTGGTTGGTTTGGGCACTAAATCCCAAGTGTCATTTTTCAAAATGGCATCCATCTCTGCCTTCATGGCTTCCTGCCATTTTAGTATATCCTTCGCTTCCTAGAAGGAACGGGGCTCCGCAAGTTGAGCTACCAAAGCCAAGTTTACGAAGGGAGTCTTCATGTCTCTTTGAGACCGCCGCGCTTCAGAACTGCTCTCGGGAATGTCCGTGACCCATGAGTCTGCTAACATCTTCAAATACCATTGAGGTAGCTTCTTCTCAGATGGAGGTGCTTTGGATTGAGTTAGACTTGGGAGTTGGCTCTGGAATGGCATGCTCCTCCTCCTCCTCGTCGGGGTCTTCAGTCGGCTCCACCTCGCGGATGGTGACTTTGGGTGGGGGTAACGCTAGAAGTTCTGGAACCTCTTCGGTAGGTTGTGGCTCAGTCTCTTCAGGGTCTTGAGCATCATGGTTGGGTGGCGAGTTCCCTGCATAGGACTTTGATGTTGTAGACCTGGGTTTTGATAGGGTTAGATCATGCGTGGTTGTGTCATTTGGTATCAGAGCTGCCCTATCGTGGATGATCTTAATTGCGGTTGAAGGGATGCAAGGTAAGTACGAGTGGTGAATTCCAGGTATGGAGACACTCTATCATGAATGCAAGTATCCCAGCTATGCTGCTAGCGCTTCCATGGGTTGGTACGCGTGTGGTTGTGAATTGCCTTCAAGCTATGATGTGTTGTCTTTCTGGATTGGTGCACCCTGATATATGGGAGTTCAATGTGGGTATGATAGATTGCGCTGTGGAGAATTGGATTGTGGGCTCGGTCCGTTGCTTGTCTTAGGACCAAGATATGAGGATTGAGATGAGGGAGTAATGTTTTCCGCTTTGGCTGTATGAAATCTAGAGCAATCGTTTGAGGATGTCACTAAGTTTGGGGGAAGCCAGGAGAGGGAGAAGAGATCGCACATGAGAAAGAGAAAAGCTAGAGAAGCGATCGCGCGTGAGAAAGAGTGGCCTGTTTTGGGCCAGATGTGATTTCGGGCTGAGCAGCCTGTTGGCGTGGTCAGTAGTGGGCGACAAGTTTGTTTGTTTTTCGGGTTTATTTTGGGTGTGTGGCTGGAACAGCAAGATTGTTTTTTTTTGCTATATTGGTGGCTGAATTAAAACAACACGAGCAGCAGGAGCTTATCTGAAAATTTTCAAACAAAAGGAAGCTTTTTTGTGTGCTTTTCGAGACTCAGCCGAGTTTAAAGTGAGCGCCCAATTCCAGCCTGCTTCGCCCAACTTTGACTGTTTTCCCTGTGCTTATATAACATCTCAGCGTGCTCTCCTTCTGCAATGTATTGCTCCAGCCTGTGCGTACTCCCCTCTGGTGGAATCCCCTTTTCCTTGCTCCCCATTTTCCAACCATCTCCTCGTGATCCGGACGAGCTGCTGCTCCTCCCGCTCTAGCTTCCCTCTCCCTTCAGCCCCTTCCCCTCAGCCCTCCCCTCGCTCTGTCAGCCCCCCCGCTGCAGCCCCTCCTTCTCTCAGCCCTCCCCTCAGCCCCTTCTCCACCTCCCCCTTCCTCCCTTCCCCACCTCCCCCTACCGGCCTCTCCCTCCCCGCCTCCCCCTTCCCCGCCTCTCCCTCGCCGCCTCCCCCTCTCCCTCCTCGCCTCCTCTACCCGCCTTCATCCCTCCCCCCACCCCGCCTCACCCTTCCCTGCCTCTCCCTCCCCGCCTCTCCCCTCCCCACCTCCCGTCTCCCTCTTCTCACCTCCTCTCCCCCTACCCCCCTACCTCTCTCCTCTCCGCCTCCTCCCTCCCCGCCTCCTCTCCCCTTTCACGTCCCTCCTCTCTGTCTCCTCCTCCCGGCTGCCTTCTCCTCCCCGGCAGCCCCTCAGCCACCTTCTCCCTCCCTCCTCTCCTTCTCCTCCTCCTGGCTGCCTCCTCCTTCCCGGCAGCCCTCCCTCTCATCCTCCTTCCTTCCCGAGCAGCTTAGTGCGGAAGGATCTTTTTCAAGTGTTCGAGTCAGCCTTACCCACCTCGATTGACGATGGCTCTGCCTTAAACCAATCTCCGTCCACTCCCATCGGCTGCGAAAATGGGAGTTTTTTCAAAAGATGAGTTGCAGCAGCTTAAAAAAGACGCAGAGCAAGAGAGATTGACCTCACTCTTTGCTCGCATCCATGGATCCCACCCTTCTAGATTACAGGCCAAGGACTGCTCTCCGCTCTATCTGGAGACCTCTCAGGGCACCTCATAGATGTTCGTCTGCTTGGGTGAGGATTCTTCTGGGTTGTTTTTGACTCCTCAGAGGTAGCAAGTACAGTGCTTCAGGCTAGCCCGTTAGCACCGAGCTCCAGGAGGATTTTTTTGACCCCTTTCTCCTTGGGGTTTGATCCTATCAAGGAGGATAGCCGGACGACGTCATCTTCATCAGATTTCTTGGCCTTCCTCAGATGTACCATCGACCTTTGCATTCCATTGGAGCTGCCTTTGAGATCCCTTCTCTCCCTGGGATGCCTTCCTCAACAGTAGAGGCAGTCAGGTCGGATGGTGTACCACGTGTTAGGGTCATTGTCTCTGACCCTAACATCTCGGATGACCACATTATGCTTTAACGTCCATATGGCTCCTTCTTCAGACAAAGAGTCGAGATTGCAGGGAGACAGGATCAATGTAGGATTTGCAGGACCCTTGGGCACTTTGCCAGAGATTGCCTAAGGAAAGAAAGAAGAAAAGACCTTAAAGATCCACAGGTGCGCCTCATAGCTCCACACGACCTGGACCTTCCTCACGACCAGCTCCTACCTCTTCACGTGCTGATAGAACTTCGACTTCATAGCCGGATTGTCAGCCTCTCGTCCCAGTACTTCTTCAGCGCAGCTAGGACCATCTGTCTCTTGTTCTGGTACTTCTTCAGCGCGGACAGGACAGTCAGCACGTCTTGTTTCTATCGTCTCCCATTGGTTGTTTGTCAGAGTTGGGGAGCCAGTTCCACCTCAGGCTACCACTGATGGCGCCGCGGACCCATCGCTTCAGGCAGGAGACATTCCTATCCTGGTTCCTTGTGCAGATGAGACTACTCCTGCCCCTTCAGGTGTTCATGTGCAGGAGCGCTCACCTAGAAAGATCCTTACGGAAGAGATCCGTGCCTTACTTAAGAGCAACACCAAAGCTGTGGCCAAGTCATGCAGCATGTTGCCGAGGTCTTGCAGCACCCCCCTCCTTCTTTTGCACTTATGTCTACACCTAATAGAGGTAAGGGGATTATTGGTTCCACTCCTCCTTCCGCCGCAGGGCTCCTTTGCACTCCTGCGCCAAAGGTACTTCGCAGGAATTCATTTTCAGCTTTGGCAGACTTGGCTGAGTTTGAGGCAGAGGAGGAGATTATACCATCTACACTCGAGGAGCACATCTTTCAAACATTCGTGGACAAAGTTTCCCCCTCAGCAGGTGTTGGTGTGCTATCCCTAGTTGACTTCCCTCCTCTTGATAGGAGAAACTTTTCGCAAGAAAAGGCTTTCTCCGCTACCAGGTCAGGTAGGATCTTCCATCCGGCCTCCTTCTCTCATAGATGAGGATTGCCAGTTGGAACGTTCAGGGCCTCGGGGGTGTACCTCACCACCACCGCAGGTAGCTGATTTGTAACCAACTTCATCTAGGTGTTACTGGGGGTCCCATGGACATTTTGATGATTCAGGAACACAAATTGGATGCCAAGGATTGTTCCAAGTCGGGTAAGCTTCTCTCAGGCCATACTTTTTGGTTGCCCGCCTTGGGCACCAGGGGAGGTACTTGCATCTCTGTTTCTTCTTCTATACTCCCCTTGGTAATTGTACACAGGATCATAGTCTGTTCTAGAGCTCAGTGGATTATACTTTTGATTGGTGGACATAAGGTTGGTCTTTTAAACCTTTATGCACCCAATTCTAGAGGGGATCGTGTCCTTTGGAAGGAACTGCTCTCTTGGTCACATATTGCAAAGACTTGGTGTAAATAAGTAGTAATGGATTTGCAACAAGATACACCAGGTGTCTTGTACCTTAAATTGACTCACCTTCTTCCTCTAGCCCCAAAGGGAGATCCACAAGATCCAACAGGATTAAGAGCTAGTGTATGGTGCTCTGGCCAGTCCACCATGGGCACCAAAACACCAAAAGAACTCGAATTAGGATGAGGGGATGTGTCCACATCATGGGCATCTTAAGCCCATGGCTTCGTTGCCTGCCTAGCAACTCTGCAACCCACGGCCATCCAATAACAACAACAGGGCTTTAGTAGAATTGTTGTGCAATCAGCAGAGCAGCAGCACAATAGTCAATACAACAGCAGTAAAGGTAGGTGGAGATCACCTGCAAATAGGTGCAGTCAAGAGCAAAGACGCAGGAGCTTACAACAATAGCCACATCATCCCTAATAGATCGGCATCCTAAAGCATGGGTATCCAATAGTAGGTCGATCAATCCATGACACTTAGTTGTCACAAACTCAGCCAATTTATTACAATCCATGTCGAGTTGACATTAGCCCTCTCTGCCTATAAAGTATTAGATTATAGTAGTGTGGTGAACACACTCGATAATTTTCTCCTCCATTTAGGAGGTTTTTTTCGCTAGGGTAAGCATTAGGATTAGTCTCTAATGTAGAGGATATAATCCTGCTTTTGGTATAAATCTAGCCTAGGGTGCTAACTCCCTTTAGTAAGAATAACTATAAAATTTTTTAGTATGAGATGAATTCAACAATATGCCATGAGTAAACGTTAGTCAAATTAGCATGATTTTTTTCTACATTGAAAGAGCTTTAAATATGTCTTTACATCTTAAAATTTGGGTAACACATGAAAAACTTAGATGATTTTTAGAGGAGTTGGGTTTTTATATTTTAGTATATTTTTTGTTTAACCCCCCTCATCCAAAAGAGCCTCTCCCCTTCGGTCTTACATGTTATGAAAATAATGTACAAACCTTAAAATCTTTCATATTTTTTGAACTATAAACCTTATGCTTTGTGGTAGGGAGGACTGGAGATTGTCATATTTTTCCCTTACATATTTTGTGGAAAATTCATGCATAGTATATATGGGCCTTGTCACCCCATATCCTAGATTTTGGATGAGGGTAGTAATAGAAATCCATGCATATTATATATGGGCCTTGTCCCCCCATATCCTTGATTTTGAACGAGGGTAGTAACATAATACATATTGAGTTGGCACCCCAAGAAATCTAGATGGGAGGAGTTGGAGTAAGGGTGCGGGTGGCTTTTGATTGTTGATGCAACCATTCATTGGCTTAGGATATAATACATAGGGGATGAAGAGCCGTCGCTACCAACCGGTGCATTGTCGCTCTGTTCTCGTCGTTGCCACCTCAACTAGAATACATAGGCGAGAATTGCTGCCACCTCAACCGTGTGCACCTCATTCAGCTCGCCACTGTCAAGCCCTGCATCGTCGCCAAAATCGTCGCCGCTTCCACTGTGAGCAGTCACTCAGTTTGTCGCTTAGACAGCTATTTTCGCTCCACTCATTGTTCAAGCCTCAGTTCAACATTCAACCACTTTAAACGAAGTCGTTTGTCCTTGCATGTTGCCATTGTAGTCGCATGCAATCTCAGATCTGAGTGCTACATCAGTAAGTGCAAGAAGGTATGTTTCATACAGGTCTAGTCCAAAAGGCCGTACAGCCACCGCTGTCCATAGAGTTGTTGTAAGGATCTTCCTCCATGTGAAATCTTCCATACGACTACTGTTTGCAGCTGTACACTCCAAACCATAGCCCATTTGAAGTAGTGGTATGCTCTTGCCTCCTTGGCACTTCAACTTTTTAAAACTTTTACACATTCCAGTTAGATCTGCAGATTTAGTCACAAGAAACTTGTTTCATCGTTTTGGCACGTTTCGTTTTGTTTCATTTCGTCTCTTTCGTTTCGAATTGCACGGGAGATCTAGAGACCGTGTATTAGGCCAAGAATAAGGCAACATTCACTTTTCTCAATGAGTTTAAGATATACCTTTGTAATACTAGAATAAGTCCAATCATACAAATTTAGATTTTTTGTTGTTGTAAAGACAAAAAAATCTACATAGAAAATAAAAGAGAAAATAAAAGAGAAGAAAAAAGAGGTAAACAAAACAAAAGGAAGACATACTTGGCAGGCAAAGCAACACTTATGTCATCATCAGTGCCCAAGCATAAGCAGCTATACTGGGTTTTTAAAGGCTCGCGGAGTCTCTTGGGCAAACCCGGTGCTTACTAAAATACATCAAATAAACAAAAGAGAAAGAAAACAAGAAATAAAGAAGAAAGAAAGAAGTTGACTAAGCAAAAATAAACAAGCAAGTCAAGAAACATAATCTTTAAAAAAACAAGTTTAAGAATTTGAAGTTGCATGAAGGTCAGCATGGATGATCATTTTATAGAGATCCCATATCTTTGAGAGCAGCGCCTAGATATTGATGAAACCATTCCTCAAAAGGAATTCATTTCTAGGGCGTTGTTGTCATTGCTAGATTCCTACTTGAATTTTCACACTTCTCCTACTTTGTCTTTAAGGGCTAATGTACAACCCTTACAGTTTGAGGAGTGAGCGAGCTTGTTGTTGTCGTGTAGGATGAACAAACAAAGATAAATAAATGTGCAGCACTAATCAAGCATTTGCTACTCGTGACAAGGACAAGGGTATAAATACAGGTGCTCTCAATCAAAGATTGATACAAGACAACAGTCAAATTGTCTCACCAGTAATCAAATGGTTAGTCTCATAGTTGTCCATGAATCAAAATAAGACTTATGCTTCAATAAACATCCTCATTTTTTATATCTATTCTCAAACACATGTAAGTCAATAGTCACCAAGGTAAAAGCTGAGTTATAGTATTTGAATATGTTAGTATTCCTGCATACTATAAATTTAAACCAAATCGTTCATCCTAGTGAGTTAAGATTACTAATTTATCTTAACCGGCTGAGAAGAATGGGCCCGAGTAGGAACGAGCGGGATCAAGATTTGCTCTAGCTTCTAATCAAAACTAGAGGCAGTAAGGTTTGCTCTAGCTTCTAATCAAAACTAGAACAGTAGAGGCAGTAAGGCCAAATCAATTGTTAGTCAAGTCTTCACTCCTAGGGAAGCTCTACTTTGAAAGATATGCGGAAAGACTGATGTATTCATGCTTATGTCTAGGCTCAATCAATTTAGGAGATATTTTTATGTTATGTACGAGTGCTGCAAAGATGTAGAGCACAAGGAAGGTCGATGGGTTTAGACTCAAGCCGTTAGGGAGGAATTATCCAAAGCTCTTGCATCAGAGTTTTGGTCAGTTTCCCATCATTTAGGTTATCAAGAACGTGTCCATCAAGACATGGCTCAAGCCATAGATGACACCAGCTTTAACAGCAATACTAAAGGTGGAGCAGCCTGAGATTGGGGACGAAGTCTAGGATTTTGTGTCTGTGTGTGTGTACACACACACACACACACACTCTCTCTCTCTCTCTCTCTCTCTCTCTCTCTCTCTCTTTCTGTTATAAAAGGCAGTATGTCATTAAGAGAAAATGTATGGGCATTCCTCTCTGGATATTTATCATTTTTTCCGATCCTCCCTGCATTAGTCCTTTCAAGATGCGCTTGCCCAAGGAGATCTTCCTCCGGCCCAGTTCAAAGTTTTCTTTCATTTTTTTTGTGAAGCTGCACTTCAGAGCTGCTGCTCCTCCCCGACCCTTGCTGCCCCCTCTCCCTCAGCCCCTCCCTCCCTCCCCCTCCCCCTCCCCCTCCCTCAGCCCCTCCCTCCCTCCCCCTCCCTCGCCCCCTCCCCTCTCAGCCCGCCCCCTCCCCTCTCAGCCTGCCCCCCTTCCCCGCCCTCTCAGCCCGCTCCCCCTCCTCTCCCCTGCTCCCTACCCCCCACCTCAGCCCTCTCCTCTCCCCCGCTCCCTACCCTGCCTCAGCCCTCTCCTCTACCCCCCTCTCTTCTCCCCCGCTCCCTACCCCCCGCCTCAGCCCTCTCCTCTCCCCCGCTCCCTACCCCCTGCCTCAGTCCTCTCCCCTACCCCCCTCTCCTGTCCCCCGCTCCCTACCCCCCGTCTCAGCCCTCTCCTCTACCCCCCTCCTCTACCCCTTCTTCCCGCTCCCTATCCCTCCTCCCTCCCCCTCTTCTCCTCCTCCTCCTCCTCCTTTCTCCTCATCCTCCCCTTCCTCCCTTTCCTCCTCAGCCCCTCCTCCTCCTCCTCCTTAGCTCACCTTCCTCCTCCTCCTCTCCTGGGCAGCTTAGTGCGGAAGGAACCTTGTTCGTGTTCAAGTCGGCCTCACCCACCTCAATTGGTGATGGCTCTGTTTTCTCAAAAGATGAGTTGCAGAAGCTCAAAAAAGATACTGAGCAGGAGAGCTCCACATCGCTCTTTGCTCGCATCCATGGGTCCCACCCTTCCAGGTTAGAGGCCAGGGACTAGATGCTCGCCACTCTACTTGGAGACCTCGCAGGGCACCTTACAGATGTTCGTCTACTTAGGCAAGGTTTCTTCCAGATTGTTTTCGACTCCTCAGAGGTAGCTCGTACAGTGCTACAAGCTAGCCCGTTAGCACTGAGCTCCAAGAGGATTTTTTTCTTTGAGGTTTGATCGTATTGAGGAAGATAGCCGGACAACACCACTTTTCATCGGATTTCCAAGCCTTCCTTAGGTGTACCATCGATTGCTACATTCCATTGGAGCCGCCTTTGGAGTGGTTACTGAGATCCCCCCTCTCCTTGAGATGCCTACTTCAGCAGTAAAGGCAGTCAGGTTTGATGGGGTACCCCGTGTTAGGGTCATTGTTTTTGACCCTAACATCTCGGATGACCACATTATGCTTTAGCGTCCAGATGGCTCCTCCTTCAGACTGAGAGTCGAGATTGCAGGGAGATAGGATCAGTGTAGGATTTGCAGGACCCTTGAGCACTTTGCCAGAGATTGCCCAAGGGAAAAGAAAAGATCAAAAAGATTTGCGGGTGCGCCTCATAGCTTTATCCGACCTGGACCTTCGTCACGATCAGTTCCTACCACCTCACGCGCTGCTAGACCTTCGACTTCACAGCCAAGACCTTCAGCCTCTCGTTTTGGTACTTCTACAGCGCATACAGGACAGTCAACACGTCTTGCTCCGGTCATCGCCCGTTGGGTGCCTATCAAAGTTGGTGAGCCAGTACCTCAGGCTACCACTGACGGGACCGCAGACACGTCTCTTTAGGCAGGAGACATCCTTGTCCTGGTTCCATATGCAGATGAGGCTGCTCCTAACCCTGCTCAGATGCAGGAGCGCTCATCTAGGAAGAACCTTCCTACAGAGGCCCGTGCTTTACTTGAGGGTAGTGACAGAGTTGTGGCTGAGATCAGGCAGATGTTGTCTGCCTACACCTCACAGAGGCAGAGGGGTTATTTTTTCCACTCCTTCCACAGGGCTCCTTCGCACTCCAACGCCAGAGGTACTTCACAGGAATTCATTTATAGTTCTGGAGGAGCAGTTTGTACCCTCCACGCTTGGGGACAATATCTTCCAGGACAGAGTTTCTCCCTCAGCAGGAAGGTGTGTGCTTTCCCCAGTTGACTTCCCTCCTCTTGATAAGAGGATTTTTTCGCAGGAGAGGGCTTTCTCTGCTACCAGGTCAGGTATGATCTTCCATCCGGCCTCCTCCTCTTGTAGATGAGGATTGCCAGTTGGAATGTCAGGTCTTGGGGGGTGTACCTCACCGCTGCCGCAGGCAGCTGATTTGTAACCAACTTCATCTAGGTGTTACTGGGAGTCCATGGACATTCTGAAGATTCAGGAACACAAATTGGATGCTAGGGATTGTTCCAAGTCGGGTAAGCTTCTTTTAGGCCACACTTTTTAGTCACCCGCCTTGGGCACTAGGGGAGATACTTGCATTTCTGTTTCTTCTTCTATACTCCCCTTGGTGATTGGCCACGGAATCATACTCCCTTCCAGAGTTCAGTGGATTATACTTTTGATTGGTGGGCATAAGGTTGGTCTCTCAAACCTTTATGCACCCAATTCTAGAGGTGACCGTGCTCTTTTTTGAAAGGAACTGCTTTCTTGGTCACATATTGCAGATGCTTGGATTATAGGGGGAGATTTCAACATGGTTGAAATGCACTCAGACAAAAGGGTTGGTAGGAAAGGTGGCCTTTACTCCCTAGAGAGAGAAATGGGATGCCTTCCTTTTTCAGTACAATGGTAGGGATGCTTGGCATGATGATGCTTTTCACACTCAGCAACATTCTCTCCTGTTTTCTTGGTCGAACAAGAGATTGAAGATGCCTATACATGCACAGATTGATAGATTTTATGTGGGTGATTGGGCTCTTGACAGAGGTGGTACTGTTTACATTGCAGCTGGGGTGTCCACTTTGGATCATTTTCTAGTGGTTTTGATGGTCTCAAATCCCCATGTGAGGCACCGCTCTGCCAGTATCAAGATTCTAGATTCTTTCTATGCAGAGGAGGGCCTTACAGAGACAGTGTTGAGGACTTGGGTATCTCATTTGCAGAATGGACAGCTTTCTCCTTCAGATTTAGCCGTAGCCCTCTCTGATATCAGTCACTTTTATCTTTCAGCGGCTCGTATCAGAAGGGGTGAGATCCTCAGGCGTGAAATAGGTATCCGCCAGCAATTGGCTGCCCTCCAAAGGGAGGAGCAGAAGAGGCCTACAGATGCTTGGATTCAAGAGCGCCTTGTTGTAGCAAGGGCTCAACAGCAGTCACTTTTAGATCAGAGAGCAAAGTATGCCTTTCATGCTAGAGAGTCATTTTGGACACAGAAGGGAGATAGGGTCAACAAGCAGTTCTTCTCTACTCTTAGCCCCAGACATAGTAGGGAGAGCATCTCACAACTTGTTGACTCAGGCGGAGTTCTTCAGACACATCCAGAGGCCGTCTTGCAGGTTGCCACCGATTTCTATGCCTCCCTTCTTACAATAGATCCAGACACTTAGGCCACAGATGATGCTAGAGTGGTTATTTGGCAACACTTACCTGGATTGGTAATAGGGGATATGACTGTTTCACTTGATACACCCTTCACCAATGTAGAGTTCAGGACTGCTCTCTCTGCCCTTCACAAGGACAAGTGTCCTGGTTCAAATGGACTTATCCCCTTATTTTTTATTACTTTTTGGGATCAGATTGGGGATCAGATTACCTCAGCCCTGCAGGGTGTATGGGACTCGAGTGAGATGCTAGACTCACTTCAGAGGGCCTCATTCATTTCATTCCGAAAGGGGGTTGCAGGAATTAAGTGTCTCAGTGGAGACCGATTACCTTGGTGGGTACCTTGTACAAAATCCTAGCTAAAGCTATCAGCCTTCGTCTACAACCCTTTCTACCACATCTTATCCATGATACGCAAACGGGCTTTATGCATGGCAGGAGCATCTTTGATAACATCTTCTCATTTTGGGAGGCTTCGGAGTGGGCCATGCATAATGGCCACAGGCTAGCCATTCTCCTTTTGGATTTTGAGAAAGCTTATGACAGGGTAGACTGGGGCTTTCTGGAGGGCACACTTACTTGCTTTGGCTTCTCAGATGCATGGATCAGAAGGATGTTAGCCCTCTACAAATCAGCCCACATCCAGGTTCTTATTGGTGGAGTCAAAGGAGACAGGTTTGAGATTACCAGATCAGTCCGTCAGTTGCCCCCTAGCCCTCTTTTTATTCCTTTTTGTGGCTAAGGCTATGAGCTATTACATTAGAGCTCAAGCTAGAATCGTAGGGCTCAAGCTTTCTCTGAGGCAGGAGGATGAGCTCTTAGATAGTGAGTTGGCAGATGACATGGTTGTTTTTTTGGAAGCCACTCCACAGACACTGAATTCATTCAAGGTAGAATTGGATTTGTTTTGCATTGCGGTAGGTGCACACATTAATTGGAACAAATCCAATGGCTTTTGGATTAGTGATGAGGACACTCCAGTGACATAGGGTTCACTTGGATTCAGAGGGGAGTCCCCGTCAGATATCTGGGATGCCAGGTTGGGTTGGGCATCTCTCCGGCACAGCAATTTGCTCCCGTGTTGGAGAGTATCAGGAGGAAACTCATCTTTTGGAGTTCAGCCAAACTTGACCTTGCATCCAGAGTTGTGGTTGTGAACCAAGTATTGTTGGCCACTGCTTGGTTTGTTTGCTCATGTTGGTGCAGATCTAGAGATTGTATCGCTCAGCTCATGAGACCTATCATGAACTTCCTATGGAGCGGTTTAGATGGCACCTCAGATGTTGTATCTAGGGTGGCTTGGGAGACCCTCATTCTCCCCACAGGAGAAGGGGGTCTCAATATTATTGACCCAAGTTTGTAGAGTATGGCCTTGCTCTGCAAGTTTGTAGTACGTGGATTGATGCCTGGACAGGAGCCCTGGAAGGATTTTTTCTCACGCAGCATTCAATCTTGCACCCCTTCTCATGGGGGAGATTGGTTGGACAGTAGCAGATGGATCTTTACTTCAGCCCATCTTAAATCCCCACCTTCCCCTCTCATGGCTGCTATTCTGAAAGCTTGGGGCTGCTTCAGAAACACACTTCGCAGAGTTCCACCCACTTCTCGTGAAGAGATTCAAAGGCAGCCAGTCAGGCCTCATGGGAACTGCCAGCCCTGCAAGCCATACGTCACCCTTGGCTCCCCATACTGCCTAGTGAACGCTTGCACTAGTAGATCCATGCTCTGCTCCTCCCTGGCTGGGTGGGTGTGTGCAACTATGGCCCTGGCCCTCCCTATACAGCCTCAGGGAAGAGTGTCCACCAAGCAAAACCAAGAAAAGCGCACACACACCAAGAAAAGCGGAAAGCAAGAAAGCAAAAAACAATGCTGTTGACCCTTGTTTTCACGGATAGCGCTCTAGCCTGTATCTTCCTGCTTGTCCCTAGCGCCACATGACATACTTCCCTTCCTCAAAGAGCTCGCTCCTGAGCTCATAACAACTCAGGAGAAGTCGTCAAGTTGCTAGAACGATTCACTATTGGTCGAAACCAATAGATTCAAAGACATCCTACCAAGAAATCAAGCTGCTCAGAAACATCCAATAAGCAGTACATCCTGGTCAAAAAGCAACATCCCTGTCAAATGAACCGACTGACAGCTCTACTTTGACAATGCTACCAGTAGGCACATGCTAGAAGTACCCAAGGTAAGCAACAACTATCAAAGTTCGGCCAAAAATATCTATTATTTGACTTGCTTCCTTAAATCTTGATGGCCTTTACACTAGGAAAGACAGACTCGGAAAAACCCAGAATCTACTTCCAAAACTCGGAAGTGAAATCCAATCTACACTTCGAATACCGGAAGTGAAATCAAATCTTACTTCCCAAACATTGAAAGTCAAAATCTCTGCTTTTCCAGCTCCAAAAGCGTAGTCGAGGGTCCTAACTGAAAGCAAATCTTATCGGACAAGCTTTGATTATCAAAAAGGCATATTTCAGCAGACATTTTTATGATTTAAGCTAGCATCTCATAATTGTCTGTGTAAGGAACCTATCTTCCAAAAAAGGGAAAGATAGTCATGTGTTCGTAGGCGCAAAGTCCTGAATTAAATCTGGATACTCTGGCATAACTCTGTAGATGAGATGGATTATGGTGTCCCATACCACGATAATACACCACCCACTCATGAGTCCTTGAATACTTAGAGCACTAATCCCATGCAAGCTCTGGACAAACTTGAATCTGATCTTGATTATTAGTCTCTGCACTGAATCATTGCCTTTATGCTCCTCCCTACGAAGTGAAGCTTTAGCCTGATCCCCAATTATTGGTCCTGATCCTTGGATTGAGCAGCCCTTATTGAATTTTCAATTTCATCCCCAGGGTCTGAATCATTTAGTACCGCCTTCTAGACTGGTTTGGAGACTTCCTTGTAGGCATTTCAGAAGCAGAGAATCCTCTGATCTGATCAAGAATTCAATTTTATATCCAATCCTAATACGTATACATTATTCAATTGATCATAATGAGAGAAAAAGTAGAATAACCCCACAATTGCTGTAATTCAGCTGGGATTCAGAGAAAATAGCATATGGTGCCTGGCTGGAAGCCTTGAGATCAGGCCAAACCAGCTTGGCAAAGATATTTGGTATAGCTGTGGTAGATGAGATTGCGATTCAGATTACTCCGTCAAAATAAAATTTGGAGCATTACTCCATTAGATTGCAGCAATTTCAAAATACTGCCTGCATCAGCTTCCAGGGCCGCCTTACAGCACAAACCAGATCCAATTGCCAAAATACTGGGTGCTGTCCTTGTAGATGGGATTGCAATTCAATTGATTCAATCAGATTGAGATTTGGAGCATTGCTCTAGGAAATCGCAACAGATCAAGGGTTCTAAGTTCTATCTGCACCAGCTATCATCACCCAAATGCAGATCTAAAGCAGGAATTTCACAACAATATCATAGGGCTTTGATATAGGATACTGAGGCGACCAAAATGATGTAAAAATTTTAAATTCTAACAGCTTTGGATTTTCAAACCCCTAGCAGGCTGCAACGTGGCAGACATAAATTAAAACATCTTCCCACAACAAAAATTGGTATTGAGGTGTGCGGCGTGCCATAGGATCAGATACACTTGCTCCAAATTTCAGGTGAAAAGGAGAAAATATTCCCACGATTTCCCACGATTTATTGCTTTGATGGCAATGCAACAGGACTGGCCCTGTTTCAGGTTATTTGTATCTAGTTTGACCTACAACTGAACCAAGCCTTGACCATTCCTAACTAGTAAACAGGAAATGGAACTGAATTGGAGAAATGTGCATCTAGTAGTGAAAGCTAGGCTACGAAAGCATTGCAATGTAACAGAAGTAAACAGTACCTTCATTAGTTGGAAAGGAAAGGAGATCAGGGGCTGGACCTGACTGTAGGGCTTGTGATGGACTGCACAAGGACGGGAAGAGCATTTCTCCTTCTTAGAGTTCAGGTTGAGCAAGTACTCAACTGTGAGAGTCACATTCATAAGGGATGAATGATCAATGGTATGTATAAATGTAGTACAGCAGCCTATTTATAGTTCTAGGACTGGCTGCGATTTACAAGATTGCTTATTGGATAGATCCCAAACTGCCACATGGCAACAACCTAGCATCAACTAAGGTAAATAGGGAGATAGGGGAGGATGGTGACATTTTAAGGCACCCGCCTCTTTGCTAGCCCCTTTACCCTATTTACTCTCCCTTACCTACTAAAAAGACTACTAACTTGCTAACTAGATATCCTTCTAACTAGCCCCTTTGTTACAGATTGAAACCTCTTGGTGCTTTTTAAAGGGGAAGGAGAATGATTGCATAGCTTAACATTGTGAGAAAAGATGAACATGCGATTACGGGCCAAGACCGGGCCCCGCCCCTTATCAAAGCTCTTATTACAATCAGATACAAGATCAAGGTGTTGAAGTAAATCTTATCAACTAGTTCCACACATGAGATCAAACTGGGGGCTCTATTACGCTCTAGCCGAGGTAGCATGACCTCGGAAGAATCAGTCGACATTTTTCTTAAAGGATCTATCTTTGTAATATATGTGTTTGCGCTTCATGTAAATGATCGAGAGGGATTTAATGTCAAGGTCCTAGGTGAGGGCTGATAGCACCGGACTAGGTAGATCCAAGGCCAAGGGCCTAGTGCAATGATTGTGCCTAGGGGCAAAGAAATTAATGCATCCCAAGAGAGGGGTGAAATATGTCATTAGAGGAAGGCCCTATATGGATGACATGTGGCATCTAGATCTATCTAGGGAATTGGGGCTTGCTGAGGCTAGTGAGAGAAGAGAAGGTAATGATTCACGTATGATTTGGATAGAGGAGATCTCTGTCTGCTTGCTGAGCCTTAGCAAGATATGGCTGGGAGGTGATTTATGGTGCTACTCCCGTGATCAAAGTAGAGAGCTAGTAGAGAAACCGTTTGACAATTGGTATCAGAGCCTGTGGAGAGATCAAGGGATACGTGACGAGGAAAGGTCGTGTTCATGGGCTTGGTGGCTAGTCATCCAACGATGACCTACGCAAGCTAGATAGGGGATAAGAAGACCTTCACGTGAACGATAAAGAGCTGGATCGTCGAACGATCTGAGCGCCAATCGACGAACTGACCGGGTGATGCTGCGACGTGACGAACGGAGGCTTCTGAATTGTGGCTTGAGCCTGGGGGTCCCGTAAGTTAGTGGCGGACAGCGGGTTTGGAACCTGGGTGGAACGGCTGGTAATCGGCGACGCCCACGAACTAGGAAATGAAGGACTGGTGGCGCTCCCGCAGCGACAACAAAATCAGAGAGAAATGTGACGTGCATGGAGCGGAACACGTAGGCGTTTAAGCTGGAGCACAGGTGGACAAGGATCGACGTGGGCGTGAGAGGCAGGTGCATTTTTTGTTACGGTCACGGGATCTGGCCCTCTCTTTCGTTGACGTCAGGAGTCCATGAGTAGGGAAACCAGGTGGCCCGAATAGCCCGACAGACCGAGAGCAGAGGGCCTAACATTGGTTAGTTCATGAAGGCGCCTGATCAACGTAGAACGCTAGTCGAACGACAAAAGCTTGTACCTCAGCTGTGATTCCAGACTGGTCGCAAAAGAGCGAGGAATTGTTGGCCGGAATTGCATGGAACAAAAAGGGAGCGTGGCTGTTCGTTAACGTCCAGGGAGCTCTCTTCGAACTCCAATACTTTCGTTTTGTTTTTTTTTCTCTTCGATTAGTCGGGCGATGCTTTGCTTTCATAGACGGATCTTGAGGGTAATCAGCCTGCATGAGGCTTTAATGTTGTAGCAGGGACAGATTATGCCTGTGCATATGCCTGTGTGCTTCAGTCGGAGTCAGATTGCAGGAATTTCCCTAGTATAGGGAAAAGCGCCATCTGTGATATATGCCTGTATTAAATGCTTGATCAGGGTGAATGTGGGATTGCAGGAATTCCCTAGTATAGGGAATTGTGTCAGACTGTTAGTACACTGAATTGGATCAGCTTGTAAATACAGTTTGCAAGTGGTGTTAAAAAAAAAAAAAAAACACCCCACAAAACAAAAGACCCATTTGATAGAATGGAAGCAGAGGAAGGAGCTTCTAGGAGGGACCCTGGTGAATCAGGGGTCCGGCCGACCCAACAGGGATCGCGCCCAGTAGCTCGTACTTTAGTTAGCAGGATTGCATTGCTAGAGGATGCCTTGCAACAGTTGTTAGCGCAGCAATTACAGGCCAATGCAGGGCAGTCCGAACTTAGGAGAGCGATACAGAGTATGTCTGCCAGACCTTCTCGAGAAGAGAGGGGAAAGGCTCCAATGGAACTGGAGTCTAGTGTCCATACGGTCGAGCCTAGGAAGGCTAAAGTGCCAAATATGGCCAATTATAGACCGGAAAAGTATTCTGGTCGGATGAACGACCATAGCTCCGATGTCATTGAGACCTGGTTACACAAATGGGACGAGGCGTTCGCCATTTGTGAAATCAAAAATGACATCAAGAAGATCCGCGAGGCCACCCACATGTTTATTGAAGCAGCGGATCGGTGGTGGATTAAACAACAAAAAGATGGTATAGCATCCACTACCTGGGAGGGGTTTAAAAGAGAGTTCAGGAAACACTTCTTACCTCCTGACGAAGCATCCCGAGCTTGGGATCAATAAAGGAACCTTCGTCAGAGAAATTTATCAGTTGCAGAATATACTGATAAGTTTCGAGAGAGTGTAATGAAGGTTGACGAACCCCTGCCTCAATCAATCCAAGTGAAAGATTTTATATTTGGATTGAATGATCGAATAAAAATGGAAGTTCGGGCTAAGTACGCGAACACGTTAGATGATGCAATAGCTATAGCCCTGAACTACGAGGATGCCAAGGGCAGCAAGCCAAGTGGGTTTGCACAGGTCGAAGAAATCTGGGTTTAAGAAGAAGTGGGCTAGTAGAGGGAGTGGTTCGCAGCCGAGTGGTCAAACCAAGCAGGCGAGACCGGCTGAAACTCCTAAACCAAGTACCACCATTGGAGTGAAGAGGAAAGTAACCCCAATGGCAGCCCGGGCTTGGTCTAAGTCTCCCTTGAACCCAGAACAAAGGGAAAAAGCGAGGAGAGAAGGCTTATGCTTTGGCTGCCTTCAACCTCACCAGTGGAAGGATTGTCCACGTAACAAAGATCGTCGGATGGTTGAGATGGTGATCTCAGAGTGCGACGTGGAGATGCAGGGAAGTCCCAGAGCGGAAGAGATGTAGATTCAGCTAGCGGGATCTTCTCAGAGGTTAGTACCTTGTTTGTTATGTGTGTCTGTTGCTAAGTTAGTGACGAGTGCACCTGATAACATCCTATCTAAGCCCGCAGCAACGGGGTATACAGCCTTTAATGATACGGAGTTAATTAAAATGAAAGGGCAAGTGGCCAATCATGATGTCATTGTGTTGTTTGACTCGGCGTCAACTCACAATGTGATTAACTCCAAGCTCGTGAAGAGGCTGAAATTAAAGACAAGTCCATCTGACTATGCGTATACAGTCAGGATGGCAGATGGAAGTTCAACTGAAGTATGGGACCAAAGGGTTACCCAGTTGGAACTTCGGATTCATGACTATGCTGAGAAGCTTGATTTTGAAATGACCAAGCTTGCTCATGCAGATATAGCCCTGGGTATGGCGTGGCATTCTAAGAAGAATCCAGCCATTAATTGGAAAAAGCACGTATATCAATTCAAGATGAATGATGTGCTTTATGTCTTGCGAGGTGAGAAAGATATACCTCAGGGACCGTTGGTTTCCGTGATGGAAATCAGAAAAGCTCAAGTAGAGTTTTTATTCCTTTGCACAGCATCGGTAGAGCCGGTTGATGATTCTTCGGCTAGCACTGATGTTACGCAAAGTGGTGAGATGGCCAGGCTGGCTAATCTTATAACAGAGGAGTTCTCTGAATGCTTTAGGGATGAACTACCTTATGGGTTACCTCCAGAGCGGAAAGTTCAACATAAGATTGAACTGATCCCGGGGGCAGAACCTGTAAATAGACCTCCCTATAGAATGAGTTTTACTGAAGAGGCGGAGGTGCGTAGACAACTGGAAGAATACCTCAAGTTGGGACAGATTCAACCAAGTTTCTCACCTTTTGCTTCGCCAGTGATATTAAAGAAGAAAAAGGATGATACGTTTCGCCTCTGTATAGACTATAGAGCATTGAATAATATCACTGTTAAGCACAGGTATCCGATGGCTCGGATTGATGATTTGCTAGATGCATTACATGGAGCCGTGATTTTCAGTAAGATTGATCTTAAATGTGGCTACCATCAAATCCGGATTAGAGCCGAGGATGTGCATAAAACCGCTTTCAGAAGCAGGTTTGGTCATTCTGAGTTTTTGATAATGCCCTTCGGACTTACCAATGCTCCAGCGACCTTCGTCATGCTTATGAACGATTTACTACGTCCGTATATCGGAAAGTTCGTAGTACATTTTATTGACGATATCCTGATATTCAGTAAAAGTATTACTGAACATCGTGAACACTTAAGAGTAGTGTTCAGTACTTTGAGGAAAGCCAGTCTTTATGTAAATAAAAAGAGAACTATACTGTGTATGGTTAGGCTTGAATATTTAGGATTCATAATTACTCCACAGGGGATAGAAATGGATCCGAAGAAAGTGGCTGCGATACTAACTTGGCCAATCCCTCAGAGTTTGACCGCGTTGCGATCATTCTTGGGATTTGTCCAGTCTTATAGAAGGCATATCAAAGGATATTCTGGAATAGTATCGCCATTGACTAATCTGACCTCAGATAAAGTACCTTTTATTTGGGGACAGAATCAACAAGAAAGTTTTAACACCATAAAACAAGCTGTGGTCTCAGGACCGGTGTTAAAAATAGTTGATCCCCAGAAACCGTTGTTCCTAGAAATCGATGCAAGTGGCATTGCGGTAGGAGCAATCCTCCTTTAAGAGGGAAGGCCAGTAGCCTTTGAAAGCAAGAAGCTTTCTCCCTCTCAAAGGAATTGGCCAACTCATGAATTGGAGTTGTATGCTGTTATCCATGCTTTGAAAACATGGAGGCATTATTTGTATGGTTCAGAGTTTTATGTGGATGTGGATCATGATACTCTGAAACATTTTTGTAAACAGCCTGACTTGAGGGGCCGCCAAGCTAGGTGGGCAGAGCTCATGCAGGAGTTTAATCTAACGATTCGGTACCGAAGAGGAAAAGACAATAAGGTTGCTGATGCGTTGTCTCGCATTATGCACACAACCTGAGTTTCACGGTATTAGAGAGTGCTCTAATGACCGAGATAAGAGAAACTCAAAAAGTGGACGAGTTTGTCCAGAGCTTGTGGCCTAAGGCTCATGTGTTAAAACCCAGGGAAAGTGAAAAGGATGACCTGGCATCTAGGAAAGGCCAAACTTATGCAAGATATACCATAAGGGATGGTATGCTAGTTAGAAATGGCAAGGTTGTAGTACCTGGTCAGAATGATCTCAGGCAGAGAGTCATTCGACAGTGCCATGATAGCCCGTGTGCGGGACATCCAGGAGTCGAGAAGGCATATGATCTCGTGAAACGAGATTTCTTTTGGCCAAAGATGAAAAAGCATATTCATGAATATGTGACACGGTGTTTCTCGTGTCAGGTAAGCAAGGCCGAGCGGGTGAAGCCACCCGGACTTTTACAACCCTTAGAAATACCACTAAGTAAGTGGGAGAGTATTTCCATGGACTTTATAGTAGGGCTGCCTACGACGCAAGGAGGTTATGATTCTATCCTTGTGGTGGTTGATCGTCTAACCAAGATGGCTCACTTCATTCCGACTAGAGAGTCTGTTAGTACCCCGCAAGTGGCGGGTTTGTTTATCAAACATATATTTCGTCTGCATGGATTGCCTAGATCCATAGTGTCAGACCGAGATGTCAGATTTACCGGTCATTTTTGGACAGCGGTATTTGAGACACTAAGGACTGAGTTGGGAATGAGTAGTGGGGATCATCTTGAGACGGATGGTCAGACGGAGAGAGTCAACCAAACTTTAGAGGATATGCTGAGAGCATATGTGTCATTGAGGCAACATACGTGGGACAAGTGGTTGCCATTGTTGGAGTTTGCCTACAATGATAGAAAACATTCCTCTACAGGGTTCAGTCCGTTTGAACTAAACTATGGTTATAGACCAGCAAATCCAACTATAGTTAGAATACCTCAGAAAGTGCCTAGTGCCGCGAACTTTGTAGTTCAGATGCGGGAGATGCTAGCACTTGCGAGAGCTAATATCCGCCAGGCTATGGATAGAGCCAAGGTGTATGCGGATGAAAACCGGTCTATAAGGGTATTTAAGGAAGGAGAAAAAGTTTTTATCAGAGTTCCTTCGCACTCGAAGTCGTTGACTTCAGGAGAGTGTGCTAAGTTATCACCTCGATACTGTGGGCCATGGTTAATTCTGAAGAAAATAGGCAGTGTAGCCTATAAATTAGAATTGCCACAGGGGTGTAAGGTGCACCCGGTTTTTCATGTTTCGCGTTTAAAGAAGTTTTTACATACAGGTGACTCACTAATCGAAGGTGTGGTTTTGTTTCAGGAGATAGAGGATATTGCAAGGCGCAAACCAACAAGAATCCTGGACCGAGGAACAATGCAAATACGAAATCGGAAGATACCCATGGTGTTGGTTGCATGGCATGGTCAGCCTCTATCCGAAGCTACCTGGGAATCCGTATATTAGTTGCGAAGAGTGTTCCCAGATTTTATCATCGAGGACGCTGATGTCTGAAGAGGGAAGGATTGTTACGCTCTAGCCGAGGTAGCATGACCTCGGAAGAATCAGTCGACATTTCCCTTAAAGGATCTATCTTTGTAATATATGTGTTTGCGCTTCATGTAAATGATCGAGAGGGATTTAATGTCAAGGTCCTAGGTGAGGGCTGATAGCACCGGACTAGGTAGATCTAAGGCCAAGGGCCTAGTGCAATGATTGTGCCTAGGGGCAAAGAAATTAATGCATCCCAAGAGAGGGGTGAAATATGGCATTAGGAAGGCCCTATATGGATGACATGTGGCATCTAGATCTATCTAGGGAATTGGGGCTTGCTGAGGCTAGTGAGAGAAGAGAAGGTAATGATTCACGTATGATTTGGATAGAGGAGATCTCTGTCTGCTTGTTGAGCCTTAGCAAGATATGGCTGGGAGGTGATTTATGGTGCTACTCCCGTGATCAAAGTAGAGAGCTAGAAGAGAAACTGTTTGACAGGCTCAGATAGCATAAAAAATGTGAAAGACTTGAAAATTAAGCTTAAGACTGAGCGGTAAGTCTATATACATAAACAGTGTCTCAAAAGATAGCTAGCTAGGGTGCTCAAGGCTCCAAGGTCACTCCAATTATGAGGGAGATGCCTGCACGATTACCATTTCTTCCACATGCCATCAACACTGAGCCAATGCTTGGCAAAAAGGGATCCTGATTAGCGTAACGGTGTGCTTCTAGTTCCCTAATGCAAACTTCAAAAGATATACAGAAAACAATGTAAATCTGCTATAGATTTGCCTCGAAAATTGGGTGGGAGGGAGTAGCAAAGAGGGAGCAGAATTGCATGGAGAGAAGTGCTGCTGTAGGACTGTGTGGAGGAGGATGTAGGAGGAGCTGTTTCAGTAGGAGGGCTGCTACAAGACGGGGTACTGCTGCAAGAGAAGCTGCTGCAGAAACAGAGGCTGCTGCAGGAGGATGCCACTGTGGAAGAGGCTGCTGCAGGAGGCTGTTGCTGCTGCTGCTGCTATGGAGGAGCTGCTGCAGGAGGAGGAGAGTTTGCACAATGAGGAAGGGGGTGGGGCTTGTTTTATAGATGCAGGAGGAGGGGCTGCTTCAAGCGTGGGAATTTGGGCCCAAATTTGGCATGGATTGGCATAAAAAGTCTCAAGATAGAATGTAGCCCACCTTGCCATTTAGAAAGTGGTTGTGGCTTCCCTTGAATTTTGGTGGGCTCTGGAGGGACTGGAAAGTTCCCAAATAGCATGTAAGTATTCTACCCATTTGGAAAGAAGTGGTGGCTATATGCCACATGTTCTATGCCATCTTATAGGCTGCCATGTGTCCAATGCCACTTGTCATTGCTGCCACACCAGCATACCACATGTCAATACCACCGTTTTATACCCTCCAAGATTTAGTGTACACCGTGCTACACTTAAGGTCAACCACTCACAAAAGAACTTTAGGACTTAATGTCTAGAATACTTCTCAAGTGGAATGGAGATAGATCCCAACAAAGTGTCAGCCATACAACATGCCAAACCACCCAAAAACATAAAGCAACTTCAGAGATTTATAGGCCAGATTAAATGGCACTGCACATTTCTCAGATACCTTGCTGATATATGCTATCCAATCACAAAACTCACAAGGGAAACTGAGCCATACATCTGGGGTGATCCACAACAATATGCTCTTAATATCCTGAAGAAGATATTGATGATAGCACCTGTACTACAGCCCCTGACTGGACT
This sequence comes from Dipteris shenzhenensis, assembly GCF_047967505.1. NCBI lineage: Eukaryota > Viridiplantae > Streptophyta > Polypodiopsida > Gleicheniales > Dipteridaceae > Dipteris > Dipteris shenzhenensis. The sequence goes on along the minus strand of NC_141607.1, from coordinate 5,463,242 downwards.
CTTCCATTTGAGGTTTTTGTTGATGCTTCTGATGTAGCAGTAGGTGTAGTGCTTATGCAGCAAAAAACACGTAAGTTGTTCAGACAAGTTTACTATGCCAGTAGAATCTTAACAAAGCATGAAAAGAACTATGCAGTCATAGAGAGGGAAGTAAAAATATCCATAAATATATGTTGAATAATAGTCTGTGTTCATCATGCTACATTTAAGATGAACCTCTCAGAAAATAAGCTTAGGAAGTGGTTGTGCAGGAGAAGGGAGATTGGGTAGTCATTATTGAAGATTGTGTCTCAAACTGCCTCTTGGTGCTTTAGAATGTGTAGCTTGTTATACTGCTCAAGTGGAGTTAGGAAATAAATCCATAAGTTTATGTTGAATGATATAGTTTTATAATCAGCTTCCCTGCAGTCACGTTTCTTATTCTGTAATTCGTTGATCGAGTGTATGGTCTTTTTGTTTTAATTACATGAAAGCTGGTAACATTATAGGTCACAGATGCCAGCAAAATGGCAAATGCGAATTTGAGACTTCTGTCCAGTGTATTGATAACTGACCCGCCACATGCAATAGTTTCTGGTCATTCCTGTCTTTGGGGCACACAATTTACATCTCCAGATCCAGAAATGCAGCATCAAGATAATGATGCATCTCTACAGCTCTGGTATGTAGGCATAATGAGAAGTTCCATGCTCAGATTCAAATGCAATGATTACAAAGCCATGCTAGATTGTTTTTGAGATTTATTTTGACTAACTGGACAGGGTCAACTCTTCTGACCAAAGCAATCATAACTCTATGCCAAAGAGATTGTTCATACATCAAGACCTTAACCAGAAGCCGCAGTGGATGGAGTAATCGTAGAATAACAGAGAAATTAAATTGCATAGTTTTGGCCAAACACTTTTCTAACAGTTATGCGATATAATTCATGTTGAGTTGTTGATAAGGCAATTACTTCCTTGTAACAGCCTACTCAAAAAGTGTCTACCTTTTCATCATATCTCTGATGGATTTAACATAAACACGTTCTATTATATTATTTTTCATTTCCTAAGCAGTTGAAGATAAATTTAGATGCACATGAACTAGGATTTGCGTACCGTATTGTGAATTATGATGTTTAGTCATTCTTTGGTGCTAGAACAGGTAAAACCCTTAGACTCTTATTTCATTGTTGTCTTTAGAAAGCCTCCTGATAAGTAGTCGAACATTGTTTAGAAACTTGCTCTGCTGCAAGCAAAACAGGATGTAATCCATAAGAGGATGAAGGTCTGAACAGAGTGAGCATCGTGTCAGAGACCACACAATTTAAATACAGCAAGTGGACGTTGATACTGAGCAAGTGAACTGTGTTATTCATTACCCATCAAAGCTTCTGCAGGTGGTAAGAATGAAGGTGAACGGCAACAGTACGAATGGCATTCACTCAGAAGTGTAGACCTCTCACGCTTTTAGCACGGTATGTGCATCTGTAAGCCAAGCTTCTTCATCTAAAGAGGTGTAGAACTTTTTGTTCCATTGCACAAGAGGATAAAATGCCCCAGGGCACTTGAAACAAAATCTCTCCTTGAAAGACTATGAGAACCCATGACAATTTGTCATTAAGACCTCCCAAATAGCTTCCAAAGCATTTTGAATGCCAGATCTTTCAGCAAGGTTTTCCCAGCCATGGCACCAATTAACTTGGTCAGAAGGGAATTCTCAAGCTCTAAGCATTTTTTACCTCAATGTTCTAGAAGGAGTAATCCCTCACATACATGGCTAGGTGAGCTCTATATAAAGCATTATTCCATTCAATGTGAATCAGTGTACTGCAATGCAGATCCACCTCTCCATTGGTTGAACAGCCTAGGGCACGCCTAGAAAACATGCATGAAGTATTTTTAGTTATACAACAGAGTATGTATTGTTTTAACATCGAACCAACAGTCCATCCTCAATCATAAGAACAGCTGCGGGTGATTGGTTTCCATCTAAAGAATCCAAGCTTTACTCTCATGCACTCCTCTGAGAATATGTTTAAGCATTTGATGCCCTATTCCTTAAGAGTATTTTGAACACATCCCAGCCTGACAAAGGTCCCTTCATACACGAGTGCCCTCTCACAAATCCCGACATCACCAGATACACACTGAATAGACCATCATATAATCAATATCATCTTTCGCTTCCCTCATCACAGTCAAAGGTAGCTAAGATAATAGGGCATGGGCACAAGGTTTATCTCAGTGTGCATCACGGATCTTCTTGCTCTATATTTGGTAGGCATTTTTGAGACCAGCAAGGTTCACTCTTAATTTAGGTTCACTCTTAATTTCAAGGCCCTTAGCCAGAGTGCTATTTCAAGATTTAGGAAGTAGGATATAGGATATAGGTATGGGGTTTAGGGTTTATGATATAGGCATCCTACTTTGCACGAGCCTTGAATAGGGTAAGATTAAGGTCTGTACAAAGTATAGTACCCATCAGAGATAAGCAATGGGTTAAAAATGTCATCATGCATCTTTTTTCACACTCATGCATGATGCATTGTAAGAAACAAGGAAATAAGCATTACCAACCTTGAAAATCATATTGGATGGATATGATACTTTATATGGGCCTTAAAGTGAAGTGTCATACCCAAAAAAGATAAGTACGATTGAAGTGCCTAAATGCGTATTTTCTAAACTCATGCATGACGTATGGTGAGAAATAAGAAAAATTATATGCACAACCATGCAAATGATATCCAATGGGTATCATACTTTGCACATGTCTCAAAATGGGTAGGATTAATTCTTGTGAAAATTTTCATACCCATCAAAGATACACACATATGATAGAATCACCTTGATGCACATTTTTTAATGCCACATCGTCAGTATGGGCCCAAGCACTATACCAAATATGTTCATTGGGCATTGATGGTTAAAAGAAGACACAATTGGTGGGCCTTTAGATAATGATGGTATAAAGATTTATGCTAGATGTTATTGCGTAGCAAACCTCATGGCCTTATATCAAGTGGTTAATATCAATCTTTGAAAATAGATCGAAATGCATGATTTAGGGTTCTTGCATTATATTATAAATATTGAGATAGCGTAGATAGAGAAAGGTATAGTTAAAATAGATCCAGAGACTATGTGGAGTAGTTTCGAATATTGAATGTCATACCTTCAATATACAAAAGTTAGAAGTGCTTAATTTTCAAATCCAACATTGAACTGACAAATAGTTGGTTAGCTCACCTACTTGATGACATTGCCATGGCTAGACATTTCATATGTAGTACAATTTATGAGCTAGTTATGAACAATTAATCATAGGTTAGCATATCTAAAGAAAGTCAATATGCAAAACTGTATCTTGTAGGATTCTGTGATGCAAATTGGGGAGGTAGCCCCAAGTGTAAGTCTACTTTAGGATACACATTCATGCCCAATTCTCAGTATGTGTCTACCAAGAAGAGTAAATCCTAACATTGTTTCCAATAGAGTCTGAATACATTTCACTTACTTTGTGTCATGAAATATGGCGTTGTAGTGTCTTCAATGATATTGGTGTAGGCCAGGATGGTGCTAGTTGAGATTTTGTAATAAGAAGAATGCTATTACATTGGCAAAGGATCCAAAAGACCATGAACAGCTGAAGCACATTGATATCTGCTATACCATTTTATTTAACTATAGGTTAAAGAAGAATTTTGTCTATGCAATTTTGTCTCAAAGGATCATGCATTAAATATATTCATGAAGACTTACCTCAAGAGGATTTTGAGAAATTAAAAAATTATTCATCTTTGTATGATATGAATACATAGGACCCTTAAACTATGTGTCATTAGAGGCCTCACATAAGTGTACATATGGTGGAATGTATGATATGCATGGTTGTATATATGGATAGCTAGTTTTTTGTAGAGAGTCTAGAAGCCTATGTCACAATGTCAAAAGTATATATAAACTTAGTGTTTGATGACATGCAATGGAATCTCAAAGTTTTCTATCACCCATTTAGTACAATTTTACACTGCCACTCACTACCTCCATAAATGCTTTGGGAATGTCTTTATTTTGAAGGCTAAGTTTTGGAGCACCCTAGGGGAAAGGAGCTACTGGCTCAAGGGATTCACAGTTAAAATTCTATACCAACCATCTACATGTAAGGAATGGCCCTAAACTTTGTGGATGTCTATAATTTTGCATCCCTAACATTGTCCTCAATTCTCATAACTCTGATGGCATGCCACTTGCTTTACTTTCTCATTAAACAACCACATCACGAGAAGTAAACATTTTACGAGTTCACAAAATGGACCAAAGCTCACATACATTCTCCACACATAGCCCACATGCATTCTACACACATTGTGACAAGGGAAGAGACACTAGGCGCACTTGCTGTTACTAATATATATGAAACCATGGTTCCTACTATGGGTTGCCAGGGACTATAAAACTATTAGACTTTGTATTCTTCTTCATACTCAACCATGTACTTCTCACTTGTAGAATTAAATTGACCTCTCATGTCCTTCGACACATGGGCATATGCAATTGATCCAAAGATCCTAAGATGATGGACATTTGGTATATCTTTTCTCCATACTTCCTCTAGTGTCAATATCAAGTAAAAGCAATAGTGGGAGTGTTAACAGGGGTTACCTTGCTAACCAATGTATCAATACAAGATTTGCAAAACACAACACCATGAGTCAAAAATGTAGCAAATGAGTGGGGGTCGAAACGAAAGCGGTTGGGTCACGTCATAACTTAACACATGATGTTGGAAGGTAAACAAATGATAGAAAGAAAGCCGAAAGGAATGCCAGAGCATTTGCTTGAAGAATATGATGCTTGTATCAATGTAGAGTGCAACTGCTCAACGTGGGGATCACGAAGCAGCTAAATACTTTGAATTCAAAAGGCAACTAGTGTCAATGACCCCTCTACATAGTGGGACAAGATGCCCTTTAAATCCTACTTCCCACCACCAATGGTCATCCACAACTTGTGATGGTGTCGAGCATTTAAACTAAGAGACTTAATATTGGCTGCTAAAACACCCAGCATGGCCATAGAGGCCTAACAAATGCTACATGACCATAAAGGACTTGGCAAGTACGGTTTCAACAAGGAGTTAGACAACTTTGGCTAAGGGTTAGAGACCGCATTGTTATTGGAGGACGGATCTACTGAAGTTGGGTTGCTTGGATCAATAACACTTTGGCACACCGAGAGACGGATAAAAAATCCACTAAGTTGTTAGAAGGCCTAAGGAGGAAGTTAGCTGCCTATGCCGGGACCTAAAGATTTATATACATCATTTATGGAAACATGTCAAGGCTGAGAACCCAAATGACTCAAACAATGTATACCTAGAGTTAGAAATGACTCGAACAATGCTATCATCCCATTTGGGGATCATGAATGGTAGTAGCCAGTTGGAAATCCTAGCCGATGGGATCTACAAGTAGTATTCGAGCTCCTACTAAGCACTAATTGTGCCACGAGATTCGTGTCTCCTCCTGTAAATTGTGCTATATTGCCACTTGTAGTAGCTGGCAAGGGCAAAAGTCATTCTTGGAAAGTTCCTTGAAAAATATCAGGTGTTGGATCTTCTATAATACCCTCCAATAGATAGAGGGTCATGCGTCAAACACCTCTTCTTCACACTTGGAATCATCTTGTGCTATTGCAGTAGTTGGAGGCACAATGGGTAGAGTGGGTGGAGGTAGAGGTGGGGTTGTAAGCGAGGCCAGTTAGTTACATTCATGGAATTATGTAAGCTACATCAGGGCTAGATACAATGCAGGTTATGGTATTTGTGCTCGTGTGACCAATTGTGCAAGGTGTTGAATGTCAAGGCATGCTCGATGACCTAATTTTGGAATATGAGGCCTTGCTGGGCGATCGTCCAGACTGTGGTGTCAGTTTTGTCATTCACAATAGAATTCCTGGGCACACCTTCTTAGATTCAAAAACCTCCATGTTTAGCTTTTTCTCCTTGTAGGTCAGGTTGAGGTTACAATGAGGTCTTCTTTTGGTTGTGACTCTTAAGGTGTGGGCAGGGATGGAGGTGGTAGTTTGGAGGTGGGGTGTTTGGAGGTGTTTGGTTTGACCCAGGCAATGACCCTGTGGGACTGTACCCACCATTCCAGCACTTGGAACTATTGTTGGAGTCACAAGATCTCCCTTTTGTACTCTTTTTCTTGCTTGCTCTCTTGGCTTTACTCTCTAGATCAAAATGTAGGTAGCTCAACTTGGACATATCCTAAGTATGTTGGAGCACCGATATTTGCCACTTTAGGAGCACTATCCATGGGGACTCTGCTAACATGCCTTGGGCTAGGCCAACAAGGAATGTGAGGGAGTCTGGGCAGAGTGAGTCAACCTTCATGGCCACCTTGGCCTTCTAGAGAGTTTGCACCATACTCTAGTTATCAATTGTTTTTGTATTGCCCACCAGGGTGCTATCATTGCACTCATACTATTGATGGCTAAGGTTTATTGTGGTGGCACCATAGGCACACTTCCGTCGTCGGTATTTGGCTCTAGCTCATCTCAAAAAAGGATGACCATTCACTTGTTGTAGCTGAGCACAAGGACATTTTCTAGCTGATCAATGTGTTGTTGCCATTTCTTGGAAAGCTCTTGCATCATCAGGTCGAAAAACTCTAATAAACCCAACAGGTCAATTGGGACTATTTCTATCATTGGGTTTTGGAGGGATTGGATCTGCCTGTTTAAGAGCAGAGCATGTTGTTGGCGGAGGCTTGCGAGCATTTAGACATGCTTGGATCCTACATCAAGCTATGCTTGATGGAGCAAGGGCACTTCCTATGAGATTTGCATGACCTTGTGTTTGATTGGTTCCCTTTGGACCGCTGCCTGTCCGGTGTTATTGGCTAGAGTGGTGCACAACCGCTCTACATCCTGCCAAAGCTATTCCATGTTGTTTGTGTCTACTCCCAATAGGTACAAGGCACGTTGCTAGGAAACTTGGATGCTTGGGGCCTTAGGGACGCAGACCACAGGGCTCCGAGCAACTGAGGGTCTAGTGGTCACTCTTGGTGAACCATGAGAGGACCAAGATCGACTACACCTCCATCTTAGATTTGTGTAGCTTGGAGGTGGCGGATCATGTTGGATCGATGATGATGAACTTGCTCCTAAAATGGGCAATAATTGAGTTTTCAAGTTTGGATGGGGTTGGACCCGGTAGGGCCATAATTGGTAGTGGGGGCATAGTGTTATTGGCGATTGGCAGTGGGATTGACTTAGTAGGAAGGAAAGGGATGAGTGCACTGATCAAATGTGTGCACACTGTCCATTTTGGGGAGGCACTTGATCTCGTTCTAGAAGCACTCTAGGAAAGGGCTGGAGCTATGGACTTTTTTGCTTCTTTTTGGAGGAGCTAGCTCATTAGTACTATAAATATATTCACGGTCTAATTCTACAACCACAATTGACATTTAATCCCTTTCCCTAGGTATAACTTATCACATAAGAATTGCAAATACCAACTAAAAGATGGATCATAAAAGGTACGATGTTCTATTGTTTGATAAGTGTTCACATTTCAAATTGATGTTTACCTTAGCCATATTCATTTGTATATTATGTGGGGTCATTTTATGTTCGATTAATAGTGGCTCCTACTACTCCATGTTTGGTCCTGTGTAAGCAAATCTTCCTAACACATAGTTTCATCCTTGGTAAAATTAGATGGCACCACCAACTTTAGTTGTGTTCCTAGCATTGATGTTGAGCAATCTAATTGCCAACTTTGATAGAAAACTCAAATTGAAATTCTTGAACTTATCTATTCCAAAACTAGTAGCTAGCCCATAAGTTAGGAGAGAAAGTATTCATGATATATTTTGCTATGGCCTAAGGTTGTATATTGCTAGGAGACATGGGTGTTTTTATCGAAGGTATACTTATATATTAATATAAAATACCGACGAAGGTTTATCAAGCTAGTTTTTTAAGTTTCACAATATTGATAGAATGTAGTACAATTTTGTATATTTTGTTTTGCATTTTGAAGTAAAAGATGTAAATCCTAGTGAAACTTTAAAACTTTTCACATAAAAGTTTCAAATCATGGTGAATATTTCAAACATTTATTTTAATTAGGGCATACAAACTTTCGACACCAATCTAAAGGTTTTGCTTCTCAATGAAACTAACATAAAAAAATCATCCATGCTAAGATGGCTTGGGCCATGGATGTTTATTAATTGGTACCTAGATTGTCGATCATGGCCATTGCCTCTCTTGTGGAAGGGATGTTAGGGTTTGGGATAAACCACGGGCTTTCTACATAATTTGATGGTGGCTGAGCTCCTGCTGTGTGTCTACATCTATGGAAAAAGATGTAGTCAGATCCATGCATAAAGATGATGGTTGTGCATCATAAGAATCAGTATGTGCTGATATAGATGAGACTGCCTCATGCTGAGGGCTTACCGTCAATAATGCCTCATTTTGAGGGCTTCATGAGGAATGTGCATGATCAAAAACTACGGGCTAATCGATGCTAACATCCAAAGCATTTGTATCTGATCTGTCAATGCCAATGAGGCACGAGTTGGCATCATACAGTGGTACATACCCTGTGGCAATAAATGGTCAAAGAAGGTTCTCTTTCCACTCACGGATCTCATCCGAAGTCATGACTGGTGTATCATCAATTGTCTGATGTGGATAACTCCATGATGGAGTGTCATCAGGAGTAGCCAAGAGGTTGTTCAAGGCTAATGTGTATGTGCGGAACCAATGCTCACAAATGTGACTGTACATGGGTGGCATATGTGCATGCAAATGTGCAACAATCCTGAATCCGAGAGGAAGATCACTGCCAAGTGTCATTGGCGATAACTTATCCTGCATTACTACCGTGCTATCCCTACACTACTGCCATGCCATCCTAAAATTTGTTGCATAGTGCTATACTAAAATAACCGCGCCAGATTTCATCCCATGCTTGCTTTCAGTATATCCCAACAACCACTGTGCTGGTTTCCCATAACAAGTCCACACATCCTACACATCCATTCATCTTGTAATAATAGCAGCAAACCACTACATTAGTGACGGTTAATATCCTAGTACAACCAACCACTACGCTAGCGATAACTTCTCCTCCTACATTACTACTATGCTATCCCTACACTACTGCTGTGCTATCTTAAAATTTATTGCCCATCAAATTTCAACCACCGGGTTGCTTAAAACATTTAAGTACTAACATGGAAGCAAGTCAATACAAAATCAGGTATTACAAGCACCATGAGAAAGTCCACAAGTCCAAGAAATGTATGTAAGATTTTTATTTTTTCAAAATACATTGACATTTTGTGGCTCAAGGAAATTCCATACTACCAACTATCTTATCAGCCTCTCTATAGCAAACATCTTCCAACTCTTTAGGCCAGTCTGATGCACAATGGCAGACCTCTTCACACACTTAGATTACACACTGCTTGCTTGACTCTGTCGACTTATATGCCCATAGTAACTCCTTTCACTGGGGGTCCTCTTCATCCTAGTCTTTCCACTCTATACATCTTTGTGCCATGTCCTTCCAATAGAAACCTACATCATGAGCTTGAAGTACCTTAAAGGAGCAAGAAAAACAATAGCCAAAGAAATTAATATTCACCATCTTTGCCGACTCCAAGTAATACATCTACCACCGAAGCATGTCCTCCTTGCAGCTATTTTCCTCCTCCTTTTCGGGTCTGTTTCTGTGAGGATGCCATCCAACATCATTTTAAGAAAGAACAAAAGCATTCCAAAGTTATTTGTGTACGCCATATATTTGTTGTAGGTGGATCAATGTACAAAATTTTGGGGCTAGATTTTGTAATTGGCTCTTAGTTGTGTCTACACTGCACTTAAATAGGAAGAGAGTTTATTGAGCCGACCTTCTCAATCTTCAGTCTCATGTTAGTTTGGTAATCGAAATCTTTGAGTTCATTGAGCTCAACTTTCTCATTCTTCAGTCTCATGTTAGTTGTCTAATCGAAATCTTTTGTCTCACATTAGTTTTCTAATCAAAATCTTTTGTCTCACATTAGTTCACTAATTGAAATATTTCAATCTCACATTAGTGATCTAATCCAAATCTTTCGTCTCACATTACTTGTCAAATCATAATCTTTCGTCTCATTATTATCATCGCACTGGTGTGGATCAAAGGACACTATCTAGTCACATACCTGAGAAAACATTGCCCAGGTAAACTCTGGAGAAGATTAACAATTCAATAGATTACACACGGATTATATACATTACAATCTCAAAGACTCCTTTACTCTAAAGTAAATCTCAAGGACTCCTTGTTGAGATCCCTAATTGCAATCTCAGCCCTCCTTGTTCCTTTCTAGAATGGGGCTGGTTCCTTTCTAGAATGGGGCTGGTTCCTTCCTGCAGGGGCCCAACCCCTCCCTTCCTGCCGTTTCCTCTTTCCTTGATTTGAGCTTCTTGGTTGCAGGCTTGGCCCTTCTTGCTTATTTCCTGAAAGGGCCTAGCTCCTCCCTTCAGGCTCCTTTTTCTCATAATCTCTTGGCCTTATTCAATTTGAGCTCCTTGTCTTTAAAATCTTTTGCCCAAATGGAAAATTGAGCTATAGCATCTAATTTCTCATTGTAGATAGCTGTAGTAGGCAGGCACATTTGATTTGTCCATGACTTGGGCAATGGCAAATGGCATTCTCTATAGCTAGATTTTGTATGCACAAACACTCTAAAGCAAAAACATGCACAGGGTGCTAGCACGTAGGCCATCAGATACAACAGTCATCTATGATGGGGGTATGGCAGACCATGCATTTCGGACCCTACTGCATAATAGGATAGGCATCCTTTTACCATACACATTGTTAACCTCTCAAGCCTCTTATTATCTTGAATTCTTTTCTTATTAGCTCTCCCGATTTATATTGTGGCCGTCAATACCATAGTCTTGCTCTGTACATGATGAAGTTGCTTCTTGATTCCTTCCTCCCTCATCCTAAGGCTACATATGTTTTCCTTTATCTCCTCCACTTTTTGCTCACTCTATACAACTTCATCTGAATACAATGTATCCCAACACAGTAAGGAGCATATTTTGTTTCTATTTGTACAGAGACACCATTCTGACAACCTTGCAAGACTGAAGCAACATCACATGCAAAACAAACAAGTTTCTTGACCATCTCAGACTCTGTCATGCCTCCATACTCTTTTAAAGCTTAGATCAAAACTTGCACTAAGTTATTAGCATTGGATTCTGAATCAAGTTTGTGTACATGTAAAAAATATGGTTTTCTCTTATTGTTTTCTACCACGTACAAATGCATTCCCAACCATGATGTAGTAGCCACAGCTGTGTACTCATCTAATGACACAAAAAAAAAGTCTGCAAGTTTTAAAGTCTCCTTTAAATCATCAATTATGACTTGGTTCATGTGTTTAGCCGTATCTATTGAACTACTCCTTGACCAATGCATGCTTGCCAAATTAGGAAGATCCAAAAATTGAAGATATGATTGGTAACCCGAGAAGTCTATTAGTGAGTGGCCTTGCTTTAATATTTGCATGATAGTTGAGAATTGCACTATCTTTTCTCTATCAACCTGATCATCAATAATTCCCAATGCTTTTTCAATGATCCTTCACTTTTATTTTTGCTAGGCTCTTGTGCAAGCAAGAACTTATTGTACTCAATCTCATTTTTTAAGTGGCGGTTATTTTCCTTGTCTCATTCTTTGATCACTTTCTTTTCATTACTTGTACCTTCTACAGTCTTGTAAACCTTCCCACAATGCTTCTCAATCGTATCAATCTTCAATTGTAACCATGCCTCCTTTTTCCTTGCCCATGTGCATATTTTACAAATGGCCCACGTTGGTGCATCCCCAGTGTCCACTTATTCTACGTCTAACCAAGGATATTTGGCTACCCAATCTTCTTAAAAATTCCTACTCCTGAAAAGGCGTCGCCCTAGCTAGGAGAAGCCACAAAACAGGTCACCCAGGGAAAGAACAGCTAGGAGAAGTGTCACCCACTCAAAACTGATGTAACAGCCACCTGCCCAATGCCCTTAACCACATATGATGCATTGTTGGCACATGTCACAGAAGTAAACAAAGTTTTACAGGAGGTAATGTGCTTAGAAGCACCACTATCAAAGAACCGTGTAGAAGCTAAAGCTGCCATACAAGCATTTAAACATGTATCATGCACTGAAGGATTATAATGACATTGGACAATGTATCCTCTTCCTACATTCAGCAATTTCATGGCCCGAGTTCCTGCAATAATTGCACCTCTTTTTCTTCTTTTGATCACCCTGAGAGGATGAAGAAAAAGGCTTATTATTTGCTGTATTTTTAGGGGTACCTTTCTGAAATTTCCCCTTATTCCTGTCATTGGCTGAAAATGCATGATCTGAGTGCATACTCGCATTCTGATTCACACGGCTCTGCTCCTCCTACAATAGAAGTGCAACCAACTGAGCAAAGGAATAGTAGTTGGCTTTGCCCATGGCAACCAACCTCAAGGTAGTGGCAAAACCTTGGTAAGAGTCAGGCAACCCATCCAATGTGCCTGAGTGTGCTACTGTCCACTATCAAATGGTACATCAAAAGCCAAGTCCAGAGGCACAAGGGCCTTGCCAAGTGTGCAATAGAAAGAATAGAAGCTTACCAGGTGAGCTTATGGAAGAAAGATAGCAAATGTCCACTAAAGGGTGACCAAATAGGGTGACCAAATATCAGCCCAGAAGCTGAGAAAAGTTAATGACAAGCACGCAGCCTGTATGTTGCAATCAATAGTGACTGAAAATCACCAAATGGTGACTGAATATAACTCCAGATGCCACCAAAATCAATTTGTCCAAAAGGGAGGATTTTGGTGCAAGATCTGAGTGTCTCGGGCACAAATCCAAGTGGAAATGAACTAAATTCAGCAAAATACAGTTGCTGCAGCAATAAATCTCAGATTTGAATGTGTATTCTAGCTCCAGGAAGCAAACCAATCACTCAGGAAGAGAGAAAGTTGCTGTCCAATGTGAAAAATAGCAAATGGTTGCCTGAAAAGAGGTCGCCCTGGCCTGGAGAAGCCACAAAACAGGTCACCTAGGGAAATAACAGCCAGGAGAAGTGTCACCCAGCTTAAATCTACCCTAAAGTGCAGTCACCTAGCTCAATGCAATAGGTAGATGCAATCTTTCACGACAGAAATCCACGAGAGTGCTCCAAATGGCCAAAAAGGTAGGTGACCTGCTAAAAAACAGCTCCAAAAGTAGACAACTAGCAAATGATAGATCCACGGGAAGCTTGCAAGCGGGGGAAGACCAAGAACCAAGGCAAAGCCTGCTCTGATACCACTGTTGGGTGGAGTGAACAACAGAAGCAAAGGAGATGAAGGCAAGAAGCAAAATGTGTGGCTATAGTAGAATAACTAAAAGTGTTGAAAAGTACAAAAGACTACACCCAATATGATGAAACCCTAAGATAGGTGTCCCAACATAACTAGGTGTCATAAAAGGTACATGTACTAGTTAACTGTACCATGTAACCTAAAGTCTAATAACTAGACCTACAATGCACATACCAAGGAATGAGTGGTACCTATGGATAGCCCATAGAGTATCCTACAATAAGAGCTTCTTCAGATCGTCGATCCCTACCAACATGGAAGATGCAAGTCTAATGGTCGACCACTGTGCTCAAGGGAGGGATGCAAATGAAAAAGAAGTGCTCTTTTTCCCAACTCCATACATGAGTTTGCCGACTTAGTGATCAAGCTCCCGACAATCACTCCTCAAAGGCCTGTTCGATGCTGTTGGAAAATTTGCACACTTTTGTTTCTTGGATCAGCACATCATTTTTTGACTTTATAGCACAGCAGCAACACAACTATCACTTTAACTACTGCATAATAGGATCTGAACCGATCGAGTAGAGTACAACTCACCCCTTCTAAGATTTATTATTGTGACCTCTGTAGCAAATGCATGAAAAGAAGTGGAAACAGCCAGTATGCTTGTAGTGCCATGGAACATAGTTATGAGTTCCAATTGTCGAGGATATCAGGCAGTTGGGATGGTTCAAGCAGGCTCGATTACAGGCAGCATTCCCACTAAAAATGCAACCCCACTAGATTCAATAGTGACAGTGGGAAAATCTAGAATTGCGAGTGTGCAAATTTTGAATTAGGCAAGGAATAAATAAATATGAGGGCATTCGGATAGAGAGGATGATGGGAAAGTTGCGCTCAAGAACCAGTCAAGCTCACACAATTGGCCGATTATTCCATTCCCAGTGGTGACTGAAAATTTGAGAATGCATTACGATTAAAGAGATGAAAGTGCCCACAGATTCCAGAATGGACCAATACGAAATCATGGGGTGCATTTGGCTTCGCAATACTGGTTTATCGTAGGCTTGAAAAGAAAAAGTAAGGGGAGATGCACCACATACCACGCAGAATTGTGTGAGGGTAAGGCTCGCAAAGCTTGAGGGTTGATGTCTGTCTCACTCACAAAAGAGGCGCAGGTCGCATCTAGCAAATACTGTTGTCCAGATCGAAGGATTTATTTTTCCACTTCCTGTGAAGATAATTGCGAGGCTTCACAATGCACAATCCCACTTCCTACGCAGGACATGCAGCTTAGATGAAAGATGGATGTTCCCTCGGGAAGTGGTGGAGAACTGAAGGGAGCACACGGAATGCTGATGTAGGAGTGACAAGGCTCTGCAGCATGTATCCATTGGCTCCAATAACTGCCATCAAGTCGAACCCACGACTCTTGCAAACCTTGCCTCAGCTCAGCTGATTATGACTAGCTCCCCTGTCACGTACTCTTGCTGTTGCTACTGCTCCTAGAGATATTGTATGCAGGCCTTCATCCTGCCAAAATAATCCAATCATAATGTGACACTTAAGAGTCGCCATTTTAGAAGATTGCTGCAACAAAGCTCATCAAAGATTATTTGCAATGAAGCTTACTGAATATCTTCCTGCTCTCGAGATTATGAGTCTTTGAAGGAGTGCTTGAAGACTTGGATGGTGGCCATGATGACCTGGGCAGGCAAGAAGGATGCTGACCTCATAGATGAGGACTCAAAGTGAGGGAGAGCTGAGAGGAGAGAGGGGTGGCATAAAGCTTGTCAGGAAGCGTAGAGAAGAATGCAAGAGAAGAAGATAAGATTAACTAAGGTCCCTCATTAACAACTAACACTAACTTAAACACTGACACATCTACACAAAACTCAACCAACCTATGGGGCCCCTCGTAAGGAGGAGGTGATGTCGGCATGCAATATAAGTACATCAATTTAGTGAGTACATGTAAGGGTTAGGGTTAGTTTGAGGAGTGGTCATGGGTTAAGTTGGTGGGTGAGATAGTTAGTTCTAGAGGCATGGGATATGAATATGGGATTTCTAGATACTTGAGTAAAAGCACATGGACCAAACTTTTATGACAAATGTGATACATGAGAGTTTTTATGACAAGATAACCTTAAATGTAAAATTGGTGATAGACATGATAGGAAATCAATCCAATTAACTACTAACTCATACCATAAACCCACTTAGATGCTCCTTTATATGCTAGATCTAAAGGCAACTTTGTGGGTGTAAGATGGTGAGGGCATCAAGCCCTATATCTAGCCTAGCAAGAGGCAACTAGAGAGCAGCAACATTAGAGCCAACCTACCAAGCTAGGATCAGGGAAGGCTGGAGGGGCCAGGCCTTGCAAGAGTATGGAGGGCATTTGTCCTTGTTTTGAAGACCCACAAAGTTGGTGGGTATAGAATGGAAGCCAACTTAAAATGTAGTTCAAAGGACCTAAAAGTTAACTAGCTGCATGATAATTGTGGAATGGGGTCTCATCTAGTGGGACCAATCAAATGGAATCAAGTATTATAAGGGATGAGGTTGCCATGCACATAAGAGACATGTGGAGTTGGTTGGCCCCTAAACTCAAGTGCTTGCACATGGCCATTTGGCATACATTAAATAGAGGCATGTTTCAATACCCTTTGCGCATTGTACATCAATATTGTGACTCAAACCTACTACAAACCTAGGAACAAAAATGACGTGCATTGTTGGCTAGTATTGTAGAAGATTACTTAATATCCTTTGCCCATTGTGCATCAATGTTGTCAATGTAACCTACTACACAAGCTATTGAACAAAAACGATGTGCATTGGTTCATTAGCAAAGGCTTCCTCGCTCATCAGCAAAAACGATGTGCATTGGTGCATTAGCGATGACTGATGATCCAAAGGGTTCAAAAGGGTGGCATTTCCATGAAGATTGCAGATATAGAGATCAAGAGAGAAAGGCTAATAAAAAGCTAGAGCACATATCTTGATAGGACAAAATGATGGCCACGCGGGGCTAGATGGCTAATGTGGGTATGGGATTGGGTTGGGAACGTGGGTGGGCAAATATAGACATGGTACAAGAGGGGGTTTCTTGATTCTTCCTTTCTTCCACTATCACCCTTTGCTCATTCATCAATGTGCATCCCTAAAGCGAGCTGGGAGAGAGGGGATTACAACATGTTATGTATCCCCATAGACATTGGATTATATTTGGACAATCTCTAGGGACATATCTTACCTTCCTTAGCACTCCGAGGACATCTAGAGGTGCAAGTAGCTAGGAGAGGTCTTGCTCATATGGGACTTCAATGCCAAGACCAACAACATGTGTGTGTGTGTGTGTGTGTGTGTGTGTGTGTGTGTGTGTGTAAAAATAGAAAGAGAGTATGTCCCCCTATACATTGATACATACATTTAAGTATTGGCATGTGGCATTTTAGTTTAGTTCATTTCTTCTTATTTGTTGTCATAAATCTATAGAATCTTCCACTATACAAGATTGTGAGACTGGATAGATGGCTTAAGTGTACTAAATGTATGAGAATGCTTGAGGGGTAGATTTATATTTAAAGCCTCTATTGACTGGCAAGTTCTTTGTATTGTGATAAATTTCTAAACATATAAATGCATAGAAGTACATGATGAAATTAAAATTAGATTTTCACACACACACACACATACACACAACTAAATATAAATGCATAGAAGTACATGATGAAATTAAAGTTAGATTTTCACACACACACACACACACAACTAAATATGTGACTTACTGCATATTCACTACTCTAGCTCTATTCATTAATTTAGTTGAATTTTTACCTACTTTTTGTGATCATAAACTACGGCTAAAGAAATACTTAAAATATCTAACAAGACACCTTCTACCAGGCCATTATAGAAAATTTCATTCTTTAATTTTGTGTCATTTTAATCATTTGATTATTCTTGCTAAGAATCTACTTGTTGTTTTTGTTTACGTATGTATGTAGTATCCTTCCATGTTATTGTTGAAGATAGAAGCATGAAGAGATATATCCCTACTATATGACTTGATGAGGGGTAGACATATTGCTAATGATGGGCCTACCATAGGCTTAAATTAGCCAAATGTACGCTAGATATAAGGGCACAAGTCTTCTTGATTGCACAAGTCTTCTTTTGGTGCTTGATTCTTTAGATCTAGCCAAAATTTTAAATTGTATATATAATATGTTGGCGAAAGTTTCCAAATATATTTATTTATTATATAAAACTTTGGTGAATTTTCATTTTATTTATAATTTTATAATCTTAAAGCTAAACCTAGCTCTTTTTTTAATTTTAGTTTCAAATTGTGGTGAATATACTAAGCCTTTATTTTTATAAAAGCATATAAACTTTCACAAGCCATATAAAACTTTCGCTTATTAACGAAACTAATGCAAAAAAATCATCCCTGGTTGCAGAAAGAGTGCAAGGGAGATAGAAATGGTCGAGAGGGACAGAAGATGAAACATCCAAGGAAATCGAATAGTGGAGGCTTGAGTTTTGTAGTCCCATTGCAAGGGAGAAAGAAATGGTCAAGAGGGATAGAAGATGAAGCAGTGAAGGAAACAGAATAGTGGAGGCTTGAGATTGCAAGGGAGAACAAAACGGTTGAGAGGGATAGAAGAGGAAATGGTTAAGGGAATGGAATAGTGGTTTATAGCCCGACTACGCTGTCAAGGTGAGAGCCACTACGGTGGTTGTAACCCAACTATTGTCAAGGTGAGAGCTACCATGGTGGTTGGCTTGAATTTTGATTAATTCAAGGTGGTAGTATTGACTTGCATGGTAATGAATGATTAGAGGTGGTTGCATCTAAGATTCCCAGCCATGTTTGTGGTGGCAACTAAGACCCACCGGGCTGGCAGTTAATTACCAGCCACCGCAGTGGCCCATAATTACTCAGCTTCTAGTTACCAGTCATCGGGCTTGCATGCTCAATGGAGTACATTGTAAGTGCCGTTTAGGTTGGTCATCATTAACCATTAGATTTCAACCACCGGGCTACTTAAAACATTTAAGTGCTAACATGGAAGCAGGTCAATACAAAATTAGGTATTATGAGTACCATAAGAAAGTCCACAAGTCCAAGAAATGTCTGCAAGATTTTTATTATTTCAAAACACAACGAGATTTTTCTTTTTCAAGGAAGCTGAAAGAAAGAATGGTACTTTAGCAGACAGTGCTAGAGCAATGCTTAGTGAAAAGCATCTGCTGAATTAGTATTGGAAGAAGCAATAGCCATTACAAACTACTTGCTTAATCCACTTTCAACCAAACCGATTCAAGGTATGACACCTTATGAAGCATTTACTGGACACAAGCCATGCATTGGGCATCTTCGCATATTTGGTTGTATACCATATGCCCACATACATGATGATCATTGTAGGAAATTGGATACAAAGTCACACAAATGCATCATGGTTGGCTATAGTGAAGAAAGCAAAGCATACAAGTTATATGATCCCATCATTCAAAAGGTCATTATCTCTAGAGATGTAATCTTCGATGAGGAATCATAATGGAAAACCTCAAATACACAAGAGATAGACACACCAATTTTACAGTCATCTATAGAAAAGATTGATTGAAGAAGAGCAAGAATTTCTAGAAATGCCCCAAGTAGAGCCACAGCAACTCACATGATCTACTAGGGAAAGCATACCTCCAATCAGATTGACATATACTTAGAAAGGCAAAGCAATCCACGTTGAAACCACCAACTATGCTCTTATGACTACCATCATGGCTACAAAAGAGCCAATGTACTTCGAGGATGCAATAGACAAGCCAGAATGGAAAATTGCTATGAATGAAGAAATGGATGCTTTGTATAAAAATAATACTTGGGAATTATGCAAACTTCCACTAGGAAAGGAGGCCCTAGCAAACAAATGGGTATACAAAGTAAAGTACAATCCAGATGGAAGTATTCAAAGATACAAAGCCAGACTAGTTGCAAAAGGATTTGCACAACAATATGGTCAAGATTATGATGAGACTTATGCTCCAGTAGCAAAGATGGATTCCATACAGTTCTTTATATCACTAGCGACACTCAGCGGATGGAATGTGTACCAACTCGATGTCAAGAATGCATTTCTCAATGGTTATCTAGACGAGGAAGTCTACATGCAACAACTAGTAGGTTATGTTGAACCAAGAAAGGAGAATAAGGTTTGCCATATTAAGAAAAGTCTCTACGGCTTAAAGCAAGCACCTAGAAGTTGGTACAATAGAATGGACAAGTATTTTGCTGATTTGGGATACATGAAGTCTAATGTAGATCATACTCTCTACTACAAAGCTCAAGGGGAAGACATTACTATTGCACTTTTGTACATAGATGATCTTATTGTGACCAGAAGCAAGGATAGCTTCATCAAAAAGCTAAAACAAGACTTATCTGCAGAGTTTGACATGAAAGATCTTGGATTTATGCACTATTGTCTTGGAATTGAGTTTTGGAGAGATTCAGATGCACTCTATGAGTCAGCTCAAGTATGTTAATAGTCTCCTGAAGAAGTTTCATATGGCAGATTGCAAGATTGCAGTCAATAATCCCTTGGAACCGAGTTTGAAACTTACTAAAGATTCAAAAAAGTGTATATTCAATGATAAGTGCTACAGGTAGCTCATCGGATCTCTTATATGTTGACTATCACATGGCGAGATATTTGTTATGTAGTAAGTTCACTAGCACAGTTTATGGCAAATCCAGAATAGTCTCACTAGAATGCAACCAAAAGAGTCTTGAGATACATCAAAGGTACAAGACAGTTTGGAATAGAATATAGAGAATGTCATCCAAGGTTGCATGGATACTGTGATAGTGATTATGCTAGAGATCATGAGACCAGGAGATCCACACAGGGATATGCATTTTTCCTTGGTCAAGGTGCTATACAATGATTGTCAAACAAACAACCAACTGTTTCTTTGTCTTCGACTGAGCAGAATATAGGGCACTCACTACAGGTGCATGTGAGGCTATATGGCTCATAATACTATTGTCAAAAATAGATTACTTCGATGAATCAAAGCCAACAACAATATATTGTGATAATCAATCGGCTCAAGCATTGGCCAAGAATCTAGTATCACTCCAAGACAAAGCACATTAATGTTAGAGAGCACTTCATCAGAGAAAGAGTGTTACTTGGTGACATCACACTATAGCATTGTGATAGCAAAGAGAATGTTGCAGACATCTTTACTAAACCACTTGGTAAAGAGCTTTTTGAGAAAAACTGACAAGCTCTTGGTTTGATGCAGAGTAAGGACATTCCTAGTAAGGGGGTGTGATGGAATGTAATGTTCAGTCCTTCTTCGATTCCCCAGAATCACCATCTTGAGGGAAGGGCTACTTCATGATGTTGATCTTGAGGGAAGGTGTTGAGAGATCACACTCAACATCATGTGATCATATGTGCATAGCACTAACACATATAGAGAGCTATAAAGGAAAGGGTTGGATGCCCTAACCCTAACCCTAAATGGGTTTGCATATATTCTACATTTTCAACTAAATCTATTGTACAGTTACTCATTTGTGGTGTGCTCTCTAGCTGTGCCCTCTCTCTTCATCTCCACTCTTCTCCTCTCCCCTCTTCATATTTTGTTAAGATGGGGTTGAGTAAAGCATTTTCATTAATGTAGTCTCTAAAAATTGATGTTGCCGCAATCATTGAGTTGGGATTTTTAAAAGAAAAGAACATTTTTTTTAATTTTAAAATGCTTGTGGATGTTCAAAACACAAAAAATGCATTTTTAATAACTGATCAATGTACACCGATTGGTCGGCTAAATACCACTCGGTGTATCACAACACCGTGCGATATTTGGCTAAATATACTGCACGGTGAATAAAACACCAATCAATTAACCCCTACATCGGGCGGTGTATTAGCATTATATCAGTCCGTGTAGTGCTACACCAATTAGTGTAGTCTATCGAGACACACGGTGTGCATGCGTTGGCCAAAAACACTAACCGATGTGGCGACATACTGCCTGGTGTGTTGAGTTGGGTCTATAAAAGGTGAGGTTTGTGGCATTTTTTTCCACCTTCATCAGAATTTACCACTATTTTCTGTTGTTTTCTACAATTTCCCATAGTTTCTTGCCGTTTTTTGCTGCTTTCCGCCGCCTCCTTCTGGTGAGCTTCTAGCCTTGCTTTTGTTTTCAGTTAAGGCTAGGTGATGGCTCGCTTCGACTAGTCAGATTCACCTCACCCCTGTTGAGAGAAAAGAGACAGAGGAATATGTGATATGTTTATGTTTGCTTGCTTTTGTGTGTGTGCATGTATGATGTGTATCACTTGGGACTGGATGATGACTCACTTCGGCTAGTAAGATTCATCTCACCTCAAGTGACATTCTATTAGGTAGTATCACGATCAAGGCTTGGTGATAGCTTGCTTCGGCCGACTGGATATACCTCGCCCCAATAGAGAGAGGAAAAGAGAGAGAGGGCAATCAAGGGAGGAATATGCATGATGCTTATGTATGCTTGCTTATATGTGTGTGCATGTATGATGTCTATCACTTGGAGTCGGATGATGACTCACTTCAATCGGTTGGATTCATCTCGCCTTGAGCGACATTATTTGGTAGTAGGTGGAGGGGAGGTGAAGGCGGAGGTGGTGAAGATGGACGAAAAAAGGGGTGGTGGCAGGGGAGACAGAGATGGAGATGGTGGGAGGTGGAGATGGAGGAGTTGGATGAACTTTGACGGAAAAAAATGGTGGTGGAGGGGATGGAGAGTGGAAGGTGGAGGGATGGATGATGGAAAGTGATTGTCGAGGAGGAGAGATGGACGACAAAAGTGGAGGTGAAGGGGATAGAGAAGGTGGATGGAAAGTGGAGGATGGTGGGGAGGAACTTGATGTAAAAAATGGTGGTGGTGGAGATGTGGGACAGAAGGTGGATGAAAACTGGAGGTGTATGGAAATTATGGAGGCTTGATGGAACTTGGAGATGGATGAGAGATGGAAGTGGTTGGAAAAAGTGAGGGAAAAGAAATAAGGGGGGAAGATTGTTTAAGATGTAAATCTCATTATTTTGCACCAAATGGAAGCATTTTTTCACTCCTTTGCCTTGAGGGTTGTATCTCGGGATGGTTTTTTGGAAGGGGGTTCTTTTTCACACATGCAAACACGTGCTTTGCTTTTGCTTCAGGTGTAGGTGCTAACCTCCCCGGCACAATGGTACCAAAATGTGTCAATGTCTCTCCCAAGTCCAGGTCCCAAGGGTGTTGGTTGCCTACAATCATGTCATTTCTCATTGTAGCATAGGTGTTCACAAGTGTAGCATAGGTCCTTCGGTCATATTCTAATGAGAGGTGTAATGGAAGGTGGCTCTTGTGCATGCGTGTGTGAGAAAAATGCTTGATCACAATGAGGGATAGAGGCTCTCACCTCCATGAGAGTTCAAGGGTTTAGAAGGGGGTTGGAGAGTTTAGAAAGGAGATAGGGTTGAGAGGGCTAACTAGGGGTTCTAGGGTTTAGAAAGGGTTACAGGGTTTATGAGGAGTTCAAGGTTGAGGGGTGTAGAGCTAGTCTCCTTCACAACTTCAAGAGGTAAAGGGTTGAGGAGGAGGATCAAGGGAAGGAGGAGGAAGGGGGAGGAAGGAGGAGAAGGGAGGAGGAGGAGAAGGAGGGAGGAGGAGGGAGGAGGAAAAGGAGGAGGAGGAGGAGGAGGGAGAGGGAGGAGGGATGAGGAAAAGGGAGGAAGAGGAGGAGGAGATGGGAGTTCAAAGGTAAGGACAAGCTACAACACAGTAGCATAAGGGAGCATGGACTCACTAGAGATCAATCACATGAAGATAATAGTGACTGCAAGGTTATCATTTATATGAACCTTGACAAGCTCTATGTGCTTGTCCTCAAGTACCTCCCTGATGAAATGATACCTGACCTCAATGTGTTTGGTCTTTGCATGAAAGACCGGATTCCGTGCTAGAATAGCACTCATGGAATCACTATGCAATGTCGGTACACCTGTATGAATCCCCAAATCTCCCACTAGCCGATCAAGCAATATAGCCTCCTTCCAACCCTCTCTGGCTGCAACATACTCAGCCTCTATGGTAGATAAAGCAACACACTTTTGTGTGCCAGACATCCACAACACTGCACCACCTGCAAAGGTGAACACATAACCAGAAGTGGATCTCCTACTATCCACATGCCCTGCATAGTCTGAATCTGTGTACCCAAGCACACGCATGTCTCCTCTACCAAAGCAGATGCACATCTCCTTGGTACCCTTCATGTACCTCATGATGCACTTAACTGCCTCCCAATGCCTCTTTCCTGGATTAGCCATATACCGGCTAACAACTCCCACTGCAAATGCAATGTCTGGTCTAGTAGCTATCATAGCATACATAAGACTCCCAACTACTGATGCATAAGGAACCTTGGCCATCATGGCCCTTTCCTCATCTGATTTGGGACTATCTGTATGACTCATTTTCACATATGGAGGCAATGGAGTACTCACTGTCTTCCCCCCCTCCATATTGAAACGCTGCAATACTTTTGTAACATACTCTTTTTGTGAAAGCCAAAGGAGTTTCCTACTCCGATCACACGTGATGCGCATACCAAGAATATGACTTGCAAGTCCCAAATCCTTCATATCAATGGCCTCATGCAACTTGGCCTTTAATGCATCTAGCTCATAAGTATTCTTGCTAGCCAATAGCATATCATCCACATATAGTGCCAAGAACACCTATTTCATTAATGTTGGACTTTTTGTGTTGTTTTTGGATGAAGCTCAAAAATCCTTCCCAAATGAAAACTTTACTTTGTGAAAATATCCTTCCCAAATCAAAATTTTACTTTCTGAAAATATTCTTCCCAAATCAAAAGTTCACTTTGTGGCACTATCATATTCACATAAAAATATTGTTTTTTCAATCTATACTTTTGCACCAACATGCAAGAATTTGAAATAATCCTATATTAGAAATTCTAGCTATATCTAAGTTATTTGTTACTTTAATTATTTTTAATATTTTTCCTTGACGTTTTTCCTTGACGTGATAAATTAAAAATCCATGAAAGGAGACTTAAATATTTCATGAAAATAACATTGTCACTCGCAATATGCACAAAATTTTTAAAACTTTTAATAAATAGAAAAAAGACATGATGCCATAAGACCCAAGTTTTGTATTGAACCAAAGAGGTATAATAGCAATTATAGCTATTATTATATAATGATTACATTGAGAGACGTTGCTCTCAGCTAGAGTCTTTATATCCAAAATGATATAGATTGAACATATGTTTACAATTTAAATTGTTGCTCTTAAAGAGCCTCAATTTGTGCCATCTGCATAATTTGACTCCCCATTGTCTTATTGCTCAATGTCACGACAGTCCCTTGCCAGGTGCCATCTGCATAATTCGACTCCCACTTGTCTTGCCAAGCCTTGCCCCTTGGGTGCATTGACTCCCCATTGTCTTATTGCTCAATGCGATAGTCCCTTGCCAGGTGCCATCTGCATTAACTCCCTATTGTCTTGCCAAGCCTTGACCCTTGGGTGACATCCAATGCAAAATACAAGTGCCATCTGCATTAACTCCCACAAGTTATCTTGCCAAGCCTTGCCCCTTGGGTGCATTGACTCCCCATTGTCTTATTGCTCAATGTGATAGTCCCTTGCCAGGTGCCATCTGCATCAACTCCCTATTGTCTTGGCAAGCCTTGACCCTTGGGTGACATCCAGTGCATATTTTGACTCTCATTTGACATAGGAGGTGATGACTCTGATTATAATTGTCTTGGATTGGCTTCTTGCCTAGTACCCAAATAAAATCCTTCAATGGACTTCAATACAAAGCTTTAATCATGGACATTCTTCATTTGCGCTATCTCCTTCTACTTCCTCCATGGCGAGTATCCTTAAAAATTCGTGTATATGCAAAATAGTTTGCTGTGGTATTTTTATTTTTCCTTCTACCTCATATCCCATGCGCTTCTTTGATTTCTTTGCCCTTGAATGCCAAGACACTATGATTGTCTCCGTCGAAACTTGAATGCCAAGACACTATGATTGTCTCCTTCATTATACAATTAGTATACAATGTGTTGTTATCCATATTCTCCTTCCTGCCCTTTGGCTCATACCATACCACTGTAAATGTTGTAGCTCTCCCTTGGTCATCTCTTTGCACATCAACTCCTTTTGCAACCCAAAACTTCGCATTCTCATATTCATCATCCGATGGCCGAACCACAACAAAACAATCGACCTCTATATCTACTTGTGGCATAAACTCTCTCTTCTTCGGTCCACAATATGGACGTGGGAGTAATGATACAAATTCATTTTCAAAGACTAGAGCTGGGGGCAAATCGTTATGAACATTTGGCCAAAACATATTGTATTCTTCCTTGACATCCTTTGAGCCTCGCATTCTCTCAAGGTCCTTTATTAAATTTGTGTCTTGTTAATTATAGTGGTAGTGTGTTCTCTCCAAGTAGGCTTCGAATCAAGATATCTCCGGAGCATTTCCTCTTTGTATGTAATAAATGCTTTTAATCCTTCTATTTCACAGTTAGACCTCTCATTGAATTCTTGTATAGGAGCCCATGTTGGATACCTTTCCTTGCTGGGAATTGAAGTTAAGAGACTCTAAGGTTCTTCAGGTTCCCATTTTGTATCATGAGAATACTGTTGCCATCGCATTACAGGTTTTTCATCTTTAAAAAAAAAACGAAAGTAGTGTGGATTGGTATGACCTGTCAATGCATCACCACCCGTTTGTATGAAAGGTAGAATGAAGCTCTTCCAATCATACATTCTTTCGAGCCTCTCACATACTGTACTTTCCTTACGACCACCAACTTGCCTGCCACATCTTCTTACCAAGTCATCTATTGTCTCCACATCCTTGCATTTGAGCTCCCTTGAGAATGTGCTAAAAACCTGATCGATATCCTCATGTGTATGCCCAACATACAAAAATCCACATTCGACCTCATTGAAGATTCGATGAGAAACTAGCATGGAGCAGAATGCAAACATGAGTACATTCTTATTTTCTTGCCAGCAATTATCAGCTTGTATTCTCAAAGTCGGTGGTAGGTGACCTTTTTCTGCATGTACATTGCAAATTGCCTTCATAATAGATGTTACAACTTGATTGCTATCATGTAGATGCAAGGAATCAATCCATATATCTGCAAAGAACTTAATTCCATGCACTAACACTCCACATAGATGTGTCTTTAGAAAGTGCTTTCCTTGTAATTTAGGTGGAGTGGTAACAAAACGAGGCAATGTTGTTGTATTCTAATCCATGCCATCTACAATAAGGCACATGTAGTCATCGGGATGCAAAATAGCTTGCTCCTTCCAAAATGCATATTTTTGTCTGGAATGTCGAATAAGGTCATGATGAGATTTTTGGTTTTTTTTGTATAATTCCCTTTGATTTGGACATATTGCACTCTCAATCGCTCGCTTTAAATCATCACAGACATTGCACTTTGACATTCTTTGCCTCCTTGGGATTTTAACATATCCAAAGTTCTTCTTCCAAAGAGTATACAAAGTATGAGAAGAAGCTACGGCATCCCCTCTTTGCCTTTGCTTTTCTACAATAGAGTCAAATACTTCGAGCTTTGTCAAGCCCATTGGAAGGTGCATTTCAGTGATCACGTCACCGTTAGGGAGTTTGGTAGATATATGGGGTTGAGGTAAAGCATTTTCATGTATGAATTCTTGCAAAATTGCTGCTGCCCTGACAGTTGAGATTCTTGATTTGGACCTTCCTCTATTACCGTGAATGCCAAATTTGTTGCCGCCCTTTGCCTTGCTGACTAAATCCCAATATGTACCATGGGATAATCCAGTTATATTGCGATATGCCTTATTGCAAATCCTTTTTCCATTTACGAGAGGTTTTACCTTTTGTCTTGAACTTAGCCTTTTATTGCCATTCTGAAGAAAGCAAGAGAGACTTGTGAAAAGGTATTCATTTCTTTCGCTTCCTCTTCTTTGCCACACGTGTCCTCTACATTCCCTGATGTCTGCAAGATCAATGAAGTGCATACATCTTCGCTTGCAACATAGATATCCCAATGCATTTAACATGTTCTCCTCCTTCATTACTCTCTTCCTCTTTGGTTGCTTTTGTGGATCTGCCTGGATTCGCTTTCTCTTCATGCATATGTATGACCGTTTTCATTCCTTGTGCACGTTGTTATCTGTATTTATGCACTTCTTCTCCTCACATTTGTTTGTAACCAAGCATCCATGATTGGTCGTTGCATCCTTGTCCATATCACAATCAAAGTTAAATATTGAATAATCCTTTGTTGATCTCATCCTCGTTTTTAACATACTCTTAGGACCATTCAATGAATTCAATATTCTACGAGAGTATTGAGAACCTTGAAACTCTTCCACTCCTGAGAGAACATCACTCGTTGGGACATCTTGCATGGCTTTCACAAATCCACAAGCTTGATTGACACCAGGTTTGTTAATATGCATGAACTCATTCACACTTGACAAGACATCGCTATTGAAACCTTTGCCCTTCTCACTGTGCAAGAATTCATCCACCCCAGATAAGGCTTCGCTTCTAAAATCATTTTGTTTCTCGGAACCAATGAACTCATCCACTCTAGATAAGATGTCACTTCTACAATTGAGTATATTGAAATCATCCACATTTGAAGTGATAGAGCCTGGCACATGGGCACGATTTTTAGGTCCTTTGATATTGTAGTATACCTTGTCTTTATCATTGAAAACCACGTGCCTCTTTCTCATGTTTAAAAATTGCATGCTCCATCTCATATTCTTGCCTACCTCATAGTAGGGATCACATAAGGATGTTATGTTATCAACCATACCATCATCAGTGACTTTTAGAATCCTCATCTATGCAAATGACCATTGCTCCACTTGTTCAAATCCCAATACTTCATCTTCTGCTACAGTCTTATTTGCAAATGATCTCATTTGTAAAATGTCCCCTATAGTAAAATCCAAGGTGGTGCACTTTGTATTCTTGATAATGTCTATTGCATAAGTCTCATCTTTGTCCCATGCTATAAATGATTTGTTGGATGTATTGTAGGGCATAACATCTCCAAGTGTTTCCATATCTCCACATTTATACTTTAGCTCAACATGTGCGCTAAGAATCTTTGATACAGTAACTGCCACCTTATCTTCGCCAAGTCTTCGAAAGTGGCAAACTGAATTGGGATCACTATCATGGATTGTAGCAAATGCAACTACTTCTCTTTTGCTACATAAAATCACATCCATCCCTGGAACAAAATCTATAGCCATCTCCTTTGTGAGAGTCCTTCGCAAGCAAGCTGCAGTAGCAACAATTACATAAATATTAGTCTCTCTTTAATAATCTACTCATTTATTATAATTTTTAATTAGTACTTAATTTATTGGTGGGAGAAGTTATCCGATAAAATATTCATCAGATGGACATGCCAAGTTATCCTTTGCATGTTCAATCGAGCATTAAATACTATTTTTGCTCTAGTGTCATGCACATCCATAAAAAAGCACGAGCCTGCTAGGTATTTTATCCAATCAATCACTTATGGGATGGGTGTGCCACTTTGCATGTAAGTCAATTCCACCTAGTTGAAGGTGTGTGCAAAGTATTGTGCCCATCGGATATGCTTTGCATTGTCGATCAAGCATAAAACACCGTTTTTGCCTTAGTGTCATGCACAACCATGAAAAAACACGGTCCTAAGTGTGTTAATCAAACAAGTACTTATTGGATGGTAGCTCCACTTTTCACGCAAGTCCGTTTCAACTAGGTTGAGATGCATGCAAAGTATTGTCACCATCGGATATGCTCTGCATGGTCGACTATGCATTATACAATGTTCTTCTCGTAGTGATATGCACATCTGCAAAAAAACACACCCTTAGGTATGTTATCTAACCAAGTACTACTTATCGGATGGGTGTGCCTCTTTGACCAAATTTCAATACCACCTAGGTTAAGGCATAGGAAAAGTATTGTTCCCATCGGATATGCTTTGCATGGTCGATCAAATACTATTTTTGCTCTAGTGTCATGCACATCTGTGAAAGAAACGCGCTGCTAGGTGTGTTATCCGATCAAGTACTTATGCGATGGGAATGCCACTTTCAATGTAAGTCAATTCCACCTGGTTGAAGGTGTGTGTAAAGTATTGTGCCCATCGGATATGCTTTGCATTGTGGATCAAGCATAAAACACCGTTTTTGCCTTAGTATCATGCACAACCATGAAAAAACATGGTCCTAGGTGTGTTATTCAAACATGTACTTATTGGATGGGGGCTCCACTTTGCACGCAAGTCTGTTTCAACTACGTTGAGGTGCATGCAAAGTATTGTCACCATCGGATTTGCTTTGCATGGTCGATCACGCCTTATACACCATTTTTTCTCTAGTGATATGCACATCCGCAAAAAAAGATGCCCTTAGGTGTGTTATCTGACCAAGTGCTTATCGGATGGGTGTATCTCTTTGAGAACATTTCAATACCACCTAGGTTGAGGTGTACCAAAAGTGTTGTGCCCATCGTATATCCTTTGCATGATCGATCGAGCAATAAATACTATTTTTGCTCTAGTGTCATGCACATCCATAAAAAAACACGCTGCTAGGTATGTTATCCGATCAAGCACTTATGGGATGGGAGTGCCACTTTGCATGTAAGTCAATTCCACCTATTTGAAGTTGTGTACAAAGTAGTCCACCTATTTGAAGCTGTGTACGAAGCCCATCGGATATGCTTTGCATTGTCGATCAAGCATAAAATACCGTTTTTGCCTTAGTTTCATGCACAACCATGAAAAAACACGGTCCTAAGTGTGTTAATCAAACAAGTACTTATCGAATGGGGGCTCCAGTTTGCACGCAAGTCCGTTTCAACTACGTTGAGATGTGTGCAAAGTATTGTCACCATCAGATATGCTCTGCATGTTTGATTACGCATTATACAACGTTTTTCCCGTAGTCATATGCACATCCGCAAAAAAACATGCCCTTAGGTATGTTATCTGACCAAGTACTTATCGGATGGGTGTGCCTCTTTGAGAACATTTCAATACCACCTAGGTTAAGGTGTAGGAAAAGTATTGTGCCCATCGGATATGCTTTGCTTGGTCGATCGAGCATTAAATACCATTTTTACCTTAGTGTCATGCACATCCGTAAAAAAACACGCTGCTAGGTGTGTTATCCAATCAAGTACTTATGCAATGGGAATGCCACTTTGCATGTAAGTCAATTCCACCTAGTTAAAGATATGTGCAAAGTATTGTGCCCATCGGATATTCTTTGCATTGTCGATCAAGCATAAAACACCGTTTTTGCCTTTGTGTCATGCACAACCATATAAAAACACAGCCGTAGATGTGTTATTCAAATAAGTACTTATCGGATGGGGTTCCACTTTGCACGCAAGTCTGTTTCAACTATGTTGAGGTGCGTGCAAAGCATTGTCACCATCGGATATGCTTTGCATGGTCGATCACGCATTATACACCATTTTTTCCCTAGTGATATGGACACCTGCAAAAAAACACGCCATTAGGTGTGTTATCTGACCAAGTACTTATCGGATGGGTGTGCCTCAATGAGAACATTTCAATACCACCTAGGTTGAGGTGTACAAAAAGTGTTGTGCCCATCGGATATCCTTTGCATGGTCGATCAAGCATTAAATACTATTTTTGCTCTAGTGTCATGCACATCTGTAAAAAAACACGCTGCTAGGTATGTTATCCGATCAAGCACTTATGGGATGGGTGTGCCACTTTGCATGTAAGTCAATTCCACCTAGTTGAAGGTGTGTGCAAAGTATTGTGCCCATTGGATATGCTTTGCAGCACTTATGGGATGGGTGTGCCACTTTGCATGTAAGTCAATTCCACTAGTTGAAGGTGTGTGCAAAGTATTGTGCCCATCGGATATGCTTTGCATTGTCGATCAAGCATAAAACACCGTTTTTGCCTTAGTGTCATGCACAACCATGAAAAAACACGGTCCTAAGTGTGTTAATCAAACAAGTACTTATCGGATGGGGGGTCTAGTTTGCACACAAGTCCGTTTCAACTAGCTTGAGATGCGTGCAAGGTATTGTCACCATCGGATATGCTCTGCATGGTCGATTACGCAATATACAACATTTTTTCCGTAGTGATATGCACATCCGCAAGTACTTATCGGATGGGTGTGCCTCTTTGAGAACATTTTAATACCACCTAGGTTGAGAAAGTATTGTACCCATCGGATATGCTTTGCATGGTCGATCGAGCATTAAATACCATTTTGTCCTTAGTGTCATGAACATCCGTAAAAAAACACACTGCTAGGTGTGTTATCCGATCAAGCACTTATGCGATGGGAATGCCACTTTGCATGTAAGTCAACTCCACCTAGTTGAAGGTGTATGCAAATTATTGTGCACATCCGATATGCTTTGCATTGTCGATCAAGCATAAAACACCATTTTTGCCTTAGTGTCATGCACAACCATATAAAAACACGGTCCTAGGTGTGTTATTCAAAATAGTACTTATCGGATGGGGGCTCCACTCTGCACGCAAGTCTGTTTCAACTACGTTGCAGAGCGTGCAAAGTATTGTCACCATCGGATATGCTTTGCATGGTCGATCACGCATTATACACCATTTTTTCCCTAGTGATATGCACATCCGCAAAAAAACACGCCCTTAGGTGTATTATCTGACCAAGTACTTATCGGATGGGTGTGCCTCTTTCAGAAAATTTCAATACCACCTAGGTTGAGGCGTATGAAAAGTGTTGTGCCCATCGGATATCCTTTGCATGGTCGATCGAGCATTAAATACTATTTTTTCTCTAGTGTCATGTACCTCCATAAAAAAACACGCTGCTAGGTATGTTATCCGATCAAGCACTTATGGGATGGGTGTGCCACTTTGCATGTAAGTCAATTCCACCTAGTTGAAGATATATGCAAAGTATTGTGCCCATCGGATATGCTTTGCATTGTCGATCAAGCATAAAACACCGTTTTTGTCTTAGTGTCATGCACAACCATGAAAAAACACAGTCCTAGGTGTGTTATAAAAACAAGTACTTATCAGATGGGGGCTCCACTTTGCACGCAAGTCCGTTTCAACTATGTTGAGGTGTGTGCAAAGTATTGTCACCATCAGATATGATTTGCATGGTCGATCACACATTATACACCATTTTTTCCCTAGTGGTATGCACATCTGCAAAAAAACATGCCCTTATGTGTGTTATCTGACCAAGTACTTATCGGATGGGTGTGCCTCTTTGAGAACATTTAAATACCACCTAGGTTGAGGCGTACGAAAAGTTTTGTGCCCATCGGATATCCTTTGCATGGTCGATCGAGCATTAAATACTATTTTTGCACTAGTGTCATGCACATCCGTAAAAAAACACGCTGCTAGGTATGTTATCCGATCAAGCACTTATGGGATGGGCATGCAACTTTGCATATAAGTTAATTACACCTAGTTGAAGGTGTGTGCAAAGTATTGTGCCCATTTGATATGCTTTGCATTGTCGATCAAGCATAAAACACCGTTTTTGCCTTAGTGTCATGCACAACCATGAAAAAACACGGTCCTAAGTGTGTTAATCAAACAAGTACTTATTGGATGGGGGCTCCAGTTTGCACGCAAGTCCATTTCAACTAGGTTGAGATGCATACAAAGTATTTTCACCATCGGATATGCTCTGCATGGTCGATTACGCATTATACAATGTTTTTCCCATAGTGATATGCACATCCGTAAAGAAACATGCCCTTAGGTATGTTATCTGACCAAGTACTTATCGGATGGGTGTGCCTCTTTGAGAACATTTCAATACCACCTAGGTTAAGGTGTAGGAAAAGTATTGTGCCCATCGGATATGCTTTGCATGGTCGATCGAGCATTAAATACCATTTTTGCCTTAGTGTCATGCACATCCATAAAAAAACACACTACTAGGTGTGTTATCTGATCAAGTACTTATGCGATGGGAATTCCACTTTGCATGTAAGTCAATTCCACCTAGTTGAAGATGTGTGCAAAGTATTGTGCCCATCAGATATGCTTTGCATTGTCGATCAAGCATAAAACACCGTTTTTGCCTTTGTGTCATGCACAACCATGAAAAAACACAGTCCTAGGTGTGTTATTCAAACAAGTACTTATCGGATGGGGGCTCCACTTTGCACACAAGTCCGTTTCAACTATGTTGAGGTGCGTGCAAAGTTTTGTCACCATCGGATATGCTTTGCATGGTTGATCATGCATTACACACCATTTTTTCCCTAGTGATATTTACATCCGCAAAAAAACACGCCATTTGGTGTGTTATCTAACCAAGTACTTATCGGATGGGTGTGCCTCATTGAGAACATTTCAACACCACCTATGTAGAGGTGTACAAAAAGTGTTGTCCCCATCAGATATCCTTTGCATGGTCGATCGAGCATTAAATACTATTTTTGCTCTAGTGTCATGCACATCCGTAAAAAGACACGCTGCTAGGTATGTTATCCAATCAAGCACTTATGGGATGGGTGTACCACTTTGCATGTAATTCAATTCCACCTAGTTAAAGGTGTGTGCAAAGTATTGTGCCCATCGGATATGCTTTGCATTGTCGATCAAGCATAAAACACCGTTTTTGCCTTAGTGTTATGCACAACCATGAAAAAACACGGTCCTAGGTGTGTTATTCAAACAAGTACTTATTGGATAGGGGCTCCACTTTGCACGCATGTCCGTTTCAACTACCTTGAGGTGTGTGCAAAGTATTGTCACCATCGGATACGATTTGCATGGTCAATCACGCATTATACACCGTTTTTTCCCTAGTGGTATGCACATCCGCAAAAAAACACGCCCTTAGGTATGTTATCTGACCAAGTACTTATCGGATGGGTGTGCCTCTTTGAGAACATTTCAGTACCACCTAGGTTGAGGTGTACGAAAAGTGTTGTGCCCATCGGATATGCTTTGCATGGTCGATCGAGCATTAAATACTATTTTTGCTCTAGTGTCATGCACATCCGTAAAAAGACACGCTGCTAGGTGTGTTATCCGATCAAGTACTTATGCGATGGGCGTGCCACTTTGCATGTAAGTCAATTCCACCTAGTTGAAGGTGTGTGCAAAGTATTGTGCCCATCGGATATGCTTTGCATTGTCGATCAAGCATAAAACTCCGTTTTTGCCTTAGTGTCATGCACAACAATATAAAAAGGTGTGTTATTCAAATAAGTACTCATCGAATGGGGGCTCCACTTTGTATACAAGTCTGTTTCAACTACTTTGAGGAGCATGCAAAGTATTGTCACCATCGGATATGCTTTGCATGGTCGATCACGCATTATACACCATTTTTTCCCTAGTGATATGCACATCCGCAAAAAAACACGCCCTTAGGAGTGTTATCTGACCAAGTACTTATCAGATGGGTGTGCCTCTTTGAGAACATTTCAATACTACCTAGGTTGAGGCGTACGAAAAGTTTTGTGCCCATCGGATATCCTTTGCATCGTCGATCGAGCATTAAATACTATTTTTGCACTAGTGTCATGCACATCCGTAAAAAAACACACTGCTAGGCATGTTATCCGATCAAGCACTTATGGGATGGGCGTGCCACTTTGCATGTAAGTCAATTACACCTAGTTAAAGGTGTGCAAAGTATTGTGCCCATCGGATATGCTTTGCATTGTCGATCAAGCATAAAACACCGTTTTTGCCTTAGGGTCATGCACAACCATGAAAAAACATGGTCCTAAGTATGTTAATCAAACAAGTACTTATCAGATGGGGGCTCCAGTTTGCACGTGAGTCCCTTTCAACTATGTTGAGATTCATGCAAATTATTGTCACCATCGGATATGCTCTGCATGGTCGATTACAAATTATACAATGTTTTTCCCGTAGTGGTATGCACATCCGCAAAAAAACATGCCCTTAGGTATGTTATCTGACCAAGTACTTATCCGATGGGTGTGCCTCTTTGAGAACATTTCAATACCACCTAGGTTAAGGTGTAGGAAAAGTATTGTGCCCATTGGATATGCTTTGCATGGTCGATCGAGCATTAAATACCATTTTTACCTTACTGTCATGCACATCCGTAAAAAAACATGCTGCTAGGTGTGTTGTCCGATCAAGTACTTCTGCGATGGGAATGCCACTTTGCATGTAAGTAAATTCCACCTAGTTGAAGGTGTGTGCAAAGTATTGTGCCCATCGAATATTCTTTGCAATTTCGATCAAGCATAAAACACCGTTTTTGCCTTTGTGTCATGCACAACCATATAAAAACACGGTCCTAGGTGTGTTATTCAAACTAGTACTTATCGGATGGGGGCTCCACTTTGCACGCAAGTCCATTTCAACTACATTGAGGTGTGTGCAAAGTATTGTCACCATCGGATATGCTTTGCATGGTCGATCATGCATTATACACGATTTTTCCCCTAGTGATATGCACATCCGTAAAAAAACACGCCCTTAGGTGTGTTATCTGACCAAGTACTTATCGGATGGGTGTGCCTCTTTGAGAACATTTGAATACCACCTAGGTTGAGGTGTACAAAAAGTGTTGTGCCCATCGGATATCCTTTGCATGGTCGATCGAGCATTAAATACTATTTTTGCTCTAGTGTCATGCACATCTGTAAAAAAACACACTGCTAGGTATGTTATCCGATCAAGCACTTATGGGATGGGCGTGCCACTTTGCATGTAAGTTGATTCCACCTAGTTGAAGGTGTGTGCAAAGTATTGTGCCCATCGGATATGCTTTGCATTGTCGATCAAGCATAAAACACCGTTTTTGCCTTAGTGTCGTGCACAACCATGAAAAAACACGGTCCTAGGTGTGTTATTCAAACAAGTACTTATCGGATGGGGGCTCCAGTTTGCACGCAAGTGCGTTTCAACTAGGTTTAGATGCGTGCAAAGTATTGTCACCATCGGATATGCTTTGCATGGTTCATCATGCATTATACACCATTTTTTCCCTAGTGATATGCACATCCACAAAAAAACATGGCATTAGGTGTGTTATCTGACCAAGTACTTATCGGATGGGTGTGCCTCATTGAGAACATTTCAGTACCACCTAGGTTGAGGTGTACAAAAAGTGTTGTGCCCATCGGATATCCTTTGCATGATTGATCGAGCATTAAATACTATTTTTGCTCTAGTGTCATGCACATCCGTAAAAAAACACGCTGCTAGGTATGTTATCCGATCAAGCACTTATGGGATGGGATTGCCACTTTGCATGTAAGTCAATTCCACCTAAGTGAAGGTGTGCAAAGTATTGTGCCCATTAGATATGCTTTGCATTGTCGATCAAGCCTAAAACACCGTTTTTGCCTTAGTGTCATGCACAACCATGAAAAAACACGGTCCTAAGTGTGTTATTCAAACAAGTACTTATCGGATGGGGGCTCCACTTTGCACGAAAGTCCATTTTGACTACATTTAGGTGCGTGCAAAGTATTGTCACCATCAGATATGATTTGCATGGTCGATCACACATTATACACCGTTTTTGGCCTTGGTGTCATGTACAACCGTCAAAAAACACGGCCGTAAGTGTGTTATTCAAATAAGTACTTATTAGATGGGGGCTCCACTTTGCAAGTAAGTCCTTTTCAACTACGTTGAGGTGCATGCAAAGTATTGTCACCATCGGATATGCTTTGCATGGTCGATCATGCATTATACACCATTTTTTCCCTAGTGATATGGACATCCACAAAAAAACACGCCATTAGGTGTGTTATCTGACCAAGTACTTATCGGATGGGTGTGCCTCATTGAGAACATTTCAATACCACTTAGGTTGAGGCATAAGAAAATTATTGTGCCCATCGGATATCCTTTGCATGGTCGATCGAGCATTAAATACTATTTTTGCTCGTGTCATGCACATCCATAAAAAAACACGCCGCTAGGTATGTCATCCGATCAAGCACTTATGGGATAGGCATGCCACTTTGTATGTAAGTTGATTCCACCTAGTTGAAGGTGTGTGAAAAGTATTGTGCCCATCGGATATGCTTTGCATTGTCGATCAAGCATAAAACACCATTTTTGCCTTAGTGTCATGCATAACCATTGAAAAACACGGTCCTAGGTGTGTTATTCAAACAAGTACTAATTGAATGGGGGCTCCACTTTGCACGCAAGTCTGTTTCAACTATGTTGAGGTGCATCCAAAGTATTGTCACCATCGGATATGCTTTGCATGGTCGATCACACATTGTACACCATTTTTTCCCTAGTGATATGGACATCCGCAAAAAAACATGCCCTTAGGTATGTTATCTGACCAAGTACTTATCGTATGGGTGTGCCTCTTTGAGAATATTTCAATACCACCTAGGTTGAGGCGTATGAAAAGTGTTGTGCCCATCGGATATCCTTTGCATGGTCGATCGAGCATTAAATACTATTTTTGCTCTAGTGTCATGCACATCCGTAAAAAAACACGCTGCTAGGTATGTTATCCGATCAAGCACTTATGGAATGGGTGTGCCACTTTGCATGTAAGTCAATTCAACCTAGTTGAAGGTGTGTGCAAAGTATTGTGCCCATCAGATATGCTTTGCATTGTCAATCAAGCATTAAACACCGTTTTTGCCTTAGTGTCAT
The DNA here is from genome assembly GCF_047967505.1 of Dipteris shenzhenensis. Classification (NCBI taxonomy): domain Eukaryota; kingdom Viridiplantae; phylum Streptophyta; class Polypodiopsida; order Gleicheniales; family Dipteridaceae; genus Dipteris; species Dipteris shenzhenensis. The sequence continues at coordinate 5,425,127 of NC_141607.1, read as the reverse complement.
GCACAATCGTCAAAGAACGCGGTCCTAGATGTGTTATCGACTAAGTACCTATGGGATGGGCACGCCACTTTGCATGTAAGTCAATAATACCTAGGTTGAGATGTTTGCAAAGTACTGTGATGATCGCATATGCGTTGCATTGTTGATTAAGCATAAATCAACGTTTTTACCTTAGTGTCATGGACAACAACCAATAAAAAACATGGTCCTAGGTGTGATATTCTAAAAAGTACTTATTGAATGGGCGTTCCACTTTGCATGGAATACCATACCACTGCTTTTGAGGCACGTGCAAAGTATTGTGCCCATCGGATATGCTTTACATGGTAGATTGAGTATTAAATACCGTTTTTGGCCTTGGTGTCATGTACAACGGTCAAAAAACACGATCGTACGTGTATTTTTCAAACAAGTACTTATCGGATGGGGATGCCACTTTGCACACAAGTCAATATTGCCTAGGTTGAGAAACTTGCAAAGTCTTGTGTCCATTGGATATGCTTTGCATAGTCGATCTCACATGATACACCATTTTGTTCCTAGTGTTATGCACAATCGTCATAAAATACGTTTGGAGGTGTGTTATCCGAACAAGTACTTATGGGATGGGTGCACCACTTTGTATGCAAGTCAATAAGACCTAGGTTGAGGCATGTACAAAGTTTTATGCCCATCGGAGAAATGTAGATGCGATAATATTAGAAAATTCTCGGTATGTGTATATGTGTGTGTGTGTGGCAAACAATTTTGATACAACAAAGTAAACACCTAGTGCACAAATTATGCACTTCATACCTTGAGTAAATAAGCTTGTTGATGAGGATAAATATGCCCTTGAATAAAAGCACAATTGTTGTATGACCACAATAGGATCGCTTTGACACCTGTGATTTTGCCCACATGTAAGTTTGCAAATAGTATAAAAAATCATATAATAATATATTAATAGTTTGCAAATGTGTATAGCAAGTGAGTAATGGGAAGTGGAAGTGGGAGTGAGGAGGGAGGAGTGGAATGGGAGAGGGAAGTAATAGGGGTGTATGATAATAAGTATAAAAAATAGTATAATAATATATTAATAGTTTTCAAATGGCGAGTAATGGGAAGTGGAAGTGAGAGTGGGGAGGGAAGAATGGAATGGGAGAGGGGAAGGTAATAGGGGAGTAGGATAATAAGGGAGTGAAATGAGTGAGGGAGTTAATAGGGGATGAAAAAGAGGAGGGTGAGATGGGGAGATATGGGATTTTGGGAAATGGGAGGAGTATGGGACTTGGTGGAAATGTGGGATGGGAGTAGTGGCAATGGGGAGGAAGAAGAAATGGATGGATGGGGGGAGGGCTAATGGAAGATTGGGATAAGGGATGGGGGTCCAATGGGAGAGGGGGAGTAATGGGAGCCAATGGGAGAGGGGATAAATGAAAAGCCAATAGGAGAAAGGGGAGGAATGGAAAGCCAATAGGAGAGGAGGAGGAAAACCTAATTTTTCTTATATATAGTCTTCCTTCTTCATTCATTCTCCCCTCATTTCATTCATTGAAGCAAGAAAGCACGGACGATCAAGAGAGCAAGGAAGAGCAAGAAAGCAAGAAAGAGCAAACTTACAAACTTTTTCCAGGTACTTGCAAATTTTTTTGATTAATTCTTTATCTAGATTTCTTTTTAAAAATTTGAAGAGAGAGGAACTAGAGAGAGAAAGGTTTAGGGGAGGAGAAGAAGAGGATGGAGGGGCTGGAGGGAAGGGAGGAGGAAGGGAGGGAGAGGCAGGGGCAGAGTAGAGGGGGGAAAGGAGGAGGGAAGGGGGGCGGGGGGGGGAAGGGGGGAGGGGGAAGGGGGGAGGGGGGGGGGGGGGCCTGGCGGAAGGGGAGGAGGGGGGGGGGGACTGGCGGGGGGGAAGGGGGGAGGGGGGGGCTGGCGGCGGGGAGGGGGGGGAAGGGGGGAGTGGGGAAGGGGGGGGGCGGGGGTGAAGGGGGGGGAGGGGGAAGGGGGTGGGAGGGGCTAGCGGCCGCGACCGCCAGCCCGGGGGAAGGGGGGGGGGAAGGGGGTGTGGGGAAGAGGGGGGGGGGAAGGGCTGAGAGGGGGGAGGGGGCTGGGGGGCTGGCGGCCGTGGCCGCCAACTCGGGGGAAGGGGGGAGGGAGGGGGGAGAGGGGGCGGGGAGGGGGGGGGCGGGAGTGAAGGGGGGGAGGGGGAAGGGGGTGGGAGGGGCTGGCGGCCGCCAGCCTGAGGGAAGGGGGGGGGAAGGGGGGGTGGGGAAGAGGGGGGGGGCTGGGGGGCTGGTGGCCGCGGCTACCAGCCCGGGGGAAGGGGGGAGGGGGGGGAGAGGGGGCAGGGAAGGGGGTGGGCGGAGGAGGGGGAAGGGGGTGGGAGGAAGGGGGTGCGAGAGGGGGGGGTGCAAGGGGGTGCGAGAGGGGGGGGAAGGGCTGGCAGCCGCGGTCACCAGCCCATGGAGGGGGGGCAGGGGTGAAGGGGTGGGAGGGGGAAGGGGGTGCGAGGGGGGTGGGGGAAGGGGGGGTGGAGGGGGAAGGGGGTCGGACGGGGGCGAGGAGTGGGTCAGGAAAGGGGGGATGGGGGTGGGGGGGAAGGGGGGAGGAAGGGGGTGGGACAGCGGGGGCTGGCGAGGGGGGAAGGGGGAAGGGGGGGGGGCCGCCAGCCCTGGGGAAGGGGGGAAGGGGGGGGTGGAATAGGAAGGGGGTGGGATGGGGGCGGGGGTAGGGGGGGGGCTGGTGGCCACGGCCGCCAGCCCTAGGGAAGGGGGGATGGAGGGGGAAGGGGGTGGGACGGGGAGAGCAGAGGGGGAAGGGGAGGGGGGGAGCGGGAGGGGGAGGGGGAGGGGGAAGGGGAGGGGGGGAGCGGGAGGGGAGGGGAGGGGGGGGAGGGGTTTTGGCAGCGGAGGGAGGGAGGGGAGGGGAAGGGAGGGGAGGAGGGGAGGGCGGGGGGTCGAGGGAGGGAGGGGTTTTGGCGGCAGAGGGAGGGGAGGTGTTTTGGCGACGGAGGGAGGGGGAAGGGAGGGGAGGGCAGGGGGTCGAGGGAGGGAAGGGGGAGGGGAGCGGAAGGAGAGAGAGGAGAGAGAGAGGGAGAGGAGAGGAGGGAGCAGAAGGAGAGAGAGGGGAGAGGAGGATTTGACTTACTATCATGAGCAAGAGCGACAAATAAGATTTGACTTACGAGAAGAATGAAAAGGACTTACGAGAAGAAAGTATCAAGAAGAATGTTGAAGAAAGTATCAAGAAGAATGTTGAACACAAATTTGAATTCAAAAGGAACGTACGAGAAGAAAGTATGAGAAGAATGTTGAACACAAATTTGAATTCAAATTTCCCTCTCTTTTTTATGCATAGGAGGAGTGGGCTAGTTTTTCTTATATATACTTTTCTTTCCATTCATTCATTCTAACTCTCTCCTCATTTCATTGAAGCAACCAAGAGCGGAAGAGAAAGGATAAGCAGAGCCTTACTTTTTTCACTTTTTCCAGGTACTTGCATTCTTTTTCATTCATCTTGTAATTCTTTTTCTTTACTTACAATTCTTTTTCAATTAGTTTCTTTTTAAAGTTTTTGAGTTCTATTTCTTAAAATTCATCTTGTACTTCTTTTTCTTTACTTACAATTCTTTTTCAATTAG